>NC_044035.1:252441317-252767637 GCF_901765095.1 Microcaecilia unicolor | reverse complement strand
ATTTCTCCCTCATTCTGGTGTGTGCTGTTTGACTCCTGAAGTACCACAGATTCTGCTAACAATAGTGGTAATTCCTGCAACAAGATCATACAATATGGCAATTGTCTTAGTACCAAAGTGTTTACAAAATCTACAGATTGCAATTCAATTCTTCAATATCAAAGTTGTCATCCACTCAAACTGAAGGACAGTTTGCCATATTCTCAGTTGTTAAGATACTGAAGAATTTGTTCTCAAATTGTGACATTTAAAGGACAATCTCATGAGTTGATGACTGCTTTAAAGGCAAGAGATTATCTTGAGAAAACATTGAAAAGGGCATACAAGAGGGCTAAATATAGTCACTGTGAGTTTTTATTATAGTCAAGAAGCATGGAACAGCATGATTTTACACAAACGTGCGTTAGTAGATATTCAGAAGGGAGTTCAGTTGCAGCAGGGATTATTAAAAGAAAGTGGGAAATTGTGAAATTGTTGTTGATTTTCAAGGGCATTGAATTGTGGGTTGCATTCTCCAGGAATAAAAGCTTAAAAGAGATCTTGAGTCTATCTTTACTTCCTTCTAAAACAAAGAATTCTACCCTTGTTGGACACTTTAAATGTGGTAGTTGCAAAACTTGTGCAATAACTCTTCAACAGAAAGAGTTTGAAAATCCTTTGGATAAGAAAGTTTTATCAGTTAAAATTGTTCACCACTTGTAAATCTGAAAATCTGAATTTGTTGTTTATTTGGCTAGGTGTCTTTGTAATAAACTTTATATAGGGCAGACAAGTAGAGTATTTCATGTGAGAATGAATGAACATAAGTCCAGTCTTAAAAAAAAGAAGGCAGAGCAACCTATGGTCATGTATTGCATAGAGAACCCTCAAGTTTTTAACGTTTTGAGATGTATGATCATTGCCATATACCGAAGAGCATATGGGGAGGTGACTGTAAATGAAGTTAAAACAAAAGAGCAATGGTGGATATATATTTGAGGAGCTTTGCCCCTACAGGTTTAAATGATAAAGTGGAATACACTGCGATAGTGAGTTTCATTTCCGCTTCACAGTGATGTCATTTTTTGCCTGATGTGATTGGTCTTTGGGCCGTACCAGTGTCTTTTTAAATAAAGTCGCCATTTTGTATTTGGATGTTTCAGTATTTAAATGAAAGCAACCATGCTGTGAAGTGAGTAGTATTGAATGTTACTGTTTTTCTGTGGTATAAGTTTGTAAAACTGACCATGGGCTTGTTTTTAAAGGGTGGCAGGTACAGAGCTTATCCTGTTATGTGCCCAGGCTGCGTAAAGGTATGGCAGCACAGCATTAAATTATTTGTGACCCTTGAAGTGGTTGTGAAATGGAGGCCCTGCTGGATTATTCTATAAGTCTTAAGATAAGCGTGTGTCACAATTTGAGAATCTAAAATTAAAAATTTAAAAATATAAACATTTATGTATTTATTATTGAAATAAATGTAAAGGATTTTTTTTGACCGATGATTGTAAGACACAACCCTAACTACAGTAGGGTAGCCAGCAATTTTAACAGGGGGTGCATCTCCCACCCCCACCTCTTAAAATCACCTCCAGTCTTATTTGATATACTGCTTGAGCCTACACATAGACATGGAGCAGTTCACCCACAAATATCTGTACAGGTACTTTCTGTCCCTAATGGGTTCACAATCTAAGTGTTATTTGTACCTGGGGCAGTGGAAGGATGTGACTTGCCTAGGGTCACAACCCACTGCCTCAATCATTAGACAGCACCGCGAATTGAACCCTGTTCCTCAGGACCATAACCTTTTGCACCTAACCTCAAGGCCACTCCTCCACTCACCTGGGTGGTGGCAGCAGCACACATAGGCTTCCTGCGGCCTGCACCAAGGCTTTCTCTCTGAACCATCCATCCCTTCAGAAAACAGGAAGTAGCATCAGAAGGGGCGGTTCAGAGTGAAAGCCCTGGTGTAGGCTGCAGGCAGCCTTTGAGTGCCACTGCTGATGCCCAGGTGAAGATTGGAGGTAATTTTAAGGGAGGGAGGGAATTGTGAGAGCTTTGCAGGGCTGGGAAGGGAGACATGCCGGACCATGTGCAGATGGCAAGAGGGAGGTGTGGAATATTGTTAATAGTAATCAACTGACACTTTGATAGGGGGTGCGTACACAAGACACACACCTTGAATGGCTACGCCACTGCCTAACTATAAGCATTATGTGCTGAGTGCAGCAGGGTATCTGAGGTTTTTTCCTCCTTTATTTAAATAATGAAGCAAAGATAAATATCTATAATTATAGATGTGGTAAGAGTGCACACCATTTTATTTGAGGCCAAGCCCTGATAGCTATGTTAATACAGTACACTATGAGTGAGCTTGTGGAGATTTTCTGATCTAGTTGAGTAGATCCCCTGAACTTATGCCATGCCACTGTCTTGTAGCCCTGGAAAGTCACTGGACTATATCCAATAACATAAAACATGTCTGTTGTACTCATTATTATGTTGGAAAGATTGTAAACCACTGAGAAAGGGCTGTACCTGGATGGGTGGTATATAAGATTTTTCAAAAATAAATAATAAACCAGCCATGTGGGCAACCTATGCTGGAAAATTAATTTAACCAATTCCATAAATACTTTAGAAATGCCATGTCTTGCACAATTAGAAGTTTCACTCTTACATGTAGTGAACTCATATATCAGAGCTGGACCAAATAGTGTGGCTGGCAGAGTTCTCCGTGCCTCATTAGCTAAAGAAAGAAGCTGCAGGACTGGAGCAGAGTAGTTAGCAGGCCTCTTTCAATCCAAAAGAAGCTTGGGAACGAGGGGGGCATAGGATAAAGGTGAAAGGGAGGAGTATCTACAGAAATATTTCCTTACAGAAAGGGTGGTGGAATCATGGAATGGCCTCTCAGTGGATGAGGACTGTATTTGAATTCAAGAAAGCATGACACAAGCATAGAAGACCTCTGAGGGAGCGGAAGAGATTGTAGAGCTTACTAGTTGGTATAGATGGGCAGCCTTGATAGGCCATATGGTCTCTATCTGCTGTCATTTTTATATTACAATGATCCCGCTTGATGGTATTGGAAAATATTGAGTATCTTGACCTACTACTACTACTACTTGACATTTCTAAAGCGCTACTAGGGTTACGCAGCGCTGTACAATTTAACATAGAAGGACAGTCCCTGCTCAAAGGAGCTTACAATCTAAAGGACAAATGTACAGTCAGTCAAATAGGGGCAGTCTAGATTTCCTGAAAGGTATAAAGGTTAGGTGCGACCTCTTCTGCATAATCTCATATTGTTGTAAATGGAAAATTGTCTAGAAATATTGAGCTTACATCATGTTTCTTATGCTACAAGAAACTAATTGGAGTGGAAGAGTAGCTTAGTGGTTAGAGCACTGAGCTTGACATCCATGGGTGCCACGTCAAATCTTATTGCTGCTCCTTGTGATCTAAAGTAAGTCACTTAACCATCCACCCCCTCAGGGACAAAATTAAATTGTGAGTTCTCCAAGGACAGGGAAATACCTAGTATACCTGAATGTAACTCACGTTGAGCTACTACTGAAAAAGGTATGAGCAAAATCTAAATAATAATTGGGTCAACTCAGCATACATATATATGTTCTTGTAGTGTGTGTGTATATATAGAGAGAACTATGTAGATAAAGATAAAGATATAGAGGGTAGAATTTCAGCATAGTTTAAGTACATAAGTATTGCCATACTGGGACAGACAGAAGGTCCATCAAGCCCAGCATCCTGTTTCCAACAGTGGCCAATCCAGGTCACAAGTACCTGGCAAGAGCCCAAAACAGTACAATATATTTTATGCTGCTTATTCTAGACGTAAGCAGTGGATTTTTCCCAAGTCCATTTTAATATTGGTCTATGAACTTTTCCATTAGGAAGCCATCCAAACCTTTTTAAAACCCCGTTAAGCTAGCCGCTTTTACTACATTCTCTGGCAACGAATTCCAGAGGCTCCTGCTCGCTTAAACCATGCTGAGGGGCTGGGACCAATATTAGCAGTACTTGATAGGCAATGCTGCTGAATATTGGTTCTGACCGTTGCAGTACGCTCTGGTTAGTGCCAGGGCAGTCCAGGGGTGGAGTCAGGGCAGAGCCTGGAGTTATGCAGGTACTGGCAGTATTCAGGGGTGGTGCCTGAAAAGCTGACCAGGGATGTAGGACTGCTCAAAAGGCAGTTAGCTATATGGGTACTACACTGACTATTAGCCATACCTGCATAACTTCTGAATGCTGCTGATGACCTGGATATTCTGTGCCTATGCCGGATATGGCCCAGCACTAAATATCCGGGTTGAATTTTATCAGCGGCAGTTTACAGAAACGCTGACCGCCAGTGGCTGAATATTGACTTGATTATGTCTCCTTGAAAGTTATTTAAGTAAATGACTTGCTGCACACCTTTTGTATTTCTCAGACTAGAAGCTTTTATGTTTAATTAATGTAAAAAAAAAATTCCAGAATGTGGGTAACTTTGTTTTTTTTTTATTATTATTATAACAACAACATGACATTTCAGGCTTTTCTGATCAAAGCTCCAACACTATCATTGCCAAGGCACACAGAGAGGATAAGAATGACATTCCATGTAGATTCTTCAAGGTGAACAGCTGTTCTTTTTCTCACATCTGCACTTCAAACCCAGTGGCAGTATGCAAGTGATATACAGGGGCTTTTCCAGTTGACAGGGGTTTCAGAATAATACAATACTTCATTTGTATTCATTCTCACAGACAACCCCTGACGCAAACCCCTTATCTTGAACTTAACCAGCTCCTACAGTACCATCCCAGCCAAATTCCTACAGGTGGTTTCCTTTTGGTGATGCTCAGTTCCAGGTCAAATCATGTTGCTCAGAAAATACTTTTTTCAAGTGAAACAGGCTACCACACTCCTCTACTTCAAGTGAAACAAAATTAACCCCTCTCCCCTTTTTCAAAGCCATGCAGCAGTGCCAACACAGCCCATTCACTTTGAATGAGCTGTGTCGGCATTACCACACTGGCAGCCGCTAGTGTGGTTTTGTAAAAACAAAAAGGGGGGGGGGGGGGTAAGTTGTAATGAGAGGTGAGCCCATGGATGGTGCCAAATATACACCAAGTCATTCATCTGCCTTCAACGCCTTTCCCACAATATTTAGCTACTACTGTAGTTCATAATATAACAGAATGAGAGTGTCTGGGAGTGCTGTGCCTGCTTCATTATGTCTCTTTCTCAATGTGCTGTACTAATCTGTGAACCTTTGGCATCCCATACAGGCAGACCACAGTGCCTTCTACTTTTCAGCAGGAGATGTAAGTGTGGTGGTTATTCTATACAGATTGCCTAAAGTGTGTGCGCTAAATGCAAATTCTATAACAGCAACTAAGGGGGTCTTTTACAAAGGCATGGTAGTGTTTTTAGCTCATGCTAAACACTAAAGACGCTTATAGAAATATATGGGCAGCTGTAGTGTTTCGCACACGCTAAAATTCTACCTTGCCTTTGTAAAGATATAGTGGAATTAGAAAAGGTACAGAGAAGGTGACAAAAATGATAAAGGGGATGGGACGACTTCCCTGTGAGGAAAGGCTAAAGCGGCTATGGCTCTTTAGCTTGGAGAAAAGATGACTGAGGGGAGATATGATAGAGATCTATAAAATAATGAGGAGTGGAACGGGTAGATGTAAATCGCTTGTTTACTGTTTCCAAAAATACTAGGACTAGGGGGCACACAATGAAGCTACAACGTAGTAAATTTAAAATGAATAGGAGAAAATATTCCTTCGCGCAATGTGTAATTAAACTCTGGAATTTGTTGCCAGAGAATGCAGTAAAAGCAGTTAGCATAGCAGAGTTAAAAAAAAGGTTTGGACAGCTTCCTAAAGGAAAAGTCCATAGATCATTATTAAAATGGACTTGGGGAAAATCCACTGCTTATTTCTAGAATAAGCAGCATAAAATGTATGGTACTGTTTTGGGATCTTGCCAGGTACTTGTGACCTGGATTGGCCACTGTTGGAAACAGGATGCTGGACTTGATGGACCTTCTGTCT
Source organism: Microcaecilia unicolor (assembly GCF_901765095.1). NCBI lineage: Eukaryota > Metazoa > Chordata > Amphibia > Gymnophiona > Siphonopidae > Microcaecilia > Microcaecilia unicolor. The sequence goes on along the minus strand of NC_044035.1, from coordinate 252,761,581 downwards.
GTCCCAGTATGGCAATACTTATATACTTAAAAGGGGCCCTTAATGCTTAATTGCCGTTATAGAATACTAGCATAAATCTGCAGTTATGCGTGTAACTGTACGTGCAAGTATTCACACTAGCTCTATGGCAGGTACAAACGCGCACACCTAAACGCGGCAGTTACACACCTAACTGATAGTATTTTAAAAGGTTAGTGCAGAACTGCTTGGCATACCTCTGTCCTGCCCATGCCCCTCCTGGGTCCATATCCTCTCGCAGTTACGCAGGCCACACCCCTCTTGCAGTTATAGTGCGTGCAAATTTGGGCATATGTCCAATTTGCACATGCAATTTAATTAAATGAGCTAATTAGCACCAGTAATTGGCTTTCTAACAAGCAGTTACTGGCACTAATTAGATTTAATTGGAATATGTGCGCATAAATTTAGGCACAGGATCCCTGCCTAAATTTTATGCGCAAGTTGGAATAGAGGGTGCGGAAATGGGAGGGTCATACTTTTATGCGTGTTGTTATAGAATGAGGGGGGATATGCATTTCAGTTGATGCAAATGGCAACGTCTACAGTTAGGTGTGATTCACGGGCACAAGCACTAATCCATAAACCATGCCTAACTTTAAGCGAGGCTTATAGAATAGCGTTTAAATACAGAATTCACCCCTAACATTATAGAACATTGCCTAAGTGTAATTAAGTGCATAACTGCAAATTAGGGCGAATTCCAATTAACTCCAATAATTGCCAATTATTGGTTGTTAGTATCAATTTGCACCAAAGTAGGCAATTAATTGGCCGACGCTCAAAATTTGGCGCTATCGAGAACAGTGCCCAACCAATACCACGAGAGCAGCGCAGAAAAATATCTCCTCAACCGTAAAAAGATGCCAATGATATGTGCAGTTTGACTGAAAGCAAGGGGGAGGAACATGCCTGGTGCATTGTGATAAGCGAGTTTGAGGAAACCCGAAAGTGAAAGCACACTTGGGCACTGTTCTTCTGCGCCTTTAAGTATAAGCTTTTCAAAATGTTTTTCACCTGAAAAGCTCATATTTAAGTGCAGAATACAGGCGCCAATGTGTACTTTCATTTTCGGGTTTACTCTGACTCATATATATTTGCCTCTCACAACCACCGCTTAGAGGCTTGCATGGGCTTCCTTCTGTTTTCAAATTAAATAAAAAGCCGGCAGCTTTTAAAGAAAAAAAAATCATGGGAAATTCTCTCTTCAAACATCCCAGCGCATGCTCCGAGCTGGCATTAGGTTTTCAGCGATAATGGCAGCTTTGTTTTGTGCGCTGTTCTCTGAGCATAGGGAGGAAATTGGAAATGACCTCATTAACATCTGATGGACTACATTTGCATGCTATTTTCACTCATCTTTGACATGCACATTGTCTCCTTCGCTACAGCCCTCTGAGCCAGGGCTGCCGAGAGACTAGGCCGGGCCCGGGACCCTGCCCCCGTCGCTCCCCCCGAGGTCGCCGCTGCCCCACCTCCATCTGCCACCGGGCCGGGCCCCCTGCATTGAAATCACAGCGCCTCTCACCTCCGTGTGAAAGCGCTGCAGGCAGCAGCAGATCACCTCCCTTCGGGCTTCTTTCCTTCCCTGTGTCCTGCTCTCGTCTAACGTAACTTCTGCAAGGACAGGACACAGGGAGGGAAGGAGGCCCAAAGGGAGGTGATCTGCTGCTGCCTGCAGCGCTTTCACATGGAGGTGAGAGACGCTGTGATTTCAATGCAGGGGGCCTGGCCCGGTGGCAGACAGTCGACGACGGAGCCGAGGGCGGGCGGGTGGGACTGCAGCACTGGGCCCCCCTTGGAGGCCCGGGTCTGGGGAATTTTGTCACCCCTGCCCCCTCTCTTGGCGGCCCTGCTTTGAGCATTCTGTGCTCACTAACACTGGCATGAGTCTGGTGCTAATTGCCTCTAGCTCCCGTATTAGGTTTTGAACATCGGTCTAGAAGTTACATAGGGCACCGAGCACGTGCCAAATTGGAGTTACCACCCAGTTACCGCGTGGCCCTTGCGGTAATTTCAATTTTGGCAAGCGTCTGGAAAATATTTTTTATTTTCTGGCATTTGTAACGGACGCACGTCAAATGGCATTTGACATGCATAGGTTATCACTGCCCAGATTCTTTACCGCTAGGTCTATGGCTGGCGGTAAGGCCTCAGACCCAAAATGGACACATAGCAATTTTGATTTTGCCGCACATCCATTTTCGGCCCCCAAAAAAGAGGCCTTTTTTACAGGTGCGTTAAAAAATAGATCAGTGCGTGCCCCAAACCCGCGCCCACACTACCACAAGCCATTTTTCAGTACGCCTTTGTAAAAGGACCCCATAAGTAACTGGCAGTATTCTATAACCTGCATGTGCAATTTTACGAGCTAAGCACAAAAATGTGTGCACAAGATCATAGAATGAGGGGAAAATGTTTACAGTTTTTTTTGCATTTTTTTAATTACATATTAAATGTGGATTGATTCACACATACCATGTTGGATTAAAACTGCTTAAATAACAATTAAAAAGCCTACCGCTACCTACAAGTACAAAAGCATAAATATGTTAAAATATCAGTCATTAAAGAAAAGGATCTTGTGTCCTATTGGACCTTAGCACCTTTGTGAAATGTCAAAGGAGATCTTAGTTGAGCTTGGCAGGAAAGACAGTGTGTCTCAGCCCATAATCATTTGTATAAGCTGTAGGAGATTGCAAAGTGGAACAAGACTGATAGAGGTCACTGATCCATCCCCAAATAATTGTTTAGGGGGATCAGTTCATCTGGTGCATCCCTGCTTGATAGAGGAGCAAGAGAAGACCACTCCTCTCTTCTAGACCTCTGAGAAGCTGATTACAGTTGATCTTCAACAGGACACATGTGACCTGACTTTTTAGTCTTTTCTGATGCCTGCTACTCCTGCAGACATCTACCAATATAAAGTGCTTCACCTCCTCCAAGGATTCACTTTCATCCCATATAACCCATACTTAACAATATCATCTGTCCCATATACAGTAGCTGAACTGGCACTGTTAGTGCTTTTAAGGTAGACTGATTTAAGGTGGTTTACTAATACTGGTGAGAGGAATCCACATGCCACTCAAAACACAAATTGGTCCATGATAACAGCCAGCATACTGTCTTTCACAGGATCCAGAAACTCTATCCCAGAACATTCCATAAGCAGCCCCTTTCCTATTTTCAGACTCCCATTAACGTAACATAACACTGAATGCAGAATTCTTTAAACACTGTATACACGCTTTTGCTAAAGCCTGTTTCTACATACCTTCTTTTCTATTACAAAACAAAACAAAAAAAAAAAAAAAAAAGAACAAAACAAAACTCATTGCTATACATTGTAAATATTTGTGATTTGGTGACAGCAAACCCTAGTCATCTCAGCATTGATGGGAAAAGGAACAGGCATTCTCCTGATGCTCCTCTTCCAAGAGTCCTGCTGGCCTAGATCTCTTTAGTATTTAGTCTCTTGGTCTTCTCAGCTGTCTCCTGCAGATGTAAGTCAACAACAAATGTTAGTGAAATGCTAGGGTTGTGCAATTCTAATAAATCAAGCTGCAAAAGTCAGATTGAGTTCAAGCCTAAGCTCATTCAGTTTCCTGCTTATTACGAGAGAAGACCCAAAGTAGATGCAGGCCAGATCAAAGGTTAAGTCCCCATAGCTCCCATTGCACAACACAAATGAGGTTTTAGTTTTGAAGAAGCTGCCAAGTGCAAGGAAAATGTCTTTATCATGATGCTCTAGTTGCAAATATACACTGGTGTTCTTAGTCTTAGTTTTATTTTACTTTGCATTGACCAGGAATGTGTGAGCTTGCGGTTCTTTTTGAACTTCGACACGAAGCACTCGGTACACTTATTCTGGGACTGTAAGTAAGATACATTCATCTCGACCCCTGAGGCAGGTGCTGGTGAGCGCTGAAACACGGCCCGTGTCGGGTCATTTTCAATAAAGACTGTACCATCGTTCCAGTTCTGGAGGCCTCTTTGTTGCTCTAGTTGCAAACAGCAAAAAAAGTACCAGGAGCCTTCACAAGCGAGACAAACCTTAATTGCACATCATACGTCTTGGACATAAATCTTGTACCATTGACCCAACACGGGCTGTGTTTCAGAGCGAAGCGCCTGCGTCAGGGGTCATTCAATTGTAATTGTCTAGAATGAAGAAACCAGCCGAGAGCTGAAGTCACATCAAACGTGACTAAAATGTACACAAAATGCATGCAGAATCTTCCTGCTTACTCTTCACAGGAGCACAGCATCCCTTTTACTCCAAGCGCAATCTAGTTGCTGAAGACCTTCTGTCCTTTGTTCTGACTTGCAGAAAAACCCATGGCTTTCTTCTGTTAAATGTTGTTCCTGACTCTTCCCTATCTGTCTGTCTTATAAAGATGAATTGAAGAGTGTCTTGACATTACCCTATTATGACTTTCACTTAGCTGTTCAGGGTGTAAGACTGTACAGAAAAAAATACAGCTGTCCAAATGCTGTACTTATCTTCACATGGGAGGAAGTTATCAAAGTGGGCTGTTGTTAAGATTTGTTATTTTACTGTTAACGGGGGTAATTAGTAACTAGGTCTGATTGCATAAAATGGGACTTGTGCTAAAATAGTACAAGTTTGTGATAAAATAATCCATCTTACTGGTAACTCACATTGATAACATCCTCTAAGATGTGTTCTTTTACCATTAACTATTGCTATTTTAGCACGGTTCCATTTTATGCAATGAGACCTAGTTAACTAATAACTACTAAGTTAAATAATATGGCTAAGGGAGGAAGTTATCCATGTAGGCTACCATTAAGATGGGTTGTTTTACCAAAACATGTGCTATTTTAGCACAGGGTCCCATTTTGAGAGGAAGTTATCAACATGGGCTACCATTAAGATGAATTATTTTCAGGGCTGCATGTTGACCCATCCCTCTGTCCCTCTCCCCTCCACTCCTCCTCACGGTTCTCTCTTAATTTCCTCCCCCTCCCACCCAACCGACTTTCTCTCTCAATTCCCTCCCACCCCTTCTGTGGTTCTCTCTCAATTTCTTCCCTCCCCCCTCACAGTTCTCTCTTAATTCCCTCCCTCCTGCCCATCTGCCTGATTTTCTCTCTAGCTCTCCCTCCCCCGCCCGCTCATATATACACACACACATGTACTGTTGGTATGGAATCTCTCCCTCCCATCCCAGACAGCTGGCTGCTCTCTCTCTTCTCCCCTCCCCTTCTGGTTTACCTTTTCATTTTCAATAAGTCTGTGAGGCTGGTGCAAGCAGTATGTGTCAGTCCTAGCTCACTGCCAGCGAAGAACTGCTGTTTAAAAAAGTACCAGTGGTTTGGGGGGGGGGGGGGGGGTTAGACTGGTTTAAATATTTCTATTTTTATGCCCTCTTTTTTTTTATCTCCGCAAATATGGTAACCCTACTTTTGGTAAAATAACCCATCTTAACGGTTGCCCATGTTCATAACTATGCCCCTTAATGGAAGGCCAAATTGACAACTTCCTTAACAGCAGCCCACGTTGATAACTACAATCTTATCAGATGATCACTTGCTGTTCAGGAAATGGATATGCAGGACAGGAAGTGACACTGAGGGGCATAGTTACTAACAGTGAAGTGCCGAGGGCGGGGTGGTGGGGGCGGTCCGCCCCGGGAGTATGAAGGGGGTTGCAGGGTGCGGCTGTGGTTCTGCCGGTTCCTTGCTCCTTCTGATGTTATGTCCTGTTCCGAGGCTGGGAACCGGTGGAGCTGACAGCCACGCGGCTTCTCCCAGCACCCCTAGGAGGTAACAGCAATGCACGGGGGAGGGGGTTGGAGGCGATGCACCAGGGAGAGAGGTGAGGCCATGCGATGTGATGCACTTGGGGGGGGGGGGGCGGCAGGGAGGCGATATGATGCACCGGGAGGGTGCGCAGCGGTGATCAGTCCTGGGTGGCAGTCGACCAAGGAACACCACTAGTTACTAATGTGGGCTACCGTTAAGATATATCATTTTACTGTTAATTCCAGTTATTAGTATCTATGAGGTAGATATTCAGCCTGCAGAAGTCAGGGTTTTTTTTTTTTTTAAATGCTGACAGCTGTGAGCAGAATTAGCCCCAGATATTCAGTGCCAGGCCATGTTCGGGCACTGGCTGTGAATATTGGGGCTAATTTCAATGGGATCCACATAAGGCAGTGGCAGCTCACGGTACACGTGTAATACTGCAGGGCTGCTGCGAGAAGTCATGGGGGTGGGGGGACGTTCTGGGGAGGTATATGGTGTGAAGCCCTGCCAAGCGCATCCCAGGATGCACTGGCAGGGCCAGGTGCCACCATTTTTGAAGCGGCGCCAATGGAAGAGGAGGGAGGCCACCTCCTTCCTCCAATAAAGATAGGGGGGTGGGGAAGGGCCACTAAGACCACCAGGGGTGGGCTGGGGAGAGGATTGATTCGTGGCCCACTGGGCCACCAGGACTCCTTTCATGGGAGGGGATGCCAGGGGGGGTTATGGGGGCTGGAGACCCACTGGATCTCCAGCCCCCCCCAAACGTGTGTCAGGGTGGGGGGGTCGGGAGGTCTGCCAGTCCTCCAGTCCCCCATGTCGCTTGACTCGGGGTGGGGGTACTTGGAGGTCTGGTGGTCCCATGGACCTTCAGCCCCTGTGTTTGACAGGTCTGGGCTTTTGACAGCCTAGACCTGTCAGACAAGTGCGGGAGGATTGTGCCCGAGCGCATGCTCAGGCACAATCCACCCGCACTTTTACCCTATAATCAGAGTGAATATCGTGCTTAAATTTGCATGCTATTATCTCTGATGATAGGGGCTGTAAAGCCACTGTTCCAGTGCTATTTTTAGGGCGCTGTTTGGAACACCGCAGTGCTTTCAATCATCTGCCCATGAGAGCGCACTATTTCTAGTGTTAACTGCTTAGCGCACTTTAGTAAATAAAGTCCTACGTGCATTATTTTCCAGGGAAATTTTCCTGCAAAAAGAGTCCCTGGGTACCTTATACCTGTGGCAGTTTTCAAATGGGAAGCAGGTCTGTATATTAATGCTAGACAAAAAGTGACACTTCAAAAGGTGGATCAATGGCTGTAGAAAGTTTTTTGTAAATGAAGCAAATCCCTCAGAAACCTGTCGGACCTCACGTCTCACAGGTTTCTGAGGGATTCTCTTCATTTACAAAAAAATTTCTACAGCCATTGAGCCACCTTTTGAAGTGTCACTTTTTGTCTAGTATTAGTTTACTGTAATATTGACACTGGTTATACTGCACTATTGTTTGGACTGCATATTAATGCCCAATGACCTTTTATTCCAGTAACAGTATTTTGAGCAAATAAATAGAACATTCCCCGAGGGCAACTGGTAGGGATGAGGGCAAGCAGCCGCTCTAACACAGATGGTTTTGGAGATGACTTCTCTTTGACTGCCATCAGAATGAGGGCTAATGTGGGGTGTCGGGAAAAGACACAGAAAAAGAGGGTTAATGAAACCCCTTTAAAACCTGGTGCTTCTGCAGTTCCTGTACGTATCTGCTCAGCTCCTCCTCAGTCATTTCTTCTGTGGGTTCTCTCTTCTTCCCTGTAATGAAAAGCCAACATTTAGATAACGCGCTTCTAGTCAGATGCAGCACTGGCAGGGATCCTTGCAGAATCACCCTAGTTTACATCTCTTTTGTGCCTCCTGCCTTCTCTTCTTGCAGTGTTATCTTTGATTATTATACACTGGCCTTGCCCCAGTCCAGTTTATATTAAGGGTCAGCAAACAAAATATCAGAAGGGGCCCCAGAACAGGAAGGATCCACCTGAGAAGATACAGGATCAGATAATCATGGGTCCTCTCCTTCTCTGAACCCTCCTAAACCACAGAGACTACTAGGGTGGAACTTTACACCATTGCTTAGGACCATGATCTTCATTAATGGAGTGGAGGAGTGGCCTAATGGTTAGTGTAGTGGTTTGCAGACCTGGGGAACTGGGTTCAATTCCCACTGCTGCCTGATGGTCAGCAGTGGGTTGAGATCCTGGAGAACCAGGTTCAATTCCCTCTGCAAGCTCTGTGCAACCCTGGGCGAGTCACAATGTACTACTTAGATTGTGAGCCCACTAGGGACAGTCCAAGTACCTGTAAAATGAAATTGTAAACTGCTTAGGTCTAAGCATTGTAAAAATACTTGAATGAAATTAATTGAATGCATTTTCCACCCAGAACATAGGATCAGAGTGTAGAGCTTATCCACACTCTTATCACCTCTCGCCTAGATGATTGCAACCTGCTTCTCACCAGCCTCCCACTTAGCCATCTCTCTCCTCTTCAATCAGTCCAAAACTCTGCTGCACGATTCATTTTTTGCCAGAGTCGCTATGCTCACATTAGCCCTCTCCTCAAGTCACTTCACTGGCTCCCTATCCGTTTCCGCATTCAATTCAAACTTCTCTTACTGACCTATAAGTACAATCACTCTACCGCTCCCCAGTACCTCTCCACTCTTATCTCTCCATACGCCCCCCCCTCGGGTACTCCATTCTATGGATAAATCTCTCTTGTCTGTCCCCTTCTCCTCTACTGCTAATTCCAGACTCCGTTCCTTTTATCTTAATGCACCTCACGCCTGGAATAGACTTCCCGAACCTGTACGTCTAGCCCCGTCTTTGGCCGTCTTCAAATCCATGCTAAAAGCCCACCTCTTTGATGCTGCTTTTGACTCCTAACCACTACTCACTTGCCCTGTACCTTTTATCCCCCCCACCTCTTTAATTCCCTTACCTCTTACTTGTTCTATCTGTCTGTCCTATTTAGATTGTGAGCTCTTTAAGCAGGGATGGTCTTTTCATGTATGGTGTACAGCGCTGCTTATGCCTTGTAGCGCTATAGAAATGATAAGTAGTAGTAGAGCTCCAGAGCACATGTACATCTGTTTGGCCTGAGCATAAACAAAAATAAAAAAACCCAAACAAAATCAATAATTATAGCTCTTCTATAGCTGTTTTATTTGTAGAATAGCCAAATTTATCCACCCAGCAAAGCAATACGGTTTGTAAGAGCATGATGAAGTTTTACATTCAGCAGCAAAATTCAGCCACTGAACATATAAGGGTCAATATTCAAGGTGATATGGAGATGTATTTTCAAAGCACTTAGACTTACAAAGTTCCATAGTAACCTATAGAGATTTTTAAGTCTAAATGCTTTGAAAACCATCTCCATAGCCTGGCAGGAGAAGCTCCTGCCCAATTAAATCACCTGTGCAGGGCTATCGTCCAATATTCAGCAGCAATTAATCAGATAGTGGCGCTGAGTATTACTTCTAATCGTCTAAACTGAAACTGGGTATGTTGTGGGAAGTCTAGAGATGGAGTCAGCGATTATGCAATTCAGGGCCGATATTCAGCACTATAAGATAACCGGACAAATTGGTCTGCATAAAACACAGGCCTAGCTTTGTCCGGTTTCACTTATCCAAGTAAGGTTGAATATTGGCCTTAACCAGATAAGTCCCGGCCAGCCGCACATACCCAGATATTCAAAACCAGTGACTGGACATGGTCCAGCATTGAATATCAGGGTATAAAGCTGGCAGCGGCTAAAAACAAAAAACACTCACCATCGCCAGATGAATATTTACCCTGTAATTTGTTGGATTATTTATAGTAAATAATTAGCAGATTTTAGTACACACAGCTTCAGCTTTAGAAATGTTAATTTCTTTCTTCATCTCTCTCTCATTCACCCCTGAATAATTCACTGCTGAGTCACTTTAAAGTTGAAGTAACAAAACATCTGTTTACTCACAGTTTGTAGTTAGATTATAATCAGACAGGCTTATATATACATATTACTATACATTTGTATTATCAGCTCCTTCCATGTGCTTAGATGGTAATGGATGCTCACACCACCATAGATCCTCTCAGGTTAGGAGAGATCATGAGCTCCATGTGCTCCATGTGCTGTGTCTAACCCCCACAGGAAGTTGCATAGCTGTGACCTCTCTAAGTAATTCACATCAGAGGTCACAGAGTAATAGCAGAGAAAAGATTGCTGACAGGCAATGCATGTTAAAATACAATACATTCCAACAAACCCCTTCTCATGCATAACTGTCATGCAATTATTTATTCATACAAAGTCCAAGCTTTATACGCAGATTCACAAAATGTTCTCTGGGTAACGGTTTGGTCATGATGTCAGCTGTCATCTCACTGGTGTGACAATAGTGTAGACTGATGACCCCTTCTTTCGCCAACTCTCGCACGTTGTGGTATTTCGTTGCGATGTGCTTGGTGCGTGACTGAACCTTGTCATTCTGTGACAGTCGGATGCAGCTCTGATTATCTTCCATTATCTGGATTGGTCTCTGTTCAGCTATTCCGAAATCCAGCAAAAGTTTTTCAATCCACATCAGTTCTCTGCACGCTTCCGATACGGCCACGTATTCAGCTTCTGTAGAAGACAAACTCACAATACTTTGTTTATGACTGGCCCATGAAATTTGTACATTTCCATACATAAACACATATCCACTTGTGGATTTATAATCAGAATGATCCCCTGCCCAATCTGAATCACAGTAACATATTAGTTTTGGATTACTATTGGCTGAAATCTTTAATTTACAATCAATGGTACCCTTTAAATACCTTACCATCCTTTTAACTGCAGTCCAATCTGATTTGGTAGGTGAGCTGACCCTTCTGCTCAAAATTCCTACTGCATTTGCTATATCAGCCCTGTATGTGGTAGCTAGATATAAAAGCTTACCTATGGCTGATCTATATTGGATGTTATCTGGTAAAGGTTCTCTTACTGTTTCATCCTTCAGAAAATCAGTGATCATGGGAGTGCTTACAACTTGGGCATCTTGCATACCTAAACTTTCAATAAGCTCATTTATTTTCTGCTTCTGGCTTAGAAGATAAGAACCATCATTTTGTTTCTCAATTTCTATACCAAGATAGTATGACACATTACCAAGTTCTTTTATCTCAACATTGAGGTTTAAACACTTTACAATGTCCTTGTACTCTTGCTCACTTTTGCTTGCAATGAGCAGATCATCAACAAAAGCTAAAATGTATGCATATTGTCCATTTGTGCACCTAGTGTACAAACATTTATCTGCTTCACCTTGCTTAAATCCTAAATTTGTCAATATTTCATGCAATTTATCATTCCAACATTTTGCACTTTGCTTTAATCCATAAAGACCTTTGTTTAATTTACACACTAGCTGTCTTTGTTTTGTATTTATGAAACCTGTTGGCTGTTCCATGTACAAGTCCTCAGTTATATCTCCGTGAAGAAACGCTGTTTTCACATCAATGTGGTTGACTTGCATGCCTTTTGAGACTGCAATGCTCAGAAGTGTTCTTATTGTCGTGTGTTTCACTACAGGTGCAAACACTTCATCAAAATCTTCTCCATATTTTTGAAGATATCCCTTTGCCACTAATCTGGCTTTATACCTTTCCACTTTTCCTTGTGCATTCCTTTTTAACTTGAATACCCATTTGCATCCTATAGCTTTCTTGCCAGGAGGTAATTTTGTAAGAATCCAAGTATTATTTTTATCCAATGCATCAATTTCTTCTTGTGCAGCTTTACGCCATTCAGCAGCTTCTTCTGCTGACATTTTCTCAATCTCATCCCATGTTAAGGGCTCTTGAGCTTCTGCTGACTTTGTTAGGTAAGACAGTCTTGGGGGTGGAACACCTTTGTTTTCCCTGGATGAGCGTCTGACAACAGGTTGGTCTGACCTTTCCGCATCCTCTAAATCTGAGAGTTCTTCTCCAATTGATTCCCCTTCTCCAACTGTACTGTCTTCTTCAATGATTCTTTCTGTGTCTGCTTCCTCTGCCTGTTCCTCGTTAGATACAGGTGAGTTGCTTTCAGACATCTGCCTTGGTATGGCATTTATATACACTGGCATGTCTATTATGGTTCTAGTTTCATATTCTGGATGATAAGGCTCATCTGGGATAATCCAGCCTTTATCAACCCTTTTGTTTTCATCAAAATATGTAACATGTCTTATGCCAACAATGCCAGTTTTCAGATTCAAAATTCTATATCCTTTGTGTCCTGGAGCATAGCCAACTAAAATGCCCCTTTCTGTTGTGGAATCCAGCTTATGCCTTCTTTGCTTTGGTACATGAGCATATGCTGTACTTCCAAATGTTCTTATGTGTGACAGGTTTGGCTTCCTACCATGCCATGTCTCATGTGGTGTGCGCTCAGCGCCTTTAGTTGGCATTCTGTTTTGTAGGTACACTGCTGTGAGAATGGCTTCCCCCCATAGTCTTTTAGGGAGATTGCTATCTGACAGCATACATCTGGTCATTTCCACAAGTGACCTAAATTTTCTCTCTGCAACAGAATTTTGCTCTGGTGTATAAGCTACTGTTGTGATATGTTGAATGCCTTCTTGTTCTAGAAATGTGCGCATGCTTTGTGAAGTGAACTCACCACCATTGTCGGTCTGAAGAACCTTTGGTTTTCTTTCAAATTTATTGCTCACCATGGCTACGTATTTCTTCAGCATGTCTGTGACTTGACTTTTCTCTTTCAGCAAATAGGCCACACAATATCTAGAGAAATCATCCAAGAATATTAGCACAAATCTGTTATTTCCCAATGATGGGATATTAAACGGTCCACATAAGTCACTGTGTATTAAGTCCAGCACTTTATTACTCCTATTTCCTGTGTATGCAGGAAATGAGGGTCTCACACCTTTTTGAGTAACACAGTCTATGCATTTCTCCATTTTACCAGTATCTGCACTTATCTGAATGCCAGTGGCTTGTTGCTTACTGTAAAGATCCTGGATCACCTTAGAATCACGATGTCCCAGGCGGCGGTGCCAGATTTCCAGACTACATTTACCATCATTCTTCCTTACTTGCGCCATATGTGAGGCTTCACCTGAAATGTTCAGCTTATAAACATCATTATGCATAAAAGCTTCAGCATACACTTCATCATTTTTAGAGATTGTGCACTTACTGTTTTCAAAATGAATCACAAATCCCTTCTTATCTAATGTAGATACACTAAGCATATTGCAAACTGCTTGGGGAATATACAAGACATCACTTACAGGAATTTCTTTAACTTCATTAGACACTTTGCATTTTAAGAATCCAATACCTTTTGCTTGGATCTTAGCAGTCCCTGCGTTTGCAGTTTTAAGAATACCTTCCTCTGGACACATTTCCTGAAAGAAATCCTTACAATTGGTTAAATGGCATGTGCTCCCTGAATCCAAAATCCAAGTACTTTCATTTGAATTATTATTTACCATAGTCAAAGATTTTTCTGCCATTAGAAAGCCCTTGTGTTTATCTTTGTCCTTCATACATTTCCTGGTTTGAAAATTCTTTAGTTCCATTGGCTTAGGTGAGCTAGAGGGAGTGTTTTGTGTTTCCTTACACCATTTAGATACATGTCCCTCCTTTCCACATAAGTAGCAAATCAGCTTGCCCTTGGGTGGAGTTTTCCCATAGCTCCGCCTTCCTCTGTTCTTTGCCAAGAAATTTGTTTCATTTCTCTCTGACTTGCTTTGAGAACACATCTCCTCAGAATCATTTATTATGCATTCCTGCCTTAGTTTTGATGTTGCCTGTTCAAAAGATTGCCCTTCAATGGCCTCATTTACAGACCTAAAAACATCAAACTTCTTTGATAGTGAGGTAAAAAGAAATGCTCTTTTCAATGCATCACACATGGGAATTCCAGAAAGTTCTAGCTTTTGAAATGAAGACATAAGATGCATAATGTGATCATTACATTTACTTTTATCCCTTAATTTGGTTTCATTCTACTCTGCTAACCAAATTGGTTGCTGCTTTGCATATGTAGTTGCATACATAGTTCTCAGTTTATATAAAATGTCCTTTGGTGTATCTTTTCCCTCCACTAATATGGCTTGTTTCTCTGAGAGAGCTTCCAAAAGCATGCACTTCACATAATAGTTTGCATTGTCCCATTCAGCCATATTTTCAGCTGTTCTGTCTTGGTCTAAGCATATATCTAATCTTTTTGCTCGAAGGAGACATATGAATCTTAGTTCCCACTGCTGATAATTAAACTCAGTTAATTTAGGCACCTTGAGAGAATAGAACAATGGTGAATTTCTTCCCTCAGCCATTTTCTTAGCCTTCTGTCTGCTGTGTGGGGGGAGAGAGAGACAGACTGAATCTTTCCTTTAAAACTTAAGAGAAAAATGTGGCCTTTTTTTCTGCCTGGTAATATTTCTCTTCTTTTTCAATTCCTGGGCCCTGGGCCCATAACCCTTTTGTTGGATTATTTATAGTAAATAATTAGCAGATTTTAGTACACACAGCTTCAGCTTTAGAAATGTTAATTTCTTTCTTCATCTCTCTCTCATTCACCCCTGAATAATTCACTGCTGAGTCACTTTAAAGTTGAAGTAACAAAACATCTGTTTACTCACAGTTTGTAGTTAGATTATAATCAGACAGGCTTATATATACATATTACTATACATTTGTATTATCAGCTCCTTCCATGTGCTTAGATGGTAATGGATGCTCACACCACCATAGATCCTCTCAGGTTAGGAGAGATCATGAGCTCCATGTGCTCCATGTGCTGTGTCTAACCCCCACAGGAAGTTGCATAGCTGTGACCTCTCTAAGTAATTCACATCAGAGGTCACAGAGTAATAGCAGAGAAAAGATTGCTGACAGGCAATGCATGTTAAAATACAATACATTCCAACATAATTTAGTAATCAAAATAAGGTAAATAGATATAACTTTAAACATATACCCTCTAATTCTATAAAAGTCAACACAATTTGCACACGTAATTTAATTGAATAACGAGCTCATTAGCGCCAATAATTGGCATTTTAACAAGCAACTATGGGCACTAATTAGATTTAATTGATATTCAAAAAGATATAAACAGGATTGAGTCGGTCCAGAGGGCGGTTACAAAATTAGTAAGTGGTCTTGAACACAAAAAATGTAGGGACAGGCTTATGAACATGTATACGCTGGAAGAGAGGAGGGAGAGAGGAGATATGATAGAGACGTTTAAATATCTTAAGGGCATTAATGTATAGGAAGTGAGCCTTTTTCAACTGATGGAAAGCTCTGGAACGAAGGGGCATACGATGAAGTTAAGAGGGAATAGGTTTAGGAATAATCTAAGAAAGTATTATTTCACAGAAAGGGTGGTAGAAACATGGAATGGCCTCCCAGTGCAGGTTGTGGAGTCAAGGACTGTGTCAGAATTTAAAAAGGCATGGGCTAAGCATGTGGGATTGCTTAGGAAAAGGAAATGTTAGGGGTTACAGAGGATGGGCAGACTGGATGAGCCATTTAGACTTTATCTGCCATCATATTTTTATGTTTCCCTGCTTGTTCCAATCCATCTGCCTCAACCTGTTCCAGTCTACTTGATCCAGCGTGTTACAGCCTGCCTGCTCCAGCTACTCCCTTACTCCAGGCCCTCTCCTTCAGCCAGCTTACTCCAGTCTGCCTGATACAGCCTGTTCCAGTCCGTCTGCTTCAGCTTGTCCCAGCCTGTTCCAGTCTGTCTGCATCAGCTTGTCCTAGTCCGCCAGCTCCTGCTTCAAACCACTCCAGCCTGCCACTCAACCTGACTACTAGCCAATCATTGACTTACCATCAATCACCTGACTACTAGCCAATCATTGACTTACCACCAATCACCTGACTGTCTACCACCCACCCTGAAACCCGCCTGCCTCCCAGCCCATCCTCCTACCAGCTCATCACTCTCCTGCCCGACTGCTTACCATCACCTGCCTGTCTCCCAGCCCACCTACCTTCCCTTTGAACACCTCAGTCACTACCCATGGCCCCCATTCACATCCTATTCCTTGCCCTGTCCCTCCCTAATCTTTTCCCCCTCTCACCGCTGTCTTCCACACGATCTCACTACCCATCCCTGTCCTCTTCCGCCCTCCCCTACCTACCCCTGTCCCCCACCACCTCTCCATCCCTACTGTCTTCCTCCTCCTTCCTAGCTCTCAACCTTCAACACCTCCTTCCTGCCATGAACCCTTCCCCTTTCCTCCTAAGCGCATCCCGTCTTCATCGCCTTCGTCGCCCTTCCTCACCCACCCTTCTCCGTACTCTCTTGCTCCTTCTCCTGCTATCCGCGGGTGACATCAATCCCAACCCAGGTCCCCCACACCTGTCCTCGTCCTCATCTCATCTATGCAAACGATCCCGCGATATCTCCAATCTCATCCCTATTCCCCTCCTCCCCCCCTCCTCCCTCCCCTTCTCGTGTGCCCTGTGGAACGCCCACTCAATCTGCAACAAACTTCCCTTCACCCACGATCTCTTCATCTCCCATTCCCTTCATCTGCTCGCCCTAACTGAAACCTGGCTCACCCCGGACAACTCTGCCTCAATTGCAGCCCTATGCCACGGAGGTTATCTTTTCTCCCATTCGCCCCGCCCAGTAGGCCGCGGTGGCGGCATCGGACTACTACTTTCGCCCGCCTGCAGTTTCCAACCTCTCCACCTACCTCAGTCTCACAGCTTCTCATCCTTTGAAGTTCACTCCATCCGTCTATTCCACCCACTGCCACTCAGAGTTGCAGTCATTTACCGCCCCCCTGATAAATCCCCCCCATCCTTCCTTACCGGCTTCGATGCCTGGCTCTCCGTCTTTCTTGAGCCCTCATCCCCATCCCTCATTCTCGGTGACTTCAACATCCACACTGATAACCCTTCCGATTCATATGTTGCTCAGTTCCTCACTCTTACCTCCTCCTTCAACCTCCAACTGAGCCCCACCACCCCTACTCACAAATCTGGCCACTGTCTTGATCTCGTCCTCTCTTCTACTTGCTCACCCTCCACTTTCTGCGTTTCACCTCTTCCTCTCTCCGACCACCACCTTATCACATTCACACTTCAGCACCCTCCCCCTCACTCTCGCCCAACACTAACTACTACGTCCAGAAATCTCCAGGCTGTTGACCCCTCCACCTTATCCTCTACTATCTCTGATCTCCTCCCTTCCATCTTGTCCTCCACATCCGTTGACAAAGCTGTCTCCACTTACAATGCCACTCTTTCCTCTGCTCTAGACACCCTTGCACCGTCCACCTCCCGGCCCACAAGACGTACCAATCCCCAGCCCTGGCTGACCCCTTGCACCCGATACCTTCGCTCCTGCGCCCGTTCGGCTGAACGCCTCTGGAGGAAATCTCGCACCCTTACTGACTTCATTCACTTCAAATTCATGCTATCCTCCTTCCAATCCTCCCTATTCCTCGCTAAGCAGGACTATTATATCCAATTGACCAATTCCCTTAGCTCTAACCCTCGTCGTCTATTCGCCACCCTCAACTCCCTCCTCAAAGTGCCCTCTGCTCCCACCCCCCCTTCACTCTCTCCTCAATCTCTGGCCCACTACTTCCGTGACAAGGTCCAGAAGATCAACCTCGAATTCACCACTACTCCCTCTCCTCCTCTTCAGCCTATATCTCACTCTCTCATCCAACCTACCCAGGCCTCCTTCTCCTCCTTTCCTGCTATCACCGAAGAGGAAATCGCCCATCTCCTCTCCTCCTCGAAAGCCACCACTTGTTCCTCTGACCCCATCCCCACTAACCTACTCAACACCATCACTCCTACCATCACCCCCACCATCTGTCATATACTTAACCTCTCTCTCTCCACTGCATCTGTCCCGGACACCTTCAAGCATGCTGTGGTCACTCCACTCCTCAAAAAACCATCACTTGACCCTACCTGTCCCTCCAACTACCGCCCCATTTCCCTCCTACCCTTCCTCTCCAAGATACTTGAACGCGCTGTTCACAGCCGCTGTATTGATTTTCTCTCCTCTCATGCCATCCTCGATCCGCTCCAATCCGGCTTTCGCCCCCTACACTCAACAGAAACGGCACTATCTTAAGTCTGCAATGACCTATTCCTCGCCAAATCCAAAGGTCACTACTCCATCCTCATCCTCCTCGACCTATCCGCCGCTTTTGACACTGTCAATCACAACCTACTTCTTGACATACTGTCCTCCCTTGGGTTCCAGGGCTCTGTCCTCTCCTGGTTCTCCTCTTATCTCTCCCATCGTACCTTCAGAGTACATTCTCATGGTTCGTCCTCCTCCCCTATCCCGCTCTCTGTTGGAGTTCCTCAGGGATCTGTCCTTGGGCCCCTTCTTTTTTCAATCTACACCTCTTCCTTAGGCTCCCTGATTTCTTCTCATGGTTTCCACTATCATCTTTATGCCGACGACACCCAGCTTTATCTCTCCACACCAGAAATCACTGCGGATACCCAGGCCAAAGTCTCGGCCTGCTTATCCGACATTGCTGCCTGGATGTCCAACCGCCACCTGAAACTGAATATGTCTAAGACTGAACTTATTGTCTTCCCACCCAAACCCACTTTCCCTCTCCCTTCACTCTCTATCTCAGTTGAGAACACCCTCATCGTCCCCGTCTCATCTGCCCGCAACCTCGGTGTCATCTTCGACTCCTCCCTCTCCTTTTCTGCGCACATCCAGCAGATAGCCAAGACCTGTCGCTTCTTCCTCTATAACATCAGCAAAATTCGCCCCTTCCTCTCCGAGCACACCACCCGAACTATCATCCACTCTCTCATTACCTCTCGCCTTGACTACTGCAACCTACTCCTGACCGGCCTCCCACGTAGCCATCTACTCCCCCTTCAGTCCATCCAGAACTCTGCCGCACGTCTTATCTTCCGCCTTAACCGATATACTCATATCACCCCTCTCCTCAAGTCACTTCACTGGCTCCCAATCAGATACCGCATACAGTTCAAGCTTCTCTTACTCACCTACAATTGCACTCGATCTGCGGCCCCTCCGTACCTCTCTACCCTCATCTCCCCTTACGTCCCTACCCGTAACCTCCGCTCTCAAGACAAATCCCTCCTTTCAGTACCCTTCTCCACCACCTCCAACTCCAGGCTCCGTCCCTTCTATCTCGCCTCACCCCATGCCTGGAACACACTCCCTGAGCCCATACGCCGTGCCCCCTCCCTACCATCTTCAAATCAATGCTCAAAGCCCACCTTTTCAATGTCGCCTTCGGCTCCTAATCACTACACCTCTTCTCAGAAAACTTATCTACCCCAACTTGACATTTCGTCCTTTAGATTGTAAGCTCTTCCGAGCAGGGACCGTCCTTAATTGTTAATTTGTACAGCGCTGCGTAACCCTAGTAGCGCTCTAGAAATGTTAAGTAGTAGTAGTAGTAGTAGTAGTAAATTTAGGCGTGGGATTAGAGCCTACAATTTATGTGCCAATATGAAAAAGGGGGCACGGAAATGGGAGGCTCATGAGAGGAATGGGGGCATTCCTAAAATTAACGAGTATTGTTATAGAGTAACCAGGATACGCATACATTTGCACCATGTTTCAGTTGGTACAAAAGTTAGGCGCGCTTCCCGGGCATAAGCGCTATTCTATAAACCAGGCCTAAATATAAGCACAGCTTATAGGATACAGCCTTTTTCAGTGCTGATTGTTTTGGTGCCATATACAACCCCCTGTTTACTAAGACAAGTGGCAATGTCGACACAGCCCATTCAACATGAATGAGCTGTATTGGCAATAGCATCCGGCAGCCGCTAGCGCGGCTTAGTAAACAAGAGGGATAGAATCTAGCCCTTAGGGGGCAGCTCTGCAAACTGGAGGCTAACATTTATGCAGGAATTATGCATACATGATTAAATACTAATAAACACACACGTATGTGTGTGTATGCACGTATTTTTGTTACATTTGTACCTCGCGCTTTCTCACTCATGGCAGGCTCAATGCGGCTTACGTAAATGCCAAAAATCCACTTAAGTGCTATTCTGTAAATGTGGGAAGAAACAGCACAGTGAGAATGCCCAAACAGATGAACTGGGTGATCTAATACAAGAAGTACTTCATTATATAACGGAACACAGATCTCAGATGGTTGATAACATACAGGTCTCTGATGGCAAATAGTATCCGGACTCGATATGGGCTGTGTTTCGGCAATGTAGCTTTCATCAAAAGTCAGTACAGGCTATTGAGATCTTCTTGTATTATAAATCAGATGTAGTGTTCTTGCTATCTAAAACAGAATATGGAAACTAAACCAAAAATTCTGAAGCTCGATGAAAACTCCTTGGAGCCACAAGAGTTTTCATCAAGCCTCTGAATCTTTGGTTTACTTCCGGTATTCTATTTTACACAACAAGAACTCTGAGACCTGTATGTTTTCAATCATCTGAGATCTGTGTGCCATTGTATAATAAAGTACTTCTTGTATTGGATCACCTGCGTCATCTGTTTGGTCACTCCCACTGTGTTTCCTGCCTTGTGGCAAGACCGGCTCAAGGGACTGTGGTGCCCTGAGTCAATTTTTGTATCAGTGCTCCCCCACCCCAACCCACAATCCGGTATTTTTCTTTCCGTTCTCTTCCCCCTGCAGGTGATCCAGTATCTCCTCCTCTCAAGTCCAAAATCCCAATTCTGCATCTCTCCTTCTTTCTTCCTTCCCTCCTATCCTGTGGTTACTGAACTATACGCAGAGGGACAGAGGGAAGGGAAGAGGGAAGGGAGACTGGGATTTTGGCGTTCTTTATCACTGGCACCCTGGGCCAGTGCCTCACCTGGTCTATAGGTTGAGCCGGCCGTGACTTGTGGGATTTTCTTTGGTTTTCTCCTTAATCTGTAAATATGCACATATTTTACATGGTGCATATTTAACAGGTGTACACATGGGTGCAGCATGGGCAGGACACATACAGTTATGCGCATAACTTATAGAATACTATGGGGCTGGTATTCAGACTGGGATAGGCAGCCTGGCTAACTCCCACGGTCAGTGGTGAGACCGGCTATTCAGTGCCGGGTCATTTCCGGTAACCGGCATTGACTATTCAGAGCTGGCCGGTCAAGTATAAACCGGCCAAAGATAGGCCTGCTATTTTAGTGTCCTGATTTGGCCATCAAACTTAGCCATCAATATGCTCAATATTAATGGATAACCAGCTATATCGTGTAATATAACCAGTTAACCGCTAAGTGCTGACCGCACCTATTTTCCTTTAAAGGATAGACACACAAAGGTGCCCTCTACATGCCTAACTATAACCACACTGTTATAGACTTGCCTTCATAATGGACATAACAGTAAGATGAGAGGCATGGGGGCTCATTTTCAAAGCACTTAGCCTTCCAAAGTTCCATAGAAACCTATGGAACTTTGGAAGGCTAAGTGCTTTGAAAATATGCCTCATGGTGTCCTGGGATTTCTGATGTAGTTTAGTGGACAAGAAACAGCCATCTTCATCTATCTGAATGTAAATAAATTAAGGGGAGGGAACTAAAGGGTACACCAGCAATTTTGGATTTTGATGTCTTTATTATGGATTCATTTGCAAGGATCAGTGGAATAATGAAATAAGGATAATATGTTCAGAAAATTCCATGATTGAAATGAGATGTCAGAATTGCATCGACACATGTGCCTGTGTGCCAGTTCCACAGAAGTCCAGTTTGCTCAGTTTTCTTACATAATTCTCTTGAGTGGAGGAGTAGCCTAGTGGTTAGTGCAGTGGACTTTGAGCCTGGGGAACTGGGTTCAATTCCCACTGCAGCTCCTTGTGACTGTGGGCAAGTCAGTTAACCCTCCATTGCCCCAGGTACAAAATAAGTACCTGTATATATGTAAACTGCTTTGAATGTAGTTGCAAAATGCCACAGAAAGGCTGTATATCAAGTCCCATTCCCCTTCCCTTATTCTTTGTTTTCAGTTTCTGCACAGTGAAAATGAATTATGAAGGGCACGTTGAGTTTTTTGTATGCACAATAATTTCCAGAGGCCAGTCAGAAGGGCGATCATTTGGTAGACGGAAATGACTAAAAAGTACACAAAGAAAACGGAAAACAACAGAGCACACATAGCTACATAGTCACAAAGTCCTAGGTAGCAAAGTCAGTTTGAGGAGGTGAGGTTGTTGGGGGGGGGGGGGGGGTGAACCTACCATCACATGTCATGGTGGTGCAGACCCAATTTCCACAAGCACAGACACAACGATTGCATTCCACTTGGGTCTCTGCTCCATCCTCATAGCTTTCATCCTCCAAGGCACACTCTGGGAAAGGAAGACCAAAAGCATGTCAATGGCAGAAACATATTAGTAAATGATCAATTATGTCGCTGAGGGAACAGATAATAGAACAATCAATTCCTTAGAAAATAAATCATATGGATATATATTTGTTTTCTACCAAAATAAAACACACAAAAAACCTTATTTTACTAAAAAATGAAAAAGCTTCCAAAAATGTTTCCCTCTCTCACAGTTTTTTCCTTTTCAACTGCCGCCCAGATTAATAACTGAAATATCTTTGCTTTGAGCCTTACACACCATAGGATGCCACTTTTGCCCTTATATGGAGTCCCCATAGGCAAAATGGGGCAGAACTGATCCCATAGGGCCTATCTGCAGGTGACACCACTCAAGCCCATGCTAAAGTTATCTCTAAATAGGAGCTGCTGCTGTGGCTTGTCACTTTCTGGAACAGCAATGTGGTAGCAGTAGGCTCCCATCAATACATGGCAGCGGCAGAGGTGCTCCAGTGCCTATCAAAATTTGGCAATAGAGGCAGCTGGCCCTGCTTAAATCCAGTCCTGATGATCAGAGTGATCAATCATGTTATTCAGGAAACAGATTATCAAAGAGAACTCATAGGCTTAAGGAAACAATCACTGACAAAGGACCAGTTTGTCTGAGGAAGCATTCTTAAAAGAATGATCAAGAAAGCATCTGAAGAAACAGATTACAAAGTGATCATCTGTGTTTGAAAAAATGTGTTCGAGCAACTGGACTATCAGTGATAAATGATGTGAGAAAACAAATCACAGATCAGAGTGATCACTCATGTACTTACAGAAATGGATCATTGATCAGTCATTTCAGAAATGTCACCAGAGACCGATCAATCATATCTGAGGAAGCAAGAGATTGCTGTCTGTGACAGAGGAAATATATCCTTATAGTATAAGGAGCCTCTAAGTAAAATATCAAAAAGGCCCCCAGAGGAGGGGGTCCGTCCACCTCAGAAGATATGGGAGTAGCTATATGTGGGCCCCTCTTTCCCCGGCCCTTTCTGCATTGCTAGGGTTGCCTGGGTGGAATTTATGCCACTACATCCTTAGGGTTATTTTCACACTAGAGCAGCTCAAATTACTGCCAAGAAGCATGAATGCTAATACGCAGAAGGATTTGTTAGATGTCTGCAGCACATACTTTTCTCAGGAGGATTGAATGAAGGGCTTAAGCACTTCAGAAACTCGTTGAAGTTCAGCTTCCAGTCAGCATTCTCGTCAGAGAGCTCAATGAGAGCATCAACACAGAGTCCCCTGAAACGACAACATCACTGTCACACACACACACACTCAGTTGTGCTGACACATGTAGAAAAAAGCCATTAAATAAAAATAAAAATAAAAAAAGGTTCTAAAACAAACCAATGAGTTGGATGTGAGCCTGATCTGTGACTAAGCAATGACTGACTTGGTATGCTGTATATTGGCAGCAAAAATGTCTGTTCTCCCAACACCACATGACAACACCAGGGCCATAATCATCACTGAAGATGATAGAAGGGAGAACACAGCTCCATGTTAAGAAGTAGTGAGATTTGAACATAGGAACACAGAAACAGAGAATATGAGGCCAGATCAGGACCCCTGAATCTGCTCAATTTCTCTGGTGCTGTGCAATGCCATAGAACTTTGCCTTCACAACTAGGGATTCTCTGCGCCTTTCCCAAGCTTTCAGCTCTTTTACTGTTTTTTGTCTTTCCCATCCATGGATCCACCACCCTTATTTCCATGAAGACATATTTTTGTATATTACGTTGCATTTACATTTAGAGCCTCATACTGTGATCTCTGGCTTAAAGTATTTTTATCTTTCTCAGATGTTTGAATGTTTCTCTTCAGCTCTAAGATGAATATATTAGGTCCTTAAGTTTTATATCATAAGATTTTACGTGAAGACCCTGTCTATATTTATTTGGAGGTATAGCCTTCAGAACTGGACTAGTTCTCCTTATAAGGGCTCACCAATGACCTGTACAGTGGTATTACTTTCTTTTTTTCTACTCATCCTATGTACTCTACCATCCCTTTGAGCTTGGCTACTGCTATATTACACTGTTGCTATCTTGAAGTCATACGACATAAATATCCGGAGCATTCACTTGTGGCTGGCACACCATCAGTATCTCCTGCTGTCTCCACCCCTTCGTGCACCTCTTGCTTGGATTTCTGCATCTCAAACACATGATTCTGCATATTGTTTTGTAATGAACCTTACATGTCAAATGCTTGACCATTTCTTAAATTTTTGTTAGATCACTTTTCATTCTGTCTAACCCTCAGGGGTGCAAAAAGATAAACTTTACCCACTACGGGATAGATTCAAGAAAGGGGGCCTAAAGTTAGGTGGAAAAAAAATTGAACGCTAAGCTAGTATTCTGTAAAGGCAAAGCTGGGCATTGAAGTCATTACAGAATATTAGTGTAAGTTGGTATTTGAATGCCTAACTTTATGCACAAGCATTTATACCATGTCAAAGGCTGGTGCAGTATTCCCTTTAAGCTGAGCGGGAGTCCTCCACCTACATTCCTGCCAGTAGGGGGTGCTGTTTCACTATCACATTTTCAATAGTGAGGTGCAGGATTCCAGAGAACCTTCCTGTCCCTAGCAATTTAAAACACAGTATTGAAGCACTACCCCTTACTGGCAGCAATACAGTTGGAGGACTCCTGCTCAGCTTACAGGGAACAGTGGACTGGTGTAAATGCTCGTGCCTAAATACTGTCAGTTGCGTGTGTAACTGACAGTTCTCTATAACCTTAGTACGTAAGTGCCTGACACGCCCAAGCCCATCCCATGTTAATGCCTCCTTTGCTGTTATGTGCTATAGAATTAGGCACTAACTCCCAGATTCTACATATGGCGACTAGAGTTGCTCACGCAAATCAGTGTGCATAACCGCAAATTAATTAATGAGCCAATCAGTGCCAATAATTGACTTTGTAAACAGGGGGTAAGTTAGGTGCTATTCTATAACTTGCTTGTGCAATTTTGTGTGCTAGTCGCAAAATTGTGCACCCAAGTTTAGAGAATTAGGTGGTAAAAGGGCAATTCTATAACTGATCATCCAAAGTTGTGCACCTCTTAGTGTGCGTATGTGTGACAACAAAATAGCAATCATGCGAGTTAGTGCCTTAAGTGCTACTCTATAAGGATGCAAATAAGTGCTATCATGTGGAAATGCAAGGGGGGCATACGTATCGATGGAGAAAGGGAGAGCCATTGATGAGGAGCCAAGTTGTGCTTACAGAATATTGTAAGTTATGGAATACCGTTATCACATTTAGGTGCCCACATTTATGCCAGATATATGGCTGGTATAACTTCAGGCAGGTAAATGTAAGGCATGCCAATACCAGGTTATGCTAATATTCTATAATGGAATCTGGGTACCCAGACGCTGTTATAGAATGCATGATCTTTGCATGGCATCAAGGCACCTACAAGAAGGCGCCCACTTCTAGAATTGCCACCCTACCCTTTTGCAATATCATTGACAAAGATACTGACTGGAACCAGTCTTAGGACAGATCCTTCACTCAACTCATCACTCCTTTGACCTTATTCTCTGTTGTCTGTCTCTCAACCAGTTTCTAATGCATTCCCCTATCTTGAGGGGCGGCCCAGCCCATGACTACACCCCGACTCTTAAAAATCTCTGTGTTCCAGAATCCAGCTTTGGAGGAATAGTAGCTATTTTTTACACATTGGAGGTATGTGGTGAGGGGGGGGGGGGGGCTTTCCTGCAACTTCTCATGGGGAATGTCTCCTTGTAAATGAGGAAAATGGGAGACCCTCTGCTACACACATCAAAGAATGAAGGAACTCCTCCCTGTCACTTCTAAGCCTCTGCTTTACCTGAGTAGTTTGTTGGTCTCCTGGTCCACATAAGTGGTGATGTTAATGACTGTTTCGTTTTGCTCCACAAATTTCAGGAATTCACCAGAGTCCAGGCGAGAATCTCCATTATCATAGCTCTTTAAGGGAGGAAGAAAAACATATGAGGACTGGAGCATGCATCTGCAGAAAGAACTTGCATCTGATTGGATTTGAACCAAACTAGAAATCCTCCTCTTTGCAAAGCAGCATGCTGCAGAAGTTGAGTGCTATGCTTTTTTGAATATTGGTATCTTGTCTGAATGAAAGTCTCTATTGTTATCAAGGTTGCAGAGAGACAAAGCTGAGCCCAGGGGAACAGGGCCCCATTGCTGCCCCTCCATCACCCCCGCCACTGATGCCCCCCTCCTGCAGTAGCAAATGAGACACTGCTCTGCTGGCCACAGGCCCTTCTTCCTGCAGCGTCCCACCTCCTGTGAAGTAACTTCCTGTTTCCACATAGGCAAGAAGCGGCAGGAAGAAGGACCTGTGGCTGGAGGAGCAGTCTCTTGATCACTGGCCCTTCTTGGAGGCCAGGCCTGGGGAATCTTGCCCCACCCCCGTTATCTGCAGCCCTGATTGTTATTAATAAAGTACCATCACTTTGGGTAAGGCAATGGCAAACCACCCTGCTACTAGTCTGCCAAGAAACTATCATGCAAATGGCAACCCCCATCACTGGAGCCGACTCTGTGGGTGCTGTGTTTGAGCACCCCCAATATTGAGAAAATTTCTTGTATGTGTCCAGGGAGGGGTTATTTCCATTGGGCTTAGCACCCCCAATAATTTTGAAAAGTTGGCTCCTATGACCCCCATAAGTTGTATGCGACGTGGTACTTTCATACAGGGGACTAACTTTACCTTTATCATCACTTTACAAAGTGCTAGAGTGGTGGTTCTCAATCAGGGCCTCTTAAATGCCCAACCAGTCAAGCGTACAGGATGTTCCCAATGAATAGGCATGAAATAGATGTGCAGACAATGACAACACTACATACAGATCTACAGTATCTCATGTATATTTATTGTGGGTGTGTCCTGTGGATTGGGTTGAGAACAGGGGCGTAGCTACGGGTGGGCCTGGGTGGGCCCAGGCCCACCCAATTTCAGCTCTGGCCCGCCCACTCCCATTGCTCCCATTGCCGGCCACTGCTGCTTTTCCTGTTGAGCAGCAGGGCCGGCGCTTCTTCTTTTTGTAGCGCCGGCCCTGCTGCTCAACAGGAAAAGCAGCAGTGGCCGGCAATGGGAGCAATGGGAGTGGGCGGGCCAGAGCTGAAATTGGGTGGGCCTGGGCCAACGTTAACAACGAGAAAAAAATGTAAAAAAAAAAAAAAAAGCGCGGCATCAAAGGCAGCCTCGAAGCATTGGCTGCTGGCTCTGCAGGCTCCTCCCATCTCTTACGTCACTGCCCCTGGAGCGAAACAGGGCCAGTGACATAAGAGACGGGAGGAGCCTGCAGAGCCAGCAGCCAATGCTTCGAGGCTGCTTGCGGTGCCGCGCTTTTTTTTTTTAAACATTTTTTTCTCGTCTTTAGCGTTGGTGGCGGCGCTCAGCTCAATCAGCTGAGCGCTTCTTCTTTTTGTAGCTGGGGCTGGCGGGCCTGAATCGGATGGCAGGATGAGGACTGGGGAGAAAGAGGGAAAGCAGATGGCAGGATGGGGACTGGGGAGAAAGAGGGAAAACGGAAGGATGGGGAGAGAAAGAGGGAAAACGGATGGCAGGATGGGGACTGGGGAGAAAGAGGGAAAACAGAAAGATGGGGAGAGAAAGAGGGAAAACGGATGGCAGGATGGGGACTGGGGAGAAAGAGGGAAAACAGAAGGATGGGGAGAGAAAGAGGGAAAACAGATGGGAGGATGGCAGAGAAAGAGGGAAAACGGAGGATGGGGAGAGAAAGAGGGAAAACAGATGGGAGGATGGCAGAGAAAGAGGGAAAACGGAAGGATGGGGAGAGAAAGAGGGAAAACAGATGGGAGGATGGCAGAGAAAGAGGGAAAACGGAAGGATCGGGAGAGAAAGAGGGAAAACAGATGGAAGGATGGCAGAGAAAGAGGGAAAACGGAAGGATGGGGAGAGAAAGAGGGAAACAGATAGGAGGATGGCAGAGAAAGAGGGAAAACGGAAGGATGGGGAGAGAAAGAGGGAATACAGATGGAAGGATGGCAGAGAAAGAGGGAAAACGGAGGATGGGGAGAGAAAGAGGGAAAACAGATAGGAGGATGGCAGAGAAAGAGGGAAAACGGAAGGATGGGGAGAGAAAGAGGGAAAACAGATGGGAGGATGGCAGAGAAAGAGGGAAAACGGAAGGATCGGGAGAGAAAGAGGGAAAACAGACGGAAGGATGGCAGAGAAAGAGGGAAAACGGAAGGATGGGGAGAGAAAGAGGGAATACAGATGGAAGGATGGCAGAGAAAGAGGGAAAACGGAAGGATGGGGAGAGAAAGAGAAAGAGGGAAAACAGACGGAAGGATGGCAGAGAAAGAGGGAAAACGGAAGGATGGGGAGAGAAAGAGGGAAAACGGAAGGATGGCAGAGAAAGAGGGAAAACGGATGGAAGGATGGCAGAGAAAGAGGGAAAACGGATGGATAGGAAGAGAGACACTGGATGGAAGGATGGGGAGGTAAAGAGGGGAGATGGTTGAAAGGATGCAGAGAGAAAGGGGCGAGACTGGAAGGATGTGGAGAGAGAAGGGACACTGAACAGAAAAGGGTAGAGAGATAGACACTGGTTAGAAGGAGGGAGAGAGAGACATTAGATGGAAGGATCAGGAGAGAGGGTAGATGGGTGGAAGGATGGGGAGAGAAAGAGGGAAGACGCTGGATGGAAGGGTAGGGAGAAAGAGGTGACACTGGATGGAAGGATGCAGAAAGAAAGAGGGGAGACTACTGGAAGGATGGGGAGAGAGAGAGGAGACACTGGAAGGATGGGGAGAGAAAGAAGAGAGCTGCTGGATGGAAAAGGAGAGTAGTGAAAGACTGGAGAATAAGAGGAAGGGGCATGGGGAGAACAAGGGTGAGAAAAAGATGAAAAGCCATAAGTAGATGAAGGAAATTAAAGAATGGATAGTAAGAATGAATTAAATCTGGACAGAGAGAGGCAGAAAAATATTGAAGAAAGCAAAGAAAAAGGAGAGAAAAATGACAAATGGCCAGGAAACCCTGGCAGAAGAGTTAAGCGAAAACGAAGGAAAGCAGAATCTAGAGACTGGGAGCAACACAATGAGAAAAAGTAAATGGCTATACAACAAAGGTAAAGAAAATAATTGTATTTTTAATTTAGGATAAAGTAATATGGTGTTAATAAAGTTTCAGAGACCAATACTTCCTTCCTTAGGTCAGGAGAGGATACCGTAACAGCATTATACTGACCTGAGGCAGGAGGTTTTGGCCTCTGAAAGTTCACTGAAAAGGATTAGGCTATTAAATAAATTGTCTGAAATCTGATGCACTGAAAAGCAGCACTTTACCCTGTGTGACAAATGTATCTGAGTGTGACTACATTTTGCTGGGGGAGGGGGGTAGAGAGAAAATTTTGTGCCCACCCACTTTGGGTTCAGGCCCACCCAAAATTGGCAGTCTGGCTACGCCACTGGTTGAGAACCCCCTATGCTAGATATGTGTGAGCCACTTAGAAGGCCAGGAAAGCCCACAGAAACCTAGTAATAATACCTTTATTCTATGATCTAAACATTTCTGGGTTAATATTGAAACATCGCAGTTGTCGTATTTTTAAATGCCAGTTATGGCGTTTCAGTGCTGCTATCTAGGTTGCAAGCAACACTGAACATCATTCTGGATAGAGCAGCAAGCAACCCACACAATCTGAACAGTGGCAATATTGAGTCTGCTATTGTTTGCTTTTGACACCTGTTCAGCTCTTTGCCTTCCGTCCCTGGGAGAGGCCAAGAGAAAGAATATCACTGACAAAGACAATTGTTAGTTAATTGGCAGAAGCTTTTGGGAAGAGGCTTACAGTATTCTCCCAATTAGAGATGTTCACCCGAGCTCTTCAGCCCTCTACTTCGCTTCTGTTTCTTTTATTTGAATATCTGTGACATTTGTTCCACATAAATTTAAAATTCAGGTATTGTTCTTATGAAGCAAGCAAGCAAGCAATAACAGAAAAATATATTGATATCTTTAGGACAGCTGCCCCCTGGATAATTTCTTCCTCCATCCATGCTATGCCTCTGTACTGCCCCAGCACTGACTGGTGCTGAGATGGTCTGGAAGGATATTCAGCAGCACTATCTGTATAGGGTCAAATTCTATAAAAGGGCACTTGGTAGAAACCTATTCTATAGGAGTGTATAAATATTAGCACCTGGTTTATGGATTTGCCCTGACAGTGCATCTGAATAAGGACGGATAGTGTCAACCACTGTATGGATACAGGGTTTTGAATATTGGGATGTTCAAGTCTATGTCATCATTTTTGAAATTCATTAAGTTCCTTTAAGCCAGGGCTTGCCAAACCTGTCTTGGGAACCCTCACAGCTTGGATATCCACAATGAATGTTCGTGTAATAGATCTGTATGCATTGGCTCCAATCTATGCAAATTTATCTTATGAATATTTATTATGGATATCTTGACATCCTAACTGGCTGTGGGGTCCTCAGGATAAGTTTGAGAAGCTCTGCCTTAAGCCCTGGAAGTAACTGTGTTCTAAGCAGTGCAACATATGACCTCACATAGGTGGGCTATGATGTCACACAAGTCATCAAACACATACATAATTGGTTCACATTGTATATGTTATGTGTTTGATGTCCTGTGTCACATACAACCCCCCCCCCCCTCCCGCAGCTATTTTACTACACACTAAACCTAACACACTTCCTTCAAATATTATGTGTGCTTAGAATTTGGAAGAGACCAGCATGGGTACCCCCCCCCCCCCCCCCCCCGATATTCAGCCACTGGCAGGCAGCGCAGTTAGCTGCTGCCAGTGGCACTGACCCGGATATTCAATGTTGAGCCATTTCCCGTGACTGGCATTGAATATACAGGGGTTTTGGGCCAGTTCTAACTTAACCGGTAATGTGAATATTCAGTGCTTGCCGGTTATGTTAATAGTGAGCAAAGATAGAACTGCTATTTATGCGGTCAGTTTGCCTGCTAAATTTTGCTGTCCAACACTTGAATATTCACAGATAGCTGGCTATATCACAGGATATAACTGGTTAGCTGCTATTCCCTAGATTCTATATAGTGTGCCTAGCGTTCTGTGCCAAAATCCAAGCGTATTCTATAACAATGCGCATAACTTAATTGGCTTAACAAGCCAATCAATTAGATTGTAAGCTCTGTCGACAAGGGACTGTCTCTTCATGTTCAAGTGTACAGCACTGCGTACATCTAGTAGCGCTTTAGAAATGATAAGTAGTAGTAGCTCTAACAGCACTTAACAAGCAATAATGAGCACTAATTGTCAGTACTCAGAATTTATGCACACAACTCCCTAAACTTATTCTGTAACGCACTCTGCCTATTTTTAAATGCACACAGGCAAAAAGGGGTATGTGGCTGGGAAAATGGGCGTTTCATGGGCACATGCGAGAGAGGTCCCAGCATCAAGGCACGCACCGACTTCTGCCTTAAGGAAACAGAGGGTGTCTTTTACTAAGGCGTGTGGCCGTGCTAAACGTTAGAGGCGCCCATAGGAATGCATTGGCGTCTCTAACATTTAGCGCAGCCACAATTTTAGCGCGCGCTAAAAACGTGAGCACGCCTTAGTAAAAGACACCCAGAGTGAGGAGAAAGTCAAGAAGGCCCGGTGTCAGTGGCTGAAAGCACTTGCCGGCTTCCCTCATTCTTGGGGATTTTAACATTCATGCTAATGATCCCTCTGACTCTTATGTTTCGCAGTTTCTTGCTTTAACATCCTCTTTCAATCTTCAACTGTGCTCCACTGCCCCCACTCACCAGAATGGCCACTGTCTTGATCTTATCCTCTCCTCTAACTGCTCACTCTCCAGTTTCTGTGCCTCAACTCTTTCCCTCTCTGACCATCATCTGATAACTTTCACACTTAAACACCCTCCTCTCCAGTCCCGTCCAATCTTAACCAATACATTTAGGAATCTTCAAGCTATTGACCCTTCTACTCTGTCCTCCAATGTTTCAAATCTCTTCTCTACCACTATGTTATCCAAGTCTGTCAATGAGGCTGTCTCTTCCTATAATACTATTCTCTACTCTGCTCTGGATACTCTCGCTCCTCTCATTCCCCGTTCTGTAAAACGTAACAAACCCCAACCTTGGCTGACCTCTAGAATCCGCTACCTACGTTCCTGTGCCTGCTCTGCTGAACGCCTTTGGCTGAAATCCCGTGCCCATGCTGACTTCATACATTTCAAATTCTTGCTGACCTCCTTCCAGTCTGCTCTTTTACTTGCCAAACAGGACTATTACATCCAGTTGACTAATTCTCTTGGCTCAAACCCTCATCGTCTCTTTGCCACACTGAACTCTCTCCTCAAAGTGCCTTCACCTCCAACCCCCCTTCACTTTCCCCCCAGACTCTGGCTGAGTTCTTTCATGATAAGGTTCACAAGATTAAACTTGCATTGTCAACCAGGTCACCTCCACCTCTCCTTCCCTTAGTCCTTTCTCTCAACCCTCCAACCCCTGCCTCCTTTTCTTCCTTTTCTGAAATCACTGAAGAGGAAACTACACATCTTCTTTGCTCCTCGAAACTAACTACCTGTTCCTCTGATCCTATTCCCACCCATCTACTTAACACTATCTCTCCTACTGTCATCCCGTTTATCTGTCATATCCTCAATCTTTCACTGTCCACTGTGACTGTTCCTGATGCCTTCAAACATGCCGTAGTCACACCACTCCTTAAAAATCCTTCATTGGACCCTACCTGTCCTTCAAACTATCGCCCCATCTCCCTCCTCCCTTTCCTATCCAAGATACTTGAACATGCTGTTCACCGCTGTTGCCTTGACTTTCTTTCATCTCAAGCTATTCTTGATCCACTTCAATCTGGCTTTCGCCCCCTTCATTCAACTGAAACAACGCTGGCTAAAGTCTCCAATGATCTGTTCCTAGCCAGATCCAAAGGTCTCTATTCTATCCTCATCCTTCTCGATCTATCTGCTGCTTTTGACACTGTTGATCACAGCCTGCTCCTTGATACACTGTCCTCACTTGGATTTCAGGGCTCTGTTCTTTCCTGGTTTTCTTCTTATCTCTCCCAGCATACCTTTAGGGTATACTCTAGTGGATCCTCTTCTACTTCTATCCCACTGTAAGTTGGTGTACCTCAGGGATCTGTCCTGGGACCTCTTCTCTTCTCCATCTATACTTCTTCCCTTGGTACTCTGATCTTATCCCATGGTTTTCAGTATCATCTTTACGCTGATGACTCCCAGATCTACCTCTCCACACCAGAAAACTCAGCCGAAACCCAGGCCAAAGTATCAGCCTGCCTGTCTGACATTGCTGCCTGGATGTCTCAGCGCCATCAGAAACTAAACATGACCAAGACTGAGCTTCTTATCTTTCCCCCTAAACCAACCTCTCCTCCTCCCCCATTCTCTATTTCTGTGGATAACACTCTCATCCTTCCTGTCTCATCAGCTCGTAACCTTGGGGTCATCTTCGACTCCTCCCTCTCCTGCTAAAACCTGTCATTTCTTTCTCTATAATATCAGCAAAATTCGCCCTTTCCTTTCTGAGCACACTACCAGAACCCTCATTCTCACTCTTATCACCTCTCGCTTAGACTATTGCAACTTGCTTCTCACAGGTCTCCCACTTAGCCATCTCTCTCCTCTTCAATCTGTTCAAAATTCTGCTGCACGACTAATATTCCGCCAGGGTCGTTATGCTCACATTAGCCCTCTCCTCAAGTCACTTCACTGGCTTCCTATCCGTTTCCGCATACAGTTCAAACTCCTCTTATTGACCTATAAGTGCATTCACTCTGCAGCTCCTCAGTACCTCTCCACTCTCATCTCTCCCTACATTCCTCCCTGGGAACTCCACTGGGTAAATCTCTCTTATCTGCACCCTTCTCCTCGACCGCTAACTCCAGACTCCGTTCCTTTTATCTTGCTGCACCATATGCCTGGAATAGACTTCCTGAGCCGTTACGTCAAGCTCCATCTCGGGCCGTCTTCAAATCTAAGCTAAAAGCCCACCTTTTTGATGCTGCTTTTAACTCCTAACCCTTATTCACTTGTTCAGAACCCATATTTTATCATCCTCACCTTAATATTCCCTTATCTCTTATTTGTCCTGTTTGTCTGTCCTAATTAGACTGTAAGCTCTGTCGAGCAGGGACTGTCTCTTCATGTTCAAGTGTACAGCGCTGCGTGCGTCTAGTAGCGCTATAGAAATGATAAGTAGTAGTAGTAGTAGTAAGGAGGGCAGCGATGGCACTGTATTTATTTGGTTGGCAGGGTTTTGGCATCCCCACCAGCAAAGGTAAAGGGGTGCTGCAGTTCTGGTGGAGGCTGAGCCCAAAGATTCCCCTGTGGCTATGTCCGGCAGTGGAAAGAGCATGTCCAGTCCTGAGGTGGTAATCACAATTTGAATATTTTTTGAATGGTGAGTTCTAAGGAGGATAGCTCCACTATTGGAGAATATTTAGTTTGTGATATAGAACTGGAGGTGTACGCTTTATATTGTGATTCTGTAGAATTCTGAAGAAAATCCAGACTCTACGCTCACACAGAAGAATTTGTTGAATGATCCTATGAATTATAATGGTAGTTTTACTGGGTAACTGAAACTAGCTGGAGGGGGGGGTAGGGTTTCTTTATTGCATTGAAGGCCCTGGTGTCTTGTATTACTAATTATAAAAGTAGGGCAAATGAGGGGTATGATGTGCGGAAATATCATTTTGGCTTGCTACCCCCCATAGGTACTTTGCTCCACTGTTGCCACCCCAAATATTTCTGTCTAGAGACGCCACTGATGTACACAGGGGATAGGGGCAGATATGGCTACCTGCACTGAGAGGCCCAGGCTCAGATCAAAGACAGTGGCTGCCCCACCTATATAACCAGACCTGCCAAGTCTCCCACTTTCATGGGTCATCTCCCGTACTCCCACTGGGGTGTGGCGATCTCCTGCTGAGCAGCCTCCTTCACCATTGGAAGGACGAGATGGCTTAATAAAATGTTACCTTCTGCTGTCATGGGGCCAGTCTTGAATAAGAACTGCAAAATCTCACAGCTGTTATTGTGAGACTGGTCCCACGGCAATAGGAGATGATGTTTTACTAAACCATCCCCTGCTGCCTTAGAAGGAAGCTGCTTGTTGCAGCCAACTGAAGTCCATTGAGGGAGGAGCCAAGAGGGCATTGGGGGTGGGACTGGGTGGAGTTAGGGGTATAGCTATACCCCTAGCTGGGAGGTGGGGTGAAGCTATGGGCGTGACTGGGAGGAGTGGGGTGGAGCTAGCTAGGGGCATGGCTATAATTTTCTTCTCAGGGGCCCTCTTGGCTGCTGTGTATAACAGCCAAATCACAGTTCACAGTGCCTGTATACTTGGTTGCCTATTATTCTTCATCTTGCTATAGGATCCATGCAGGGCTGTAATCCTTCCCCAGCAGATTCCTGGTTTTACTATCAGCTTTTCTAGTCCACCTTCCCCGCCCCCAACACTCTGAAGAAGCAATAGAGCTGTCCCTCCCCCACTGGCTGCGCTCACTTCACATAATGAATGGCCTGTTCTTTTCCACTTCTCAGATGTCCCTGTGGTGCTCTGTTGTCAAGTCCAGGCAAGAGCACATCATTAAAGAAGGAAGAACAGTAAATAAGATTTTAAAAAAAGAAATGTGTGATCACACTGAGCTCTGGGGCTTCATGAGAAACGGTTGTCTCAGAGCTTTAAGCAGAGTGAAAGCAGACTAAAGCTATTCTCCCTGTTCCTCTTATGTGAAGTAGAGGACTGGATGTATAAGTGGGTCGAAGCACTCTAAAGGGTCTACGAAGCATTCTAGCTACACAGATCTATACAGTTCCCTTTGCTGTGGTATTTAAAAGTGCACTCAGAAGCAATTCAAAGCCAGATGCACTAACTCCATGGAAAGAGCCCTTCCTTTACCGATCCCTTAGCGAATCTACAAAGAAAATACAAATACATCATTAGACAAACAAAAAGATCATACTACAAAACTAAAATTGGACCAGACTACAAGGATACACATAAACTTTTCCAACTCGTGAACAAATTACTAAACACTACACCAGTTACTTCTAACAACTCAGACACCCCATCAGCAGACAATCTCGCAAAATACTTCAAAGAGAAAATTGTAACGCTACGACTCATGATTCCGGCCAATACTATCGACTACATAAAACTCCTTGAATGTCTAGACCCAAACCCTGATGAATATCCAGCTGACCGAACATGGACTAACTTCAACACACTTTCGGAGGATATCATCTCCCAAGCACTCAAAAGATTCGCCAAATCCCAATGCAAACTAGACATATGCCCTAATAACCTTATAAAACTTGCCCCTCAACAACTCATATCTGACCCAATGATGCATCTGAATTATATGTTACAAAATGGACTCTTCCCAAAGGACAAAGGAAACATACTACTTACCCCTATACCAAAAGATGCAAAGAAAAGTACAAATGACTTAACCAACTATCGCCCAGTAGCATCCATCCCGCTGATAACCAAACTAACAGAAGTAGGTTACCAAGCAGCTCACCAACTACCTAAACAAATTCTCAATTCTTCACGATTCTCAATCAGGATTTCGGTCCAGCCACAGTATCGAAACAGTACTAGTTACCCTCCTGACTAAATTTAAACAAGCAATTGCAACTGGCAACAACATACTTCTCTTACAATTTGACATGTCCAGTGCCTTTGACATGGTTAACCATGAAATACTACTACACATCCTAGAATACTTCGGAATAGGAGGCAACGTTCTTAACTGGTTTAAAGGATTCCTGACCACAAGATCATACCAAGTGATATCTAACTCGATTACATCACCCCCATGGATACCCGAATGTGCAGTTCCTCAAGGATCTCCCCTCTGTATAATTATACTACAGCAAGAGGCCCTCACTGGATGCCCACCGGAAGGGTGGAAGGCCAGATTTTAGGACTCAGGCTGTAAAAATACCAGCTAGGTTTAAAAATCTATGACTGGCTGAGCAAGGACTTGCTTTTCCTGCAAGTTAATATGCGTTCTAGTTTAAGATCTATCCACTGGAATAGTGTGATAACCTACTAATGGCCTTATAGATGAGTCTTAACAAAATCAGATACAAATTGTATGTAGCGCTTATTAAAATGGAGTTTGTCTTTCTATAAGCTGAAACTGAGATCATAAGATGATAAAAAAGAGGAAGTGAAACTGATATGCTAAAAATAAGATGTTCTGGCAGAAGAGAAAACATGTTGACATTACCGGAAAATGTGGCAATCTCTAGAGATAGATGGAACGGAAGGAGTTGGGTACAGATGTACTTGTGGCCGGATGCGAAAGTATGATCTCAGAAATTGTGAAATATTATAAAAAATAGGTCCTGCCATAGACTTCTATTGAGAGCTGTGGGTATAAAAGGAGGGAGATTTTGCCATAGTTTCGGAGTCCTTCCCCAACGCATTGGAAGCAGCGGAGCTCTCTGTCCGGTTATATCCAGAATCTGTTTGATGTCTGTACTTAATTGAACAACTTGGTAAGATTAAAGTCTTCTCTCTGAAATCTATCTCTGTCTCTATTTCCAATTACTCTTTACCTGTCATTTTAACTAGAAGCTAAGACACACACGCACTTTTTACACTAAATTTTATAGATTTCCAATACCATATATTTATAGACACTTAAATGTACAAGTATCTACTTAGATCCTGATAGATAGAAGACTATGGTCATGGACAGTATCCTAGACTTATGCCTTCTGGTATCTACACAAGAGACATATCACTGGAATGGAATATCAAAAGGATTTAGGCAGGCGGCCCAACACATAGTGGAAGAACAGACCCTTTGGCCCTACAGAAGGGTTTTCCTGGGGCGCAAAGAGGGCCCCTAGAATTTACACCTCTCACCGACCCTCTTCAACCTAATGATGACACCCTTGGCCAAATTACTATCCAATCAGAAACTCAATCCATACATATACGCAGATGACGTCACGATCTACATCCCGTTCAAACATGATCTAAAGGAAATCACCAATGACATCAACCAAAGCTTCCAAACCATGCATTCATGGGCAAATGCATTTCAGTTGAAACTTAATGCAGAAACAACACAATGTCTTATACTTACTTCACAACATAATACAAGCAAATTCACCACTATAACCACAGCAAACCTTTCCCTTCCCGTTTCAGACACCCTGAAAATTCTCGGAGTTACCATTGATCGAAATCTTACACTTGAAAGTCATGTGAAGAATACAACTAAGAAGATGTTCCATTCAATGTAGAAACTTAAAAGAGTAAAACCTTTCTTCCCAAGGGCCATTTTTCACAACCTGGTACAGTCAATGGTGCTGAGTCATCTAGACTACGACTACTACTACTATTAGCATTTATATAGCGCTACCAGACGCAGGCAGCGCTGAACAATTGACATAGAGAGACAGTCCCTGCACAAAGAGCTTACAATCTAGGTAAAACAGACAGACAAGACATTACGGGCAAGGGAATTACAGGGTAAAGAGGAACAGGGAGGAGGACAAATGGGTAGTGGCTAGCAGCCAAAGGCAGCAGTGAAAAGGTGAGCCTTCAGCGTTCAAGATCTGCACTCTAGTTCATAAAATCATTCACGGAGATGCCCTGGCCTACATGTTAGACCTTGTTGACTTGCCACCCAGGAATGCTGAAAGATCAGCCCGCACATTCCTTAATCTACACTTCCCCTACTGCAAAGGACTAAAATACAGACTAACACATGCGTCCAGCTTCTCCTACATGGGCATGCAGTTGTGGAATGCATTACCACGTAACTTAAAAACAATTTTTGACCTAATCAACTTTTGTAAATCTCTGAAGACCTATCTCTTCAACAAGGCATACCACAACGATTAACAAGTACAAATGTAACACATCACCACGATACCTTACTCTCTGACTAGCGCTTTATTTGCCTGTCTGCTAAATTTCTACTATGTCATACTATTCTTTATGTAACACTAACCATATCTTTTACTCTGGAATGGCGAATGCCATAACGGAACATTGTAAGCCACACTGAGCCTGCAAATAGGTGGTAAAATGTGGGATACAAATGCAACAAATAAATAAATCGGTAAAAAACGGGCATGCATGAAGGAAATCGCATGCAAATGAGCTGCTTGCTGTTAGCTCATTTGCATGCAATTTCCTTCTTAAGGAGGGGAAGCCAGTCGGCCAGCTGAGCATGCACAGAGCAGCCAATCGTTATGCTGGCTGCTCTGCGCATGCCAAAGACGGCTTCATACACGTCCTCACTCTCAAAAAAAAAAAAGGATGTCCCTGACGAGCACTCGGACGTTTTTTTCTTCAGATTTTGTGATGGGCGTCCTTCTCTTGGACGTGTTTTTCTTACGTGCCCGAAATGACCACCACCGGAGAGAATCGGGGATCGGGATGTGTGAGGACGTCCAAATCAAAACCATTTGGACGTCCCTTTCGATTATGCTCCTCCAGGTCTCTCTCAGCCAATCACAGCGCGTTTAGCTGACACCAGTAACAGCTAAACGCGCTGTGATTGGCTAAGAGAGACCTGGAGGGGTATAATCGAAAGGGACATCCAAATAGTTTTGATTTGGACATCCTCGCACGTCCCAATCCCCGATTCTCTCCGGCGGTGGTCATTTCGGGTACGTAAGAAAAACACGTCCAAGAGAAG
This sequence comes from Microcaecilia unicolor, assembly GCF_901765095.1. Taxonomy (NCBI): domain Eukaryota; kingdom Metazoa; phylum Chordata; class Amphibia; order Gymnophiona; family Siphonopidae; genus Microcaecilia; species Microcaecilia unicolor. Next base: position 252,721,698 of record NC_044035.1, on the reverse strand, counting down.
GACGCCCATCACAAAATCTGAAGAAAAAAACAGTCCAAGTGCTCATCAGAGACGTCCTTTTTTTTTTTTTTGAGTGAAGGACGTCCAAGTGATAGGCACTTGAAAGGATGTCCCTGACGAGCACTTGGATGTTTTTTTTTCTTCCAATTTTTGCGATGGGCGTCCTCCTCTGCATGGGTCCCACTCACAGCAGCCCCAACGAGAGGTGCAGACCTCCAGTTAGGTTTTCCATGGTGCACTTGGTCGGAAACAGTAGTGCATCACATCGCATTCACATTATAATAGTAATTAGATCATTTGCATTCCATTTTCATTAGCTGCTACCGTGACAGGAAAATGGCTCGGAGAACCCTTTCATGCATGTCCCGGTTTACTACTTGCATGCTAAACTGGCTAGAACCAGTTTAAAAACCACATTGCTGGCTCGTTAAGTTTAGTGCATCTGACCCTCAGTGCCTGCCAGTTTTCATGGGCTACATTCAAATAAATATTTATCATGTTGACTGGCTTCACCTCTCCAGGGTTTGTGACGACATGCCAAGCTGCTTTTAACTGGGTTAAAAAACAGGCATTTGGGGAGGGGGAGGGAGGGAAAAGGAATGAGGTTAGATAAGTGAAATATATTTCCTTAGTCTGCAGAACAGCTGACTTGATTTAAAATGAAACACAAAAGAATAAAAGATACCAGGAAGGCAGTGCATGTAAATCTATCTCATGCATATTCATTGTGGATATCCTGAAAACCTGACTGGCAGGGTGTGCCCCGAGGACCGGGTTTAGAAGCACTGACGTAATGTACACTAGAGATGTGTTTGTAATTTTTAACCTGAAATGACAGGGAAAAAACCCAAATGTATTTTTTTTTCTCCCTGTCATAAATAGTGTACACTATTGTGCAACACTGTGCACTATTACTTAGTAGTGCACCCTATTTATGAATAGGCAGACTCTTGTGCAATATTGTGCACTACTGAGCAATAAGGCACACTATTTGATCAATATCATGCATTATGTGCAACAGTATGCACTATTAACAGCTTCACCCCCGAAACTTAAAAAATAAACAGTTGTAAAAACCCAAATAAAACAAAACAAAATCTCCACAATGCTAAGGGAAACAAACCAAAATGAACATTTTTGCCTGCAGACTCCTAATGTACACTATTTTACCATCTGGTTGTGCACCTCAGTTAAGAAAATTCTATAATTAACAAACACAGTGCTCCTTTTACAAAAACGATGCTACAGATCAGCGGTCGCTGAATGTGAAGAAGTCCATTCAATTCCCATGGGCTTCTTCGCATTCAGCGCACGCTAATCGCTAGTGCCACTTTGTAAAAGGAGCCCGCAGACTAGCCATTTAAAAGGGCTTGTGATAATGTGTGTGGCAGGGCTGGATTGCACATATGTGCACACACATATGCATTCAGGACTTCTCTCTTTGTGATGCTCCATAACTAAACCTAATAGCAAGTGTCCCTGGTGCACCTGAGTTAAATGGAATCTAAGAAACACTGCTGTATCCTCACTTACAAACCACAAGCAGCATCTGTGGAATTCTTTGTTAGGGAAGGGGGGAGGTCATTGTCATGGCAAAACCCCCACTACTAATAAACTCCTGTGTAGTGCCATTTATCTTCTTGTCAACAGTTTCATATTTAAATCCTCTTTGTCCCCTCATTTCATCCCTTTGAAGTTGTTCTGCACAGCCAAAGAAGCATTCAGTGGAGCGGTGGGGGGGGGGGGGGGGGGGGGGGCAAAGGATTAGAGAGGTTATAGTGAGATTTACTCTGCTGTGCTGGGGTTTATTTCTTCATTATTAACTGGCAACAGAAGGAATGCTGGTGGCAGATGACTGTATTTATTCCTCCACAGAGTGACAGCAGACATTCAATGGAGACTGCACTTTGCAGCACAGTCCAAAGGGGATTGTGGAGAGAGACAGGACCAGCAGTGAAAGAGAAAAACTTGGTTCACTGATGATGGGGTTGGGGGGAGGAAAGGGATAGGAGGAGGAGGAAGACAGAAAGGCAGGGCCGCCGAGAGGGGGGGCGGGGGGGGGGGGCAAAATTCCCCGGGCCCGGTGCCAGCAAGCTTCTTCTTGCTGCCTGCTTCTGGGTCTGTCCTCCCTTGCTCCTATGTGTCACCCCAGCACCCGGATGATTGCATTAGCGTGATATCTGTTAATGCAATCATCCGGGTCCTAATTCCCAGTATGGACAGGAGCAGGAGAGGACAGGCAGTGGGAGCAGGCACACAGAAAGCAGCTTGCCGGTGCCAGGCCTGGGCCCCCCTGGAAGCAGACAGAAAGGTAAGGGGACGGATGGTAGCGGTGTGAGTGAGGGGTGGCTTGTGGCGGTCCAGTTCTGCTCTGTGCCCGGCTATGTCTCTTGGCAGCCATGAATGAAGGACAGGAGCCAGGACTGGGGTGGGGTGCTAAATGGCCAGAGCCAGTGAGGGTGGAGCGGAGGTGCAAGGATCGATGGGGAAGAAAAGAGAGATGGGCACAGAATGCCAGTGGCTGGGGGGAAAAAAAAGATTATCAGATGGATCTGGCTCAAAGGGCATGCAAGGTTTGTCTTTCTCCTTACCTTGAAGTACTTGTCCAGGACCTCACTGTAGTTGTTGCCTTTGGAGAACCAACCATCGGGGATAATCTCAGCTTCCAGCCACTGGATGAGATGTTGGCGGAGCTCATCCCGGTCAGACTGGTAGCACACGACTTCCAGAGAAATGGGAAAGGGAAAAAAGAAGGAAGGAGAGACATTGAAAAAAAGCCAGTCTCTAGGCTACTTGCAAAGACAGGCTGGAAATCCTTTAGGACCCCCAGACGATCAGGGAACTGGACGCATGGACTCTGCCATTACATCATTTTATGGCTGTTATTGCATACCAGAACATTATGAGGGCATTTTCGATAAAACATCTAAGTCTGATTTTCAGTAAAATGTCCAAAAATCGAGGGGTGAACATTGCCAGTTTTGAACCTGAAAAACGTCTTATCTTTGTGGTTTGAAAATCGCCTTTTTCCTAGACATTTTGTGCTCAGTGAGTTTTTCTTTTGGGACCATTTTGGAAAATAAAACGTCCAAGAGAAAAACACCCAAAAACCAGTCATTGAGATGTCCGGGAGCCATCATTCTTTATTGCTCACATCTTTTTCAGTAGTAGCTCAAGGTGAGTTACATTCAGGTACATTGGGTATTCTTAGTAGACTGGTCATACAGACATCCTAGCAGAGCAGCGGGGCAGCCTAGGGGACACCTCAGTGGACTTCACATAAAAGGTCCTAGGTACACATCTCACCATAACCCCATTATATTGTATGGTGAGCCTTACAGAAGCAGAAAAATACCATCTGTACCCAGGACCTGTGCCAGGCAAGATGAGGCCCAGGGAAGATGCTAGGGAGTAGGCCCCAAAGCTTGCTTGCAAATTGTCAGTCTTTCTTTTGGGACCCCCAGTGACATGGGGACCCAGGGCAATTGCCCTGTTTGCCCACCCCTAACGCCTGCCCTGACTGTACCTCACTGTATACCACTACAATAGCTCTCAAGCTTTCAGGTGTCACCTATATATAGGTACAATAGGTATTTAGTGGTTTTGGAGGGCTCACACGTTCCAACTCAAGTGTACCAGTTAGAATGAAATATGGGTCTGGGTCCCCTTCTCTACAGTCCACTGCACCGACCACTCCAGGGACCTGCTTGCTGCTCTATTAGGACTGGACATAACACCTGAAGCTGTCAAAGAGGCTGGTATGTTCTGTTTCTTCCATAGCTTTGGGGGGTGGGAGGGGGTAAGTGACCACTGCGGAGAGTAAGAGGGGGGGTTATGTCTTAATCTCTCCACTAGTCATTTGTTCATTTAGGGCACCTTTTGGTCACTTATGGGCTCATTTTCGAAACAGAAAAACATCTAAAAAGTGACATAAAGCAGCATTTGGCCATTTTTCTCACAAAAACATCCAAATCAGTATTTTTGAAACCCATGCACACAGTGAGCCACCCTCACTGCAGAACTTTTGTATGCATGTGTCTGGCAGGGCTTTCCCTGAGTAGGGTGCTAGTTTTCTGTGTTTGAAATTAGCATTTCATTATCTTACTGTTGGGCTCATTTTGAAAACAGAAAAACGTCTAAAAAGTGACATAAAGCAGAATTTGGACATTTTTCTCACAAAAACGCCCAAATCAGTATTTTTGAAACCCATTTCTAGACGTTTTTCTATGAAGTCGGTCAGAAGTACGTCCAAATCTCAAGGGGGCGTATCAGGGGCGTGTTCAGGTGAGGACATTGGTGTTCCTACGACTTAGATGTTTTTTAGCCATAATGGAACAAAACAAAACGTCCAGGACCAAAACGAAGACTTTTTCAGCTAGACCTGTTTTTAGAACGAATAATGCACAAAAAGGTGCCCTAAATAACCAGATAACCACTGAATCGGGGATGACCTCCCCTTATTCCCCTCAGTGGTCACTAACCCCCTCCCATCCCCCCAAAATGTGATGAAAAACATTACTTGCCAGCCTCACATGTTATACTCAGGTCAATTAGAATAGCATGCAGGTCCCTGGAGTACTCTAGTGTTGGGTGCAGTGCACTGCAGACAGGTGGACCCAGGCACCTACCTCCCCCTACCTGTTACACTTGTGGAGGAAACTGTGAGCCCTCCAAAACTCACCAGAAACCCACTGTACCCACATATAGGTGCCCCCTTCACCTGTAAGGTAGTGGTGTATAGTTGAGGTAGTGGGTTTGGGGGGGGGGGGCTCAGCAGACAAGGTAAGGGAGCAATGGTGAAATGTGTACCTGGGAGCATTTTATGAAGTCCACTGCAGTGCCCCCTAGGGTGCCCTACTGCTGTGCTGGGATGTCAGGAGGATGAGTCTACTAAAAATGCTGGCTCCTCCTACATTCCAATGGCTTGATTTTGTGTGTTTTGTACTTGGACTTTTTTTTTTTTTGTTTTCGAAAATGAACCAAAAAAAACCAAAACGTCCAAATAACAAAATGTTGTTCGGAACTGATAGACGTTTTTCTCTTTCGAAAATGACCTTCTTTCCTATTCGGATTTTGGATGTTTTTCGCAAAGTCGGACTTAAACGTCATATCGAAAATGCCCCTTTTAGTCATGACTGAAACAGGTCTAGCCAAAAACATCTTAATTTTGGACATAGACATTTTTGTTTTGTTTTATTATTGCAGAAAAACGTCTATCTTTGGTGCCACCTCTGTCCCACCCAAAACAAGCCCCGAACATGCCCCCTTGAAATTTGGACAAACTGTGGAGCAAATCATCTAAACCTGAGGTGTCAAAAATTGCAACTTGGACATTTTTGAGAGAAAAACATCCTTCTGCCACTTTATGGATTTGTTTTTTGTTTTGCCTCTCCATCTTCCATTATTGTGCAGGGCTGCACTACTTGTCCTAAGTTATGGGATCAATTCATGAAAGGTCACCTAAAGTTAGGCACCAACATTTTGTGCTCTAAGTGTGAATTCTATAACAGCAATTAAGCAGGTAGTTGCCATGATACAGTACTAGAATAAGCTGGCATTTTACACAAATATTTAGGCACAATTACTTACACCATGTCTATTGCAAATGTAAATGCACATACCTAAATGTGGCACCTTGCACGTGTAACTGATAGTATTCTATAAAGACCGTTGGCGTAGCTACTGAGGGCCTGGGCCCCTGGTTTGGCTGGCAGGGGTCCCCAACCCCTGACAGCTGAAGCCTTTCTCCAGCCCTGTTCTCTTTACATTGCCTGCCCTGCTTCCTCTCACTTTTCACTAAAACCGAGCATGCATGCGACGTGAGAGGAAGCAGGGCAGGCAATGCGCAGAGAACAGCGCTGGAGAAAGGCTTCAGTGGGAGGGGGTTGGGTATCCCTGCCAACCAAGGTATGTGGGGTTGTGGCGGAGCAGGGTTTGCGGCAGGGAGGTGGGCCAAATTGTGTTGTCCCCACCCCCTACTTTGGGCTCTGTATCCCCTAAACGTTGAGGTCTGGTACGCCCCTGATAAAGACTGCGCTAGAATAGTTGAAAGGCCTGCCCATGCCCCTCCAACATGAACACTCCCTTTGGAGTTATGCGCTGGACAATTTACATGTGTACTTTATAGAATAAGTTCAAACTCATGTGTGTAACTGCAAATTAATGCCTATTAGTGAACTAGTTAATGCCAATTATTGATACTTAAGTAATTAAGCTATGCGCATAGGTGGTGCTACTCTATATGTACACACCATTTACAGAATTAGAAGGTAAATGTCCTGCCTTTACAAGCAGTTTCCTGCACTCTTGGACTGATGCTCAGAACTCCCGCAGTAAGCCAACAGCGCAGAAACCATACTGTTGGAACCGTTCAGAAACCTAGCTCGCCATTGTTCAAAGGAAAAATTACATGCACACTGCAAAAACGAAAGCAAGGGTGGAATGTGCTTGGCGCATGCGCAGAACAGTTTTGTGGTAAACTCAGATCCTATGCACATGCAACTGGCAAAGCTGAAAGTGAAGCACACGCTGGCATCTGTTTTCTGCGCCTTTAAATATAAGCATTTCAGGTTGTTGTTTTTTTTTGTAAGGCTTACTGTATATATTTAAATGCAGGAAACAGGCACCAATGTGTGCTTTCACTTCTGGGTTTGCTCTGACTCGCACACATTCGTCTCTCACTACCAGCACTTAGGGACTTGCACAGGTTTCCTTCTGCTTCCAAACTATATAACAACCGATGGATTTTGAAGAAAGAATCATATGAAATCCTCTCTTCAAACACCCTAATGCCTGTTCCAAGCTGGCGTTATTTTTTCAGTGGTAAGGCGGCTTTGTTTTGTGCGCTGTTCTCTGAGAATTTGGAGGGAATAGGAAATGACCTCATTAACATCCGTTTGACTACATTAGCGTGCTATTTGCGCTGATTTTCAGCGTGCATGTTAGAACAGATATCACCTTATAACAATTACATTGCACAGTTTGATTTTTTTCTATGTAACATCATGGCATATTTGTAAGTACCTAATGCAGTGTTCCCCTTTTTTCTATTCAACAGTTGCCACATAGTTGGTGACTAAGTTTTATACTAAGACAAGAATGTTGAAGAGTCCAGTATTGATGCAAGACATGTATTACTGATCTTGCTAACACGAGGAAAAGACCTCAATACACCCGAACGCCGTTTGAATTCTAGCTAAGTGCTCGGCCTTTTTTCTTTTAGAAATAAGATGAACATAAGTGGTTTTGGAATAAATAATAAATGAAAGTTATTTGCTATTTGCAGTAAGAAACAAACAAATAAATAAAATCAGACTCAAAAAATTGGAAAAATACATTACGAGGTTTTAAGACCGATGATGATGATCACCACACCCCCAGTGAAAGACGCTATAATTCAAGTTGACGTTCGGGTGTACTGAGGTCTTTTCCTCTTATTGACTTTTAAGTGCATTCACTCTGCAGCTCCTCAGTACCTCTCCACTCTCATCTCTCCCTACATTCTTCCCCGGGAACTCCGTTCACTGGGTAAATCTCTCTTATCTGCACCCTTCTCCTCCAGCGCTAACTCCAGACTCCGTTCCTTTTATCTTGCTGCACCATATGCCTGGAATAGACTTCCTGAGCCGGTACGTCAAGCTCCATCTCTGTTCGTCTTCAAATCTAAGCTAAAAGCCCACCTTTTTGATGCTGCTTTTAACTCCTAACCCTTATTCACTTGTTCAGAAACCTTATTTTATCATCCTCACTTTAATATTCCCTTATCTCTTGTTTGTCCTGTTTGTCTGTCCTAATTAGATTGTAAGCTCTGTCGAGCAGGGACTGTCTCTTCATGTTCAAGTATACAGTGCTGCGTACGTCTAGTAGCACTATAGAAATGATAAGTAGTAGTAGTAGTGTTAGCAAGATCAGTAATACATATCTTGCATCAATACTGGACCCTTCAACATTCTTGTCTAATTTGATTTTTTAGAGCCACAGTTATTTTTCTCTTTGTTTTTGTTACTAAGTTTTATACTTGACATATTATTCTCCACATTTTTTCTGCATTGTTGACAAGTATGTGTCAAATCATTTCATAATACCAAACATCACTTGCAACAATCTTTCAGGAGGTTGTTGTTAACCCAATATATAAACTACCTCCCATGCATTTCGAATATACACCATAGACCTCAGCGGTGCCACTTACTGAACACAACCTTTTAAATCTGTAAGGTTTATGCACCCACCTCTTCATCGGTTGGTCTACAGGTATAAGAATTTTATATCTTTTTTATGTTCAATGTTTTGAACTTTTTCCAAACTTTTTACAATATTTTACTTTAACTCTTCTACCATACTAAAGTTGATTTAATTATAATACTCAGGGGATGTTCCTTGAAACAGCTCCAGGGTGAAACATGGTCTATGTTGCATTAAGTAATCCCCTGACTGATTGTTACTGGCTTCATCTTAAGGTGCGTATTACTTCCATTCTGCCGTTTAAAGTTGCAGATACTTGCTACAGTCATTAAAAAAAAACAAACTGGCAGTAAATCCCCAAAACTGGCATAAAATTCTCTCAACTAACCCTTCTACACTGCCTTGTGCGGTGAATTTCTCACATTGTAAGCGATAAAATTGTTTACTTCTGTATATGGCAGCAAATTGTGAGACTTTTCCCACTTGGGCACAAAATGGTGGAATCCCATCCCGCGCAAGATAAGACAACTTAGAAACTACCTGACCTTCCGTAAATTCCTGAAAGCTTTTCTTTTCAACAAATTCCTTTATTAGATGGCTATTTCGGATGTTTATACAATCGACTTTCTGCTGTTACAATATTTTCAAGTATGTTCTGTAATTTTATAGCAATCTAACATGTATCTGTGAATGCTTTGTACTGTTTTATTATTCATATAAGCTACATAGAACTGAATAATTGAATTTGGATTATATGGCATATAAGTATCAAATAAATACTAATGTCCTCAATACTATGCATTTTAATATACTGTGCTGTCTCGTGTATTTCACGTGCTACCTGTTGCACTGAACCCCTTGGTACATTCTGTGCCCATTAACATGCTCATACACTTGTAGTAACTGTGTGTTTTGCTCATTGGTCCCTCTTATAGCCTTGCATTAGGGCTCAACATAACTTCCTTTAAAAAGGCTGGGATGTAACTGTTACTGGATGTTGGTTCATGTAAGGGCCCCACATGCTACAGTCTACTTTACTGAACATATTTCATGATTGTGACGTAGGAAGCATCATCTGTCTGTTTCGGAAACATTAAAGGCCTCTCCTTCCTCACCTGGAGAAGCTGCAGCTTTGCCAGCTGTTTTCTCTGTGAACAAAGCAGAAAGGAATTGATTGGATTTGGAAGACAGAATCCCATTATGGTTCGTTCTCCACTCTGTGGTGTGAGATTAGAACCCTAGAAACAGGTGTAAAATGAAAAACAGTGCTCATGGGCATGTTGGACACATAAACTCTCTGGATTCTATATATGGTGCCTAAAGTTGCACGCCCAACTTCGGGCACACTTCCGAGAAGCGCGTGCAAATAAATTGGATAATGAGCCCTGAACCATCAATAATTGGGTACTAACAACCAATGACTGATGTTAATTGGCACTCGTTAAAATTTGTACATGCATCTGGATGCGTACTTATTCTATAAGGCACGTTGACTAACTCCCATGGTACCTATCTCAAAAGTGGGCATGGCCAGGGCAGCTGAGAGACTGAGCCTGGCCTGGTGCAGGACCGCCACTGCTGCCCCTCAGGATGCCTCATAGCCAGACTTCAGATTGGAGCCCACAGTGGGGGGGGGGGGGCATGTTTTGCCTCACCTCCCTGCCCCCCGCAGCAACTCCACATACCTTGGCTGGCGGGGGTTCCAAGCCACCGCCAGCAGAAGCCTTCCTCCAGCGCTGTTCTCCACTGCATTGCCTGCCCTGCGGCTGCTTCCCCTCACGTTGTGCATGCTCAATTTCATCAAAACCGAGTATGCACAACATGAGGGGAAGCAGGACAGGCAATGCGGCGGAGAACAGCGCTGGAGGATGGCTTCTGCTGGTGGGGCTTGGAGACCCCCACCAGCCAAACCAGGGGCCCCAATTTAGAATCCTCTGTCTGCTTCTCCCTGTCCTCTAAGGGGTGGCCTGGCGCCAGGATCTGTCTGTCTCCTGTTCCTGTAGGGACCCGGGTGATTGCGTTAACTTGATCACCCAGATTCCGTCAGGAGCAGGAGAGAGACAGACCCCAGCGCTGGGCCCCCCTGCCCTTCCACCTCCTCTCAGCAGCCCTGGGCATGACCATGGGTATTCGGGGGCGTTCCGAAATGTTGCATGCAGAATTACAGAATACTGCCTAACCGGGCACCATCATTTATACCAGGTTTCAGCAGGTGTAAGTCCGGCACCCGACAGTTAGGCGCGGAATCTGTGTTAAACGCTATTTTATACAAGGTGTGAATCCTTTATAGAATAGTGCTTAGCACAGAATTTTTTTGACGCTTAAGTTTCGGCGTCATTTATTGAATTCCCTCCGTAATGCAGTCCTAACTATGCCCAGTTAGCTATCCAGGTATGGAACTGAGTACAGGCCATGCCCAGATAAATTCTGGGTGCTGCTAAATACCCAGATATTCAGTGCTGCTACCTAGATAGGTGTTGGCACTGTATATCTGGGAATAATTCAACTGGAAATGGCCAGTGTTTAAGAAAACGCTGATCACCGGCGGGTGAATATTGTCCGGTGTGTTTTGATCTGTCCAGGAGAAGAAGGCAATTTAACATTTGTAAGCCAGTGTCAGCAAAAATGCAACAATTCCCCCAAAACTCTTTCAGGAAATTGGAGAAATAAATACTTTGACAGGTTGTAATAAGACCTTCAAGCTATTGGTGTTGTAATCTTATCAAAACAGCCACGCAAAAGCATGACGCAGAAACTGCTTGTTCTTTGTCTTTATAGCTGGTGTGCAAAGGGCAGTCATAAGCAAATTAGCCCTTTTATTGGGAAATCCCTGCATCTGTTACACAAGTCAAACAGTACAGTAAGTCCTGGATAATGTGGACTTTCTTCATCCTGGATGGTGACTAACTTTCCCTCAGGACAAGCAGCCTTGCCAAGGAGTTAAGAGACACAACTGTAAACACCACAGAAGATACTCTAAGTCTAGTCCTGGAGTACCCCTTACGAGTCAGGTTTTCAGGATAGCCACAGTGAATATGCATGAAAGAGATTTGCATATAATGACGGAGGCAGTCGTCCTTAGAGATGGTCCTTAGAGATGGTCGTCCTTAGGTCACCCTTAGAGATGGTCATCCCCGATTTTCGGTGATAATGGAAACCGAGGACGCCCATCTCAGAAACGACCAAATCCAAGCCATTTGGTCATGGGAGGAGCCAGCATTCGTAGTGCACTGGTCCCCCTGACATGCCAGGACACCAACCGGGCACCCTAGGGGGCACTGCAGTGGACTTCAGAAATTGCTCCCAGGTGCATAGCTCCCTTATCTTGTGTGCTGAGCCCCCCCCCCCCCCCCCATAGCCCACTCCCCACAACTGTACACCACTATCATAGCCCTAAGGGGTGAAGGGGGGCACCTACATGTGGGTACAGTGGGTTTCGGGTAGGTTTTGAAGGGCTCTCATTTACCACCACAAGTGTAACAGGTGTGGGGGGGTGGGCTTGGGTCCGCCTGCCTGAAGTGCACTGCACCCACTAAAACTGCTCCAGGGACCTGCATACTGCTGTCAGGGAGCTGGGTATGACATTTGAGGCTGGCAAAAAAAAAATTAACTTTTTTTTTTTTAGGGTGGGAGGGGGTTGGTGACCACTGGGGGAGTATGGGGAGGTCATCCCCGATTTCCTCCAGTGGTCATCTGGTCAGTTCGGGTACCTTTTTGAGGCTTTGTCGCAAGAAAAAATGGAACAAGTAAAGTTGGCCAAGTGCTCGTCAGGGACACCCTTCTTTTTTCCATTATCTGCCGAGGACGCCCATCGCTTAAGCACGCCCCAGTCCTGCCTTTGCTACGCTGCCGACAAGCCCCTGTGAACTTTGGTCGCCCCGCGACGGAAAGCAGTTGAAGGCGCCCATAATCGGCTTTCGATTATGCCGATTTGGGCGATCCTGAGAGAAGGACGCCCATCTCCCGATTTGTGTCGGAAGATGGGCGCCCTTCTCTTTCAAAAATAAGCCTGATAGGCTCCTATGTGCCTTGATAAAGCTCCCAGATTCAGCCCAAACAATACGTAAATGCCTGCTTTGATGCAGATGTTTATGTGTATGTGTTTCTACTCTATGCCTGTACTCACTTATCTTACAAAATATAGGTGTATATCACAACTCCACCCCACTCTGACCAAACTCAACCCCCAGGAACACATACGTGTAGTGTGTGCATAATTAAGCGCCATCTTGTTGGAGCACATACTTATATGAATGTATACTGTGGGGCAATTTCTAAAATGGCCTTTATGTGTGGAAAAACCTTTTGAAGTTATCCTCTAGAAGTACAGTTTTACTCCAACTGCTTTGCACTTGCAGCTCAATCAGAACCAGAGCTGGTATTTGGCATCATAAGGTTTCATTCCACAATTAACTAGTGTTTTTTCCCCCCTATTCAATACTCATTCTCAGTTCAACCCAGCCACTGCAGTAATGGTCCTCAACCATGGGCCACAGACTACAGCTAAATCAGAGGATATGGCCTGCAAGAGCAATGGGGATAGAAGGAAGGGAATCCTCCCCCCCCCCCCCCCCCCCCACAACATATCCACTGATCAGGCTTGTACAGCCTGTTTTGAAATATTTTCAAACACTGACTCTCTCAAAATGCCACAAAGATAATCAGGACAACTTAGGCACATTCAGCTCCAAAGCCTATACAGAGATTTACTGCTATATATAACATTTTGCTGTCAATTCCCTGGAAGCTCTGGATCTCCAAAACTATCACAGTGCAGTAGGGGTTTTGCAGTTACCTTTGCAATGGCCATCATAGTCCACCTGGATCTTGGAGCCGGTCAGGCAGGCATCTCGGTGCAGCTCACAGTGGTTCCGATAGGTCTTGCCATTGCTACCGCACACAGGCCTCTTATGTGCTTTGCACTTCTGTAACAGATTAAAACAGAAGCATTTCATGAGCCAAGGAAAATAGCCCCACATGCCAAAATATTTTTTTTTTAGAAAATTAAAGCAATACCACCTTGAGTGAATTCCTTCAAAAAGGCAGTAAATAAGTCCAAATAAATAAATAAATAAAACAATCCAAACTCACATCCAGTCTACTTCTGCTTCAGTCATTCCAACCAAGGCCCAAAGCTTCAACTAAAAAATTGTAGTATTTCGTGGTACAGCCATAAGACCAACTTGTCTTGACAGCACCTGGGTATTCTCTGCTAGTTTGTCACATGACGTATTCTCTGATCCCTTTGGGCTCTTTGAGGAGTTTGCACATTAACGTACCTCAATGCACAAGCAGGTTGGCTCTCCCTTCTCAGTCATAGCACACTCTCTCCCAGCCCCGCAGAACACATTGGCACAGATTTTGGATTTGCTCTTTGGTTCCTCCTGTAACACACACAAAATCAATAATAACAACAATAATAACATTGGAAAAAAAAAACCCTACCCTATTTGGAACAGTACGTATATTACACCAATATCGCTACGATTCCCAGGTCATTGGGTAGGATCTGAATTAATGGAGTTAAAACCAGTCAACAATGGCTGCAATGTGCTACATCTTATACTTCTGAATATCTTAGGTTCTTGGGAAGAACTCGATATTTAGTGTGCCAAACCCAGCCTTGAGCATCTGGAAGAATGTGCAAAGCTACAATAACAACAACATTATTATTATCTCAGAAAGGTTAGGAAAATCCTGAAGGCTAAACTTAATGGTGGAAATACTGTTTAGGCCATCAACGTCTGGGTCACACATGTCATCAGATACAGTGCTGAAATTATGAACTGGACTCAGGTACAGATGGAAACTTTCTGCCCAATATTCAAGTCAATTTAAGCGGACAGGAGAGGCACCTGCCCACTTAAATTGCTCATGACCACCCAACCACCAATATTTAGCAGGATTTAACCAGGTAGTGCCGCTGAATATTGGCTCTGATTGGCCATCAAAAAAGCTGGCAGGTCAGGGATGGTACAGGGGGCGGAATTGGGCAGGAGCCGGCTGGTATGTGGGTGCCGGCAATATTCAGTGCCAGCAGTCGCATAGCTAAGTAGGCAAATTTAGGACAGCTGTTTATACTATTGTGTCTGTAGCTCATGATGTAGACAGACTTTATCTTCTCTGCAGCATAAGTGGGAGAGGATTGCTGCAGGTAGTACAAACCGTGGAAGCGGAGAAACAAGGCTTGACTGCCCACATTAACAAAAGTGAAGAGTATGCAATAAAATTAAGACCAAAGAAGCCAAGCAGGAATACAGACCAGAACAAGTGATAAATAGAAAAGTGGCTCCTTGGACAGTATATAAGAGACACTGAAGAAAAGGTTGACAATGAAATGTGGTAGTGGCTGAACAAAGGAACTCAACAAAGAAACTGAAGGACTTATCATGGCAGCACAGGAACAAGCACTTCAGACAAATGCGATAAATCTAAAATTAATAAGGTATCTAATGACACCACATGCAAAGAAACTGAAGAGACTGTGGAACACCTATCTGCTGGCTATAAAAAGGTCACCCAGACTGACTATGAGGAAAGATATATCAAAGTGGTGACCATGATACACTGGAACATCTGCCAAAAGTATCATTTATCCAGAACCACAAATTGGTGGGACTACAAAATTGAACTTGTAGTAGAAAATGAACAAGCCCAAATTCTCTAAAACTTCAGGACACAGACTGATAAACACTTGCCACACAGTATGCCCAGTATCACTGTGGTTGTAAAGCAGGTGTGGATCATAGATGTGGTAATATAGGAGACAGCCATGTTGAAAACAGTTGGAGAAGATTACGAAATTTGAAGACTTGATAATTTAAGCTGAGCAACTCTGGTAAAAACCTGACGTTATGGTCCCTGCCATCCTTGGAGCAATATCGAAAAACTTGGATCAACATCTGATCATACTGGGCATTGGCAAAAATGACCATCTGTCAACTACAGAAGGCTGCAATACTTGGGCCTGCCCACATCCTGTTCTGATACCTCTGAATATTCTAGGTTCTTGGGAAGGAATCAATATTTAGAGTGCCAAACCCAGCCAAGAGTATCTGGCAGGTTGCGTGAAACCATAATAATAGAAAAAAAACAAAAATAATTGACTGAACCAGCATCAAAGAAGGAAATTAGAATTGGGCCACTTGCAAATGCTCTTATTCTTTGATGAGATACAATTACAAAATGCAGTTCTTGTAAAAGAACTAATCCATGCCTGAATACTGCCTTACTGTACATTTACAGGGTACGCCATTTAAGTGCACGTCAGATAAGCGCATGCTCTGTTTAACTGCATGCCGTACTTTGGTCCCGTTTTTGGCTCCATCAATTTCTATGGGGACAAACTTCGGTTTAGCGCACCACTGATAAGTGCAAGATTCGCTTATATACATGGTTTAAGACCGCTACTCTGCAGGAAAGACTCCGCATAAGCGCACGCACGGCATATGGAAGCCGATTGGCGCATGACAAAGGGGTGGTAAATTTGAAATCTCATTGGTTAACTGTCACAGGCAGAATAAGTGAAAGAATGTTGTTAGAGTGCACACTGGAGTCGTTGTTGTTGTCGCGCAACTGTAAGTATTTAACACTGGCTGAACGAATAGAAGTTCTTAAAAAATTAGAAAACAAACAAAGTCAAGCATCTATTGCTAAAGAATATGGTGTTATCCCAGTCAAAGTTCAAGTATCTTGAAGCAGAAAGACCAGCTTCTAAGGAAGACTGGCAATACAATACAAATCCACACCAGAAACGTAAACGGGCGGGAAAACCTGAGGATGTAGAAGATGCTCTTCTTCGGTGGTTTTCTCAAGTCAGGAGCAGACAGTTTCCTGTCAGTGGTCCACTGCTTATGGAGAAAGCTAATCAGCTAGCTGAAAGTCTTGGACTAACTGAATTCAAAGCCACTGTTGGATGGTTGGAAAGAGAAGAACAACATAAAATTCAAGAAACAGCATGGTGAAAAACAAGACGCTAATGACTTTGGTGCTGAAAATTGGGTTGTTTTAGTTCTTCCTACCATCTTGAATGAGTTTGCACCTCGTGACATTTTCAATGCTGACAAAAACGGTCTCTACTGGCGAGCGATTCCTGATGGAACACTTGCATTCAAACAAGCCAAAACTACAGAAAGTAAAATGTCGAAGGACCGACTGACGATCCTCCCTTGCTGCAATATGGATGGGAGTGAGAAGTTGGAACCACTCGTCATTGGAAAAAGCAAACAGCCCCGTTGCTTCAAGAATGTTAAGCGACTTCCTGTGTCATACGAGGCTAACGCAAATTCATGGATGACTGGGGAAATTTGGAAGCAGTGGCTAAAGAAGTTAGACACTAGAATGCGGGCACAAAAGCGTCAGATTTTGTTGCTTTGTGATAATTGTGCTACACACAGGGATGATGTCAGGCTGTCTAACATCAAGGTGGTCTTCCTGCCACCAAACACTACCTCTCTGATCCAACCTATGGATCAGGGCACATTAGCCAATTTCAAAAAACATTATCGGGCTCTTGTGCTACATTGTCTGATGAGCATTATGGATGACCAGACTGGCAAGGATAAACATGCTGTTGAGCTGGCTCGTATCGGGCTTTTGTGCTACGTTGTCTGATGAGCATTATGGATGACCAGACTGGCAAGGATAAACATGCTGTTGAACTGGCTCGTAATCTATCACTGTTGGATTCCCTACATATGCAGAAAGAAGCCTGGAATCATGTTACACAGGCAACCATTGTGAACTGCTACAAGCGGGCAAGCTTTGTTAAGGATGTGGAGAGGGACAAAACAGATGCAGCTGTTGCAAACACGTCAGATGAACAGGCTATTGACATCCCAGCCGGTGTTACTGAAGAGGAGTTTCATCACTACTTAGCTGTTGATTACGATCTACAAACAGCTGACAACAGCACTGATGTCGAGATATGCGCCTACATGCAGGCAACGGCTGATGATGAAACAGATGATGAAATGAGCAGCGAGGCACATGTTGATGAAATTCAACAACTTCCTGTCACTTTTGCAAGAGCGCTGGAGAGTCTCAACACCGTGCGTGCCTATCTGGAGGCCACTGGATGTCAGTGCTATGATAGTTTTTACCATCTGCCAGACGTAATCTATGGAACTCACAGACACAAGAGTGTACAGAGGACTATAACTGATTATTTCAAGTAAGCCAAACATCAGTTAACAGAGACTGTATAACATCAGTTAATGGAGACTGTATACTGTACGTATAATAAACAGTACTGTACATATGTTTATCAGATGTTAAGCTTCTTTGGGTCATAACGGTTAAGTGCACGCTCCGGTTAACTGCATGTATTTCTTTGGTCCCAGACCCTTGCACTTAAGCGGATTGCACTGTATTTATTTGGATTCAGCTCGCGCCTTTTTTAATAGTAGCTCAATGTGGGTTACATTCAGGTTCACTAGGAGGCATATTTTCAAAGCACTTTGGGAGGCTAAGTTCCATAGGTTTCTATGGAACTTTGGGAGGCTAAGTGCTTTGAAAATGAGCCTCCTTAGGTATCTCCTAGTGGAGCAGATGTAATACAAAGTCCAGGTATGTTATAATGATCAGTGTGTCTAAGATACTACCAGAGAGTAGCCACTGATCTGTCCGCAGCTGTCCTGTACGCTATTATCCATTTTCTCCAGTCCCTCCCCCTCTTCCCCAGCCTACGTACTGCTCCCCTCTTTCTACAGTACCCTATCTTTACTCTTTGAGCATGGTGTGTGTGTTTGAATTCCTTTCCTATCAATATATTGTAGTTCTTTTCTTTTTCTATCATTTTTTAAAATTTTGTACACTGCTGTGCTCTGCGAGTTAGTCTTGGACGTATAGCAAATTTTAATAAACTATAAGATCTAACCCTTAGCGTCTGAATAATGTGCAGAACCGCACAGCAAGATGAATCATGAACACCCCACTCCTGCTACTGCAACCTCTACTAGAGGGATGCTGTCCATATCTGTTTGCATGGATGCACTTGCACAAATGACCTTATATTACATTTGTATATGACACTCCTTTTCTTCACCCTGTCCTCTACTTCACAATAAAAGTTTGCTAGGAGAATTCTTTGAAGGCCTGTGCTGGTACTGACAGACACAGTCCTGGGCTCCTGTTTCTCTGTGTCTCTCTAGGTCATATGCAGTAAGATAAATTCCAGGACCTAGTAGGTAAGAAACAGAGAATAAGACAGCAAGTAAGGACCATTGATTATTTAGGCCCATCTTGCCCATCCAGTTTCATTCCTGGTGCAATGCCACAGACCCCAGTAAATTTCTGGCATTTCCTTCTCATTTCTTTACCACTAGGGTTCTTCTGTTGGCTTTCACACCAAGGTTCAAGGTGATCAGAAAAGTTATGTGCCTTTGCGTAGACAGATGGCCTGAATCACCATAAAGATGCTTTTCAGGCATGAATAATAAGCCTATGCAGCAATGACAAGTCCTGTAAGCTAGCTCCCTCTAGTGGTATTTTTCCTGTCAAAATTCATAGTCATACAGTACCAATCTCTGGAAAAGCTACCCTGGGTAAGAACGTGACTTATCAGGACTTAAACCTGAATGGGAGACTTCCATAGAAACACAGGTACTGTGGGCTGCAGCACTGCAGTATCCTGCCCAAATATCACATTCTTTGTAGTGAGGAAAGGGAGAGATTTATTATGTCGGTAACAGGCAATGTATTCACCACCACTGTACTTAGAGATGGATATACCAGAGTCTTTTTCCTATTTTGGGCCCAGTTTAAGAAGGCTATTCTTTCATTCTGTATGGGAATCACCTAGCTAACATGTATGAAGAAGATCGTAACCAGCTCTGAAAACTAGAACATTTCACTGTTTCATGCACCAACACATTTGCTGCAGTTTTTATAGCAAAATAGATTAGTGATCCAGGATCGGGGGGAAAGGAAAGGGAGAGAGACCAGCTCTTCTGAGCCATGACATTAGGGACAAACATCCAGCACCCCTTATATCCTGCACCTAGGGTAAACTGTCGCAACCCCCCCCCCCCCCCCCCCCCGCCCGTATATCGTTGGTGATCCCTTCACACACTATAGTAAGGTGTGAGACTATTAGATGCTCGGTTGTCTCTGGAATGATTTACCTATTGATCTGCAGTTGAAATCATTGTATAAGACTAGTTTAAAAACATACTACACACAAACTTTTGTTGAAAAGGAAGGCCTTAATTAGAAGTAGTTTTTTTTTTTTAATCTGGGTTGCATTTACTTTCTAATCAGATATACCTAAAGTTGGTCAAAACAAACATCTAAAAATATATCTCTGTGCTAAAATGTCCTTCCTCATCGAAGTGCAGAGCACAAAATACAGTGCTATGTCCTCTCAGCAGGAGAAAATAACTTTTAAAAAATATATCTCTTGAGACTGACATTTAAAAAGCATCTATATGATTATATTCAGTAGTTAGCTGGATAAATATTTGTTTTGAATTTTCCAGCCACTAACCTAGTGGTTCTGAAACCTGTCCTAAGGGGTCCCCAGCCACCCAGGTTTTCAGGATATCCACAATGAATATTAATGAGAGAGATTTGAATGCAGTGGAAGCTGGGAAACCACTGCAATAACTTTTAAAAATGAGGAGCTGCTGGAGGTATGGCAGGGCAAGTTGAAACTTTAGCTGAATAGCAATGATATTCAGCCACTGTCAAGCTACAGTTATCTGGATAAATTTGCCACAGATTGGCTGATTTATCTCAGATTGTTTTAAAACTTTATTTGAAATGTCTGGGTATTTTTAACTGGATATTATTCAGTTAAACATTGGCCCTATTACTTTATTCCTAAAACAACAACAATAACAAAAAACAACTCTAGTGTTCCCTATTCCTCAGATTTCACAAGCCAGTTAATGTCACATCATCCTGAAGCAGGTGGGGGAGGGGGAAAGAATCAGGATGAGTTCCCCAAATCAAAATGCTAATAATGCCTATATTTTACTTCAAACAAAATAAATATATGTATTTATGGCAATACATCAGGGGTACTCAAAGGGATCCACAGGCCAGTCAGGTTTTCAGGATATCCCTAAAGAATATGCACTGTAAAGTAAACACATTCCCATAACCCAAAAATGTTTAAAACTTGAACTTATCTCTCGTGCACACTTTGCTATTGGACATTTGGATACTGAACTTCAGCAAAGTGTGCACGAGAAATAAGTTCAAGCTTTAAATATTTTTGGGTTAAGGGAACGTGTTTACTGTAGAGTGTTTTTAGGAAGGTGACAATACTATCATAAGTGGATTGTTATTAACACTGAATAAAATAAACTAAGGAGAAGACATTTTGGGGGTTGAAAATTCAAATCCTTCTGAATGTTTCCAGAGACACCCAGAAGAGATGTCAGCAATTCCTATTAATGAAGCCAGATGTTCTTCAGTTAGAGGCTACTTCCTTTTTACTATATCCCTGTAAATGTGTAATCAGATACCAGTCGGTTAAATATGTTTTTTAATGAACCTTCCCATCTTACAGTTTTTTTGTCAGCTAAACGGATCACTGGGGGGGGGGGGGGGTAATGTGTACCTAATGATTTGGCTATTTTTTCTCTTTTGATGAATAGGAATTCTGTGTATTTTTCCTTTAAATTAGAATTTCCATTGATTGTAATCTTGGATCCTAAAATGTGGACTTCAGTATGATTTGCATGTGATAATTCCTTTTTTTTTTGTTTTAATACTGAAATAATGTTAAATGTTTAATCACACTTTTCTGTCCAAGTTTTCTTTTTCTTGATTAATGTTTGAAATTATTGCTAAAATAATTTTTTTTTTAAAACTCAATAAAAGTTTTTTGGTAACTTGTATAAGAGAGTCATCAAATAGAATTTATTTAAGTTATGTATACTTCTTGACAATTGAAGAGTTTGAACGCCCATCAAGAGGATTGTAAAGAATATGCACGAGAGAGATTTGCATTTAATGGAGGTGACAGGCATGCAGATCTCTCTCATGCGTATTCATTTGGGATATTCTGAAAATCTGACTGACCTATGCACCCCCAGGACAGGTTTCAGAACCTCTGCAATACATTATAACTTAGCAATTTACTTTGTAGAGCATTATGAATACCAGAAGTTCACCATGACCTTTATGTGCAGCAGGGATGATATCTGCACTGATGCTAGAACCATCTCTTGCCCTAGTGCATAAACTATGGGTGGGCATCTTTCTCTCCTGGGTGACCACTAGGTATGTATTATTCCTTTTCTTTCATACCATACCTCAACTGGTGTGTTGCCTTGCTGAGATTTGTTATAGATGTTAAGAACATAAGTATTGCCACACTGGGTCAGACGAAGGTCCATCAAGCCCAGCATCCTTTTTCCAACAGTGGCCAATCCAGGTCACAAGTACCTGGCAAAATTCCAAAGCAGTACAACACATTTTATGCTGCTTATCCTAGAAATAAGCAGTGGATTTTCCCCACGTCCATTTTAATAATGGCTTATGGGCTTTTCTTTTAGGAAGCAATTCAAACCTTTTTTAAACCCCTCTAAGCTAACTGCTTTTACTACATTCTCTGGCAACGAATTCAGAGTTTAATTACACATTGAGTGAGGAAATATTTTCTCTGATATGTTTTAAATTTATTACTTTGTAGCTTCATTGTGTGCCCCCTAGTCCTAGTATTTTTGGAAAGAGTAAACAACTGATTCACATCTACCCATTCCACTCCACTCATTATTTTATAGACCTCTATCATATCTCCCCTCAGCAGTCTTTTCTACAACCTGAAGAGCCATAGTTGCTTTAGCCTTTCCTCATAGGGAAGTCATGCCATCCCCTTTATCATTTTTGTCGCCCTTTTCTGTACCTTTTCTAATTCCACTATATCTTTTTTGAGATGTGGTGACCAGAATTGCACACAATATTCGAGGTGCAGTCTCACCATGGAGTGATACAAAAGCGTTATAATGACCTCATTTTTCTTTTCCATGATACTAACATTCTATTTCCTTTCTTAGCCATTGCCGCACACTGAGCAGAGGGTTTCAACGTATTATCAACGATGACACCTAAATCCCTTTCCTGGTTGGTGACGCCTAATGTGGAACCTTGCATTATGTAGCTATAGTTCAGGTTCTTCTTTCCCACATACATCACTGTGCACTTGCTTAATTTAAACATCATCTGCCATTTGGATACCCAGTCTCCCAGTCTTGTAAGGTCCTCTTGTAATTTTATACAGCAAGGTTACCATATGAAGGTACCCAGCAAGACTTGAAGAAAAAAATGATTCCCTCCCTCCTCCCCCTCCCCAAATACACAGAGACTCTTCAGCTGCTCCCCTTCAAAACTTACATACTTCATGGATTTCTCCACTGCCACATCGGAAAGAATCAGAAATATGTTCAGTGTTTGAATAACAGAATCTAACAGCAGGTGGCAGTGCATCTATCACAAACCACTGGCAAAGCAAAGCTGTCAAGGGCAGAAGCCAAAAATTCAACATTATCATCATCATTATCATTTTTTTTAGTGAATACCAGATGAATGCAGTACTCTACAGAGATACATAATGGTAAGTCCCTATTTTTTTTTTGGAACTTATAGTATAGTCAAGATGAACAGAAAATCACAAAAGGAAAAGAAATAAAAGGTTTTGAACTAAAACAGTGAGGTTATGATTGTGAAGAGTGAAAACAGGTGGGATATAGATGGAATCAATTGAGAAAGGGGCAATAACACTGGTATCCAGACTGATCAGCATGTCATGTACAATCATGTACAATTGTCATCTGCAATTTTAAACAACCCACTAGAAATGAGAACAAAGGTGAAGACTGGGGGGAGTTGTCAAGCTGTGTTAGGGCTTTAACTAGCTTTTGTTTTGCTCCTTAATGTGACTTAAAGGGTCCTAATGCAGCCTGATGTCTTACCGTGACAATATTTAGGTCACCGTGGATTCCACAATAATGAGATGCAAGATATGCAAATGCATGTAAAGCAGCTCACTAGTGCTGCTACGGGCCACCATTTTGCCAGACAGCACCAGAAGGGCAGGCGTGACTGGGGGGTCACTCTTGCCCAGGGAACCCATAGATCACCAGGGATGCTAGGTACTGGAATGGGGGTGGGGGGCTTGACTGGGGGAGTTGATAACGTCCCCCCTTAAAGTCTCAAAGGTGAGTTTAACAGTTAGAGCTCTATTGCATTTAATTGGATTTTGATAGTCAGTCTAAATCAACCCATATAACAAAAACAGGAAAGGAGGTGGGTCACCCAGAATCCATTTGAGTCACTTTTCATAGCAGAAAAATAAATTTCAAAAGACTTTCACACAATTAAATAAAACAAGAAAACATACACAAAACTCCATGCAGAACTTTAGTGCTAAGGATGCTGCTGAGTGCATGAAAAAGGAGCATTTAGGGAAGATAAGGCTGTAGTAGAAAAACTATATGAAATCTTTACTTCAGACTTCATTGTGGAGGATGTTGGGGACATACTCACACTGGAACCATTCCTTGCACGTGATAATTCAGAGGAACTGAAACAAATCAGAATGAATCTGGAAGAAGTGCTAGAGTAAACCAACTAAATAGTAGCAAATCACTGGGTGCTGATGGTATTCATCCCAGAGTTCTAATGGAACTCAAAAACAAAACTGCAAATCTGCTACTAACCTATCATTCAATTCTGCTCTGAGCCTGAGGAATGGAGGGCAGCCAATGAAGCACTAAGGTCCAGATGGGACCTAAGTAACTACAGACCAGGGAACCTAACATTGATGCTGGGTAAAATGGTGGCTACTGTTGTTAAGAACAAAATTACTGGTGATATGGATAAAGAATGCTTAATGGGGAAGAGCCAACATGGATTTAGAAAAAGGCCACCATGCCTAATTAATCAATTACAATTCTTTCAAGGTGTGGATAAACATGTAGATAAAAGGTGTGAACTTGTTGATATAGGCCCTTATTATAGAAGCATTTTTATATGTAAATAGCAGATTTTACACACTTAGGTAATCTATACATGCTACATGTTTGGTAAAGTTCCAAAATACAGGAAAACCAAAGGGTTCCACAAAAGGGCCCAACAAGGAAAACACAGGAGTGGCAACATACTAGGTGTCAGGATGATGTAAAACAGAGGTAGTTTATTCTTCCAAAATATACAAGTCCCAGTTGGGTGTCCTCAACACAGGCCATGTTTCGGCATAACAGCCTTCGCTACGCTTCGATACGCCCCCTTGAACTTTGGCCATCCCTGCAAAGGAAAGCAGTTGGGGACGTCCAAAATCGGCTTTCGATTATACCGATTTGGACGACCCTGTGAGGATGCCCATCTTCCGATTTGTGTCTAAAGATGGGCATCCTTCTCTTTCAAAAATGAGCCCAAATGGGGCTCATTTTCAAAGCACTTAAACTTGCAAAATTCCATAGGTTACTAAGGGGCTCATTTTCGAAAGACAAAAACGTCTAAAAAGGGGTATGAAGCTTGGAGAAAAGACGGCTGAGGGGAGATATGATAAGAGTATAAAATATTGAGTGGAGTGGAAAGGGTAGACATGAAGCATTTGTTTACTCTTTCCAAAAATACTAGGACTAGGGGGCATTCAATAAAGCTACAAAGTAGTAAATTTAAAACGAATCAGAGAAAATTTTTCTTCACTCAACATGTAATTAATCTCTGGAATTTTGTTGCCACAGAATGTAGTAAAGGCGGTTAGCTTAGCGGGGTTTTAAAAAGGTTTGGGCAGCTTCCTAAAGGAAAAGTCCATAGACCATTATTAAAACGGACTTGGGGAAAATCCAGTGCTTATTTCTAGGATAAGCAGCATAAATTGTTTTGTACTTTTTGGGGATCTAGCCAGATATTTGTGACTTGGATTGGCCACTGTTGGAAGGAGAGTGGGGGATCATTTATACCAAAGGTTTTTGATCCAGTTCTCACTGAGACATACCCAGCCAGTCTGGGTTTTCAGGATATCCCTATTGAACAACGTCTTGCACAGCATCTGAGCAATATTAAACTTTTAAAAGTTGAACCCCCCCCCCCCCAATAGCACATTGGGTTGGTGCTAAACATGATTTAACTGAAGTTAAAGTTTTGGTTTTGGTAAAGTTTGATTTGAGTAGGGGAAACAACATACTGCAAAAGATGACTCAAGTCGAACAACGCATTATATTTAACTGGAAAACAGTGACCCCTATAGGACTTAACAAGGAGGTGGAATGGGCTGGTTTATAAACAGGCTTGCTCTGCCTTCAGGTTAAGGGTTATGCCTTCGCGTCTTTGAGTAATCAGGCACCATTTTCCTGGCAGTCGGTTGGAACTCCATCTGAGCAATGCCAAATTGATGTTAAAGTTTAGCAAGGTATGTTAACTATAATTTGTTGGATTAGGAATGTAGTTTTAGAAGAAGTGTGTATCTTTTATAAGCAAATTCTCTCCTCACTGTAATTTGTGTTCTAGTCACCACCCCTGAAGATGCGATTCTGCAAAACACAAATTTGTGTTGGGTGCTGACGATTTGTGTGCTTGGGGATGCCAAATTCCTGTAACAGCTAAAGAGAGGAAAAAGGCTGATTCACAAGTTTGGCAGCCCGTTGTATTACGTGCTGCAAGAAGGAATTGTCATTTATCCACTGGCATTTTGTCAAGTTGAGCACAGCTCAGGATATTGATTGAGCTTTGCATTGTAATAATCATCGGTATGCAGCAACATGTGAACAAGCGTTGAAGATTTGGTGACTGATATGTAGTAGAGTTCTCGCTCTAAATTTTTTGGGGTTAAGACTCTATGCTGAGCTGGTGGTTATGGTTCTGTAGCTTAATATCCACAAGTTGGAGCACTAATTTTCCTGCGTTGTGTGATAGTGTGTGAATGTGCTATGAATGGTATGTGAGAACAGTGGGGAGGGTATTGGGTTTTATAAAGGGATTTGTATTTTGTATTGGAGCACTTTTGTAGTGCAATAAAGTTTTTTTGATTAGCATTTCAAAGTGGATAGTGGTTACTTTAAGTATAGTATTGAACTCAATGGGGATATTCTGAAAACCTCGACTGGCTAGGTGTGCCCTGTGGACTGGGTTGAAAACCTCTGACATACACCATGCTATTCAGTCTCTAATTATTTCAACATGCAATCCTAGGAAACCGCTGAAGAACATCAGCTTTCAGTTAAGTCTGTGAGAGCCCCCCCCCCCCCCCCCCCCCAGCAAACCTGACTGCTCAGGAGTAACATGTATAGGTCTTGGTTCCTCTGAACAGTTTCAGAAGAGCTGAACAAAAGTCAGAAACTCAGCTAATGAGTGCTAATTATTCAAGGCAAACCTCTCAGCTTCCCCTCATGTTGAAAGATTATGACTGGCTATGTTGAAAGCATCCTTTGTTTCTCAAAAAAAAAACAAAAAACCATTAAACACAAAGGAAATGTCTCTCCATCTAGATGAAATGCATCCTCACCATTCTTATGATCAGAAAGCGGCTGCGCCTCATTCACCAATGCTTCAGCAGATGAAATCTCTGCTGAGCAATTGCTCTGGTCCCCAGGACCTCGTCACTAACTGACCTCTATTGAGATAAAGGAGAAAGGCACACGGACAACGCTATTAATAGACGTGTCAGTACTAAGTGACATTCTGTACTATGCGTGAAAAGATCTTCAAGTACCAACAAATGCCATCAGATACCAAGAAAATGTGACAGGAAGACACAGAAATGATCCCAACTGTATTGAGTACCTCCAGAACGATTAAAAAAAAAAATTCTAAGCACATCTTGATAGGTTGCCTGGGCATGTTAGATCTTATGAATTCCAGAAGCAGGCTGTCTTTGGAACAATGCAAGAGTTGAGACCAACACTAGCAGTGAATCTGAGAGACTTGGATACTTTTAAAATTACATTGGCCATAGGAGCAGAGCCAGGTTAATGTGTTCTCTGCCCTGAGCAGAAATTCAAAATCCTTCCCTCCCCCTACCATTATTTAAAAAAAAAAATGGACCTCACTTTGATTGCAAGGTTGAAGTATTACACGGAGCAGTAACACTGATACTCCTAGGAGCTGACAGGGGCAGAAGTATCTGTGGTAAGAACAGGGAGGCAAGTCAATGTGACATATCTGCACATCATACTCAACACCACATCACAATCCCTTCCCCTCCTTTCAATTACCTATAAAAGATGATACAAGAAAAATCCCAAAGGCCTTCTATGCATTAATTAAAAAATAAAACCCAGGCTGTATCAACCATCCAGTAAAGATATCATTATAATTGATAACAACTTTCGCCTACTTCTATATGGAAGTGAAGCCTGAAGTTTATACAGCATTAGACAAAATCTCAAGAAAACTGTACCTCCTCTTTTGTAACATACACTCCACATTCTTCAGCAAAGGAGCTTTCCCCCTTTGCTTCCATTTCCTTCTTCCCTCCACTCTTTCCTCCTTCACACCTACTTTTTTCTTCCTTCCTAATGCTATTCCCCCTTCTTACCCTTCTCTTTCTTGAGGCTGTTCTCCCCCTTCCCTCTCTCTCTGTTCTTCTCACCATCCCTTTCCCCCTAAGATATTTTTCCATTTTCACTCCTTCCCTCCTGACACTCTTTCCCCCTTCTCACCCTTCCCTTCTGAAGATGTGCTCCCCATCCCACTCTCTTCCTCTAGAGGCTCTCCTACTTGTCTCACCCCTCCCTGCTGAAATTATCCCCCCCCCTTTCACCCCTCTTTCCAAACACATCCTCTTCTTCCCTGAAGGTTTCTCACTCCTTCTCACCTCTCCTTCCTAATTATCATCCTTGTTTCTCATGCCCTTCCTCTCTCCAGATGTTATTCTCCCCTTCTCACCCTGGCAAGCCCTTGTGAAGATGTTTCTCCTTATCTATCCTTCCTTCCCTCATGGGCCCATGCTCAGAACCTAACACTAGTGCTACAGGTGATTAACACTGGACTAGCAATGGCATTAATATATGCAGAATGTTCAGAGGGCTACAGCACAGGAAATAAAGTGCACGCCAAAGATTAGTGCAAATTGTATTTAAAAGTAGTCAAATGGATGAGAGAACAGCGCACAAACAAACCCTGCCCTTACCGTTGGAAACCTAATGCCAGCTGGCATTGGGATATTTGAAGAGAGGATTTCTAATTTTTTTTCAGCTTAAAATCTGCAGGGTTTGGTTTATTTCAGAAGTGGAAAAAAGCCTGTGAAAGCCAAGTGTGTCTGGGTCTGAGCAAACCTGAAATTTAAAAAGTACCATTCCTTGTATCCTCAGTGGGTCACTTTTCAAGCAGGAGTAGAAAGAAACTGGACTCCCTCAGATCTTAAAGATCGGCTAGGTTGATAAATCATGAGCACAGAAGATAGTTAATACACAGACTCATGTTCCTTATATGCCATCACGTTCTGTGTTTCTATATTTCATAAAATAATTTTTAAAAGGGTTCTTGAGTGGCTTAGGGAACCCCTCCAAGACATCACTGCTGGGGCTGTTAGCCCCAGTCCTTCAACTTAAACGGAAAACTCCCCACACTCCATTTTGTGCCTAGACTAGGGTTGTACCTCACACATCTGAACATGACTCTTGATCCTGACTATGTTCGGGGCTCTAGCACATGAATTCCCCAAAATTGACTGAAGAGGGGAATATCTAACCCAGGTAGACACAGTCCCAGACTCTAGGTGAAGAAGATCCCTCAGTGCATCCATTACCAATGAGAGTATTTCTATAAGTGGGAGCCTCCTTTTAGACACCTCGATACTGCAGTGAGAGCTTATTCTATAATGGTATATGGGCACCCGGATTCCATTACAAAAATACTAGCATATTTTGGCATTGGCACACCTAAAATCTAGGCACCCACAGTTACACTAGCCACTGACTTGGTGTAAATGCAGGTGCCTAAATGTGAACATGGCGCTTAAAGAAAGTGGTGTGTACAAGTGGCAGCACTGCCTATGCCCCTCCCATGTACATTTACCCATAAAAGTGAGAGTGTTCTACACATTTCCACTCTCAAGTGGCATGTAATTTGGGTGACCTGCACTGTTGCCTCTAAGCTGAGGGGGAGTCCTCCAACCGCATTGCTGCCAGTAGCGGGTGGTGCTTCAATATTGTGTTTTAATTGCTAGGACTGGCAAGTACTCTGGAGTCCCTCAGAGCTTGCCTGTCCCTCATTATTGAAAATTAGTGGAACCCAGCCCGTTTCCTCAACAATGAAATGGATTCTAGGAAGGCTCTCTTGTAAGCGATTTTTTGTCTCTCCCCTCCATGTCCAGCGATTCTTCCCTTCCCTCCCCTCCCATCCATGTCCAGCGATTCTCCTCTTCCCTGCCCTCCCATCCATGTCCCACGATTCTCTTCTCTCCTGTCCTCTCCTCCCATCCCATCCCATCCCTGTCCATTGATTCTGCTCTGCTCTGCCCTGCCCTCCCCTCGATGCACCGCGATTCTCTCTTCCTTTGTACCTCATCATTTCCTGGCTGGTTTCCCTTCCGTTGGTAACATCCTGACGTCAGCTCGCCTCCAGCGTTCCCTTCCCTCTCACTGTTTCGCCCTCTGACATCATTATGTTTTGACACAAGGGTGGGGCAGTGAGGGGGAATGGAACGCTGGAGGCTGGCTGACGTCATGAGATGTTACAAACCCAGGCAGCCAGACAGGGATGGAACGTTGGAGGTGCAAATTATTATATAGGATGTTATAGTGAAACAGCACCCCCCATTGGCAGGACTGTAGGTTGAGGACTCCCGCTCAGCTTACAGGGAACTGTGGTGACCTGTTATAGAATTGCCCTGCAGAGGTCCTGTGGGATGTTCAAGAACCCTCAAGGGGTTAACAGGCTGCAAAGGGAGCTTTAGCTGTTCCTGGTAGGAAAGCTCTAGGTGTGTTACATGGAGTGAAAAAGAGATGCTATTAAAATGTTCTTTTGTGTTGCTATGACAACAGATGGCCAAGAAAAGAAAAAAAATAACAACTAAAAACCTAGAGAAGCCAGGGATGACAGCCTTCGAAGGAAATGCCAAAGGACAGTGCAAGGACAAGGATGTTTTATTACTCCATGCAACATTAATGACAAACAGATTTCCAACACAAACATGCAGGTATACACAGAAGGCACAAAAGCAAGCAAATGTGTATCCTTGAGTCCATTTGATCTTCGCATAGGAAGTCCCACAAATATAGCTGGGCAGAGCTTGGGCCACTGTTGGAAACAGGATACTAGGTTTGATGGACCCTTGGTCTCGCCCAATATGGCCGCTCCTATGATCTGCATGTAGAAGGAGCATCTGAGAGAACTGTAGAATCCATGTGGTAACATAAGAACCTTGCAGTGAAGCAACTTGTGTCACTTACATGTTTCTAAGATGCCATATAAAAATGTCGACAGTAAATATTGTAATGTTAGAGATAAGCAGCACAAGAAAGGTGACTGTGCCTAAGAAATATTATACAAAAGCGCTTATCAAATATTCAGTGGCCACAACCCATTATTTCAACCATAGAAAGCATGCGACCCCTGGAGGTGTGGCCCAATGAGGTCTCTATGGAGGGCCTGCCCAGGTCATGACCCCAAATGTAGGTTTCATGACTCCATATGGGAAGCTCTGTATTAGTGGTAGGCTTGAACTGGCACTGAGGGAACTGTCAAATTCCCCGGCACTCCCTTGGCTCCTTCCTCATCCCCCCCCCCCCCCCTCAAAAAATACTGGCCAATGAATCCTTCCTGGAGGGAATTATTTTATATCATGACTCACTCTGAGAAAGGGATGAGACAGGGGAGTGGTGGGGAATGCACACAAGTCATTAAAAAGCCTGATACAGCTTTGGCTATTTCCTTCCCAGCATGATCTACATGGAGAATGTCACTTGATCGATTAGCAAATGCAATAAAAGTCATGTTTGTAATCAGTTGAATGTTGAATACCCCTGTTGAATACCCTTGGCTGAACGCATTTTGTTAATTGAATTTGTCATGGATTTTTGTTCTTAAGTGGGCAACCCAAGTCAAAAATACTCCAGTTTCCATGCTGGGGTTATGAGGGTCTGAGCACCCTAGATGTACAATGACAGAAGAACTAGAGGGAGTTGTCTCATTGGCAATAGCTAACTTGGGGCATGATAGCCTTTGAGATAGCAGTCTGAGAGTGAGAGTGTGGAAGGGGCCTTGCCTGCCACAGTATGTTGGGTCACCATCATAACTTCATCTGACAAAACTGATCACAGTCACCCAGTTTGCTTGGGCATGGCTGGTGACAAGGTACATGAAAAACTGGTCTTGTTGACTCAGGTTATTGGTTAAGTACTACCTCCCCTCTCCTGTTCATGTTAATAAAGCTACAGCTGTTATTTACCACGTCTCATTGTCAATGTAGCATTGGTAGGTCTGGGCATGCTAGTTGATGATCTAACCTGCTCATTATTATATTCCAAGTGTTAGTTGCATGCTTTGTTTGCTTTATTGTATGGGATTAATAATTCTGGTTAAAGAAGTTTTACGTTTCTGGAAACAATTTGGTCCACATGCAAATTTCTATAAACTGTGGTTTTCTTTAAAAATGTCTAAATATATATTTGTTTGATAGTTGCCATAACAAACTGTGTTGTCTGATTTGCTGTACTAGCTGCTCCACTGCTTACTCAGAAAGCATGTCAAATTATTTTAAGAACATATCCCGGAGGACAGATCAGGGTTCTAAAATGTCATGGGACCGACCAACTTATTTTCATCTTTGATTTCAGAATAGGGAACTGCAATCAGTTCGTTCTATCTTGGACTTCAATTCTTTACATACTGTTTTTCTCACTTCCCACTTGGACTACTGTAACATGATTTATGCTGGCCCTCCCTCTGTACAAATTAAACGACTTCAAACTTTACAGAATTGAGCAGCACGTTTTCTTTGTAAAGCTAAAAGGTTTGATCATGTAACACCATTACTTTTCCACTTACAGTGGCTACCTATCAAATATCGTATGTCCTTCAAAGTTTTCACACTCGCCCACAAGTCAGATAGGTGCTTTTGAATATCACCTCTTTGTTTTTATTGAATTTATAAAGATGTTAAACATCTGAACTACATCTATTTCTTTCACTGTTCCAGGAATGGGGTGAAGTCACAGTCAGCCCAGGCAAAACTGTGACATCATGTCTTGTTAATACTGGCTTGCCACTGGTCAATGCTCTACGACAGGATGATACAGAAAGCTACCGCAAGCTGAAGTGCACTGTTACCGCAGGATGTATTTGCACAGTACTGGCCTCACAATGCAGAAAGGGGAATTAACTCTTGCAGTACGCATGGGCGCACACTGCATTAAAATGTATGGTAATGAAGTAATTAAGTATTCAGACAGAAACAATGGCTTTTAAAGTGCACACAACGCAATAAATTTAGGTCCAGGGCAGCATAGAAGGCAGTGGCAGCCTCAGGTGGTACTCTTTAGGGAGCGGCAGAACCTTCACACACCGGCCATGGTCTGGTAACTCCCACTTCCTTCTTCAATCCACTTCCCCGAGCCTACTTTTGTTTATTAAAAGGCAGCGGCAGCAGCGATTCCCATTGGCTGCCCTGCTGCCAGCACAGCCTCTAAACTCTACTGTGGCCCACCTCTGACATAGCTTCCTGTTTCCTCAGAGGTGGGCCTCAATAGAGAGAAGAGGCTGGTGCCGGTGGCAGGGCAGCCTATGGGAATCACTGCCACTTCTGTCTTTTGGAAGACAAAGGTGGGCTTGGGGAAGGGGGGTTGAAGAAGGAAGGGGGGGAGATGGCAGACCACAGCCGGAGGGGGTGGAGTGCCGTCCCAGCCCTCTCCTCAGGTGGCAGATTGCTTTGGGCCACCCCTGATAGAAGGGTTGGTCGAGATGATATAGTCCCACTTTGGGGGTTTACATAACTGTTTTGTAGGGTTTTTTTCAGTGACCAGAACAATTTCAAAAGACAAATGGGAGGTAACAGCTCACGTGCATGTATCCAAATAAAGGTGAAAGTGCCTGCCACACCTGCGCCTGTTGTTCTACCCATAATTATGTGCCTCAAAAAAATTTTATGTGGGAGGGGAGGAGTCAAGATGGCGGCTCGAGCTGGAGACTCCGCGGTTAGCATGAGCTGAAACTCTGCTGTTCAACCTTATTTTCCTTCTCTATATGCCGCACACTAAGAGGAAGGGGGTGGTAAAGGGTTTACTACCGCCAGCCCGATTACCTGCCCCCGGTCAGCAAACGCTCCTGCGTTATGTCTCCAGCACCCCAGCGAAAACCGGTGAGAGGGACCCCGCATTTGGATATGTAGAAGGAGCGACATCTCCACTAGGGGTAGAGACATCGCTATCCCCCCGGACCTTAATCCACCACTTTGTCCTGCAATCCAGCGGTCGAGTATTGAGGACGCGAAGGAACCGGAAGTCGGTGACCGAAGGCCCTCAGACAGAGGTACTCTGCCCCAGAAATCAGACGTTACAACCATGGAACATGCGGTTCCCCAAGCGGTAACTCTACAATCCATTTGGAGGCAGATGCAGCAACCAAACGTAAAAAAATCAAAATCGTTAAAGTCCCTAACGATTTTTAAAAAACGAAGAATGCACCAAAAAAAAAAGTCACACATGCTCAGATCGGTATTCAAACGTACAATGTATCACAGAATCACAATACACATCGGTAATCGGCCCCTAAATCATGCGCAGAGCAGCCAAGCGTTTTGCTGGCTGCTCTGCGCATGCTGCAAACGTAAAAACAAACAAAAAAAAAGCCACAACAAATACACGTGGCTACCCGGTCAGCAAAATACAAAAACAAAGGATCGGGAGGGGGCAAGGGTGCTCATCAGGTTACTTACGTAGGTTACTTACGTCAGAAGGAGGCGGGGCCTAGGCCAGGGAAGAAGAGACGTCATGGAGACTACAACCAACACAATAGATCTTCCTGCCCATGCAGCGCTTCTGAAAGAGGTGAGAGGCGCTGCTCGGGTCGTTAATAGGGAGGGGGGTCTCGGTGGAGGGGGGGAGCGGCGTAGTCGACCTCAGGGGGGGCAGCGGGGGCGGGGCACGGGGCAGAAGAATGACGGGAGGCGGAGTTAGCTCTGCAGAACACAGGAACAGGAAGGGAGGGGGACCGGGGCAGCTAGCATTTTGCTTTTTCGGGGGGGGGGGAGCGGCGGAAAGTGGGGAGCAGCGGGGGGGGGGGGCAAGGCCGTCCATACAGGACGCTCCTGATGAGTGCCCTTGCCCCCTCCCGATCCTTTTTTTATTTTTTTTATTTGATGTGTTTGCTGACGTCCTTTGGACCAATCACAGCGCTTTTAGCTCTGCTAATGCGCTGGGATTGGCTCAAAGTTTGTTTATTTTTTCACTTAATGATTTTTCCTGGCACAGAGCTGTCCTAACGAGAGGTCCAGACCTCTCGTTAGTTTTCCTGCCTTTTTCCTGCGTAAAGGCAATCGGAAAAGGTTAGTGCATGTCGTTTCAATGGGGTTTTCACACTAATTGCTCATCTCCATTCCGTTTTCGTTAGCTGCTGGCTTCCTCGGTAAAAGCCCTTTGATGCATGCAACGGATCAAATTTTCCTCGTTGGAGGGTCATTAAAGGCTCATTTAGCTTTAGTGCATCTGCCTCTAAGTCAGCTATCCAACAACTAACGACTCTGGCTACAAAAACTTCTCAGGATATGGCTTTGCTGGTAAATAAAATAGATGCTTTAACGTTAGCTCATGAGGATGTTAAAACAGATTTGTCTACTCAAAAAACTGAAATCTCATCTCTGAAA
Source organism: Microcaecilia unicolor (assembly GCF_901765095.1). Classification (NCBI taxonomy): domain Eukaryota; kingdom Metazoa; phylum Chordata; class Amphibia; order Gymnophiona; family Siphonopidae; genus Microcaecilia; species Microcaecilia unicolor. Next base: position 252,686,759 of record NC_044035.1, on the reverse strand, counting down.
GCAGTAACAGATACTCTGATAAAAGATAAAATCAAGGTTTCCTTAAAATTAGAAACTCTTGAAAACTATAATAGACGTCTGAATCTACGGATTTTAAATTTTCCTGTTTCACCTGGAATCGCCCCGATTGATTTCTTGAAAAAATACTTGATGGAAGTTTTGGCTTATCCTCAATCTGCAATTCCACCGATAAATAATATTTATTATTTACCTGAATCTAAACAATCTAAGGCGAATCCAGCAGAAAAGATACAGACACCTGAACTGAATTTACAAGACTTATCAGCATTGTTGCAGAAATCTATATCAGAAGTATCAATTCGAAGGACGCTTTTGGTGTCATTCGTTTTTGAGCAGGATATGAATGCCTTATTAAGACTTTACTTTAAGAACTCTAATAAAGAATTTTGTGGTCATAAAATTTGGATCTTTCCAGATGTGGTTAGATCCACACAAGATCGTAGAAAAGCATTTCTTGCCTACAGAGACGAGGTTAAAGCATTGGGAGCTTCTTTTGTACTGGCTTATCCATGCAAATGCTGTATTAAATACCTGGGAAATAAGTACATCTTTTTTGAACGAGATCAGCTTAAAACGTTTATAGATAGTAAGAAACTGTCCAGATAGTGATTGATGAGTATTAAGAAATAGTATATAAAGCTGGAGGTATACGAGCCAGGCCATTTACGTTAATGTATTACTTTTATGTTTCTCCTTCAACTAGATGTCTCCTCTCCCTATATTGATTGTGGTCTAAGAAAGCGATTTATCTTTTCTTTTTATGCTTATTTTACCTATTTTTTAGAGAAAGCATATTAGTTGTGGAGATTAAATTTTTTTCCTTTTTGGATATTGATGAATAATGAATGCTATTCCTCTAATTACTTCGCTGTATTTCTGATTTATAAGTATTATCTTGTAAATTTTGAAAACTTAATAAAGAAATTAAAATAAAAAAAATGTTATGTGCAAGAAATTTGTGCGAGGCTAATTTTTATATGCTGATAACAGGTGGTAATGTATGCTGGTACTTTTGTTCAGTTTGGACATGCAGAGAGTGAGTCCAGGGCTGCCAAGAGGGGGGGGGGGGCAGGGGAGACAAGATTCTCCGGGCCGGGGCCTCCAAGGGGGGCCCGGCGCTGCAGTCCCACCCGCCCTCCATCGTTAACCGTCTGCCACCGGGCCGGGCCCCCTGCGTTGAAATAAGTCTTCATAAGACTTAGACGTTTTTCAGCCATAATGAAACAAAACAAAACCGTCCAGGACTAAAACTAAGATGTTTTGATTTAGACCTGTTTTTATAACGAATAAGGCACAAAAAGGTGCCCTAAATAACCAGATGACCACTGGAGGGAATCAGGGAATGACCTCTCTGTATTCCCCCAGTGGTCACTAACCCCTTCCCACCCCCAAAAAATGTGATTAAAAACATTACTTGCCAGCCTCTATGCCACCCTCAGATGTTATACTCGGGTCCATTTGAATAGCATGCAGGTCCCTGGAATAGTCTAGTAGTGGTGCAGTGCACTGCAGACAGGTGGATCCAAACTTCTAACTCCCCCTACCCACATATTGGTGCCCCCTTCACCCGTAAGGGCTATGGTAGTGGTGTATAGTTGGGGGTAGTGGGTTTGGGGGGGGCTCAACAGACAAGGTAAGGGAGCAATGGTGAGATGTGTACCTGGGAGCATTTTATGAAGTCCACTGCAGTGCCCCCAAGGGTGTCCTATTGCTTTACTGGGGTGCCAAGGGGGATCAGTCTAGTAAAAATGCTGGCTCCTCCTACATCCTAATGGCTTGATTTTGTGCATTTTGCACTTGGACAGTTTTTTTTTTCCAAAATGGACCAAAAAAACAAAACATCCAAATTACAAAACCTTGTTCTAAAAAGTATTTAAAAAAAAAAAAAAAAAGATAGACGGTTTTCATTTTTTGAAAATGAACTTCTTTGCTATTCAGATTTTGGACGTTTTTTGCAAAACATCTAAAGTCGGACTTAGACGTCATATCGAAAATGCCCCTCTGTATCACACAGTTTTAATTTTATGATAGAACCCATGTGCTAAACCATCCAAATTGATCTCTACTGCATCGACCCTTGAGTTCTTATGCAACAAGGAGGTGTATTTTCAAAGCACTTAGACTACCAAAGTTACAAAGGCTATTAAATGCATGGTCATATGTACTACCTGAGAACTTATGGTGCTTACTTTTCTCAACCATTCATTGTAATTATTTTATGTTTCATATGTATTCTGATGTATGTCATCATTTGCTTATTTCTGAATTTCTACTCTGAAAAAGAAGGGTTACCTTGGATAGCTACTCAAAAAAATGTATTTAAGTTAGTCCAATAAAAAAAAACTTATCAATTTACTTTCTTTGTTTTGTTTTATTTCTATTTATTACCTTAAAAAGTGGATTAACATGGCTACCCTACCACTTTACTCAACCATTTTAAAAGCGCTATTAAAAAAAAATTATAGGATTGCCAAGATACCCGGTTTCAAGAGGGAGGTTTTAAACCAGTCCCCAATTTCTGACAACTCTATCATGAGGCCTTATAGAACCTTCAGCACTGATTTCAATGAATGGAATTGTAGATTGCAAATATCACACTGCTTTGGGATGTAATTTCCAAACCAGGACTGACCACAAAGCCTCTCTCCTCTGACTGGGTAACTCAGAAACTCTGAGATTCATTTAGGTACTTCTATACTTAAGGCTACCAATTGGATTCAGATTTGCAGGACACGGTTGATCCAGTCCAGTGTTTACCCCAGTGCACACTGGGACCCTGTAGTCTTGCTTTTCATAAGGCATGCAATGGATAAATCAGAACTACAAGTCTCTGCAAACCCTGTCCTGCGAATCTGGATCCAGTTGGCAGCCTTATCCATACTGCATCAACATGCAGTTGCTGCTGCAAACATATATAGGTCAAAAAGGATTTTATCTTTTTCTTAATGTGCTTCTGATCTGAGAAAATGAGCATGCATTCTTTTTCTGTCTAAGTGAAACTGAAGTGCTCACTGAAGCTAAATGCCACAAAAGCTTTTCCCTGCCTTGCCGGCATCTCCATGTTCTGTTCACAATGTAATGTTGTAATTAGTTCCAGAAGTTTGGTATGAACAGTTCCAGGCTACGTAGATCATAAAACACAGAAACAGGCAAATTCCTTCTCAAGCATTCCTAGACCACATACTTTCCTCATTACAACAGCAAACACAGAGCTGGAGCCCAAACAAAGGGGTCAGTGGTACAACTCAGCAAACCAATTAGAGAGAAACAACCTCGGCACAACTGTCCAATCAGAACATGCCAGGTCCCCTCCATTATTGCTGCTCCTACACCATTCCTTGGTTTTCCCATCTCAAAAGTATTCCCAGTCTGAAGCTCCTCTTCAACCCTCAGTACTATAGAACAGAGGGTCTCAACCCAGTCCTCTGAACACACCCAGCCAGTTGAGTTGAAAGGATATGCACAATTAATGTGCATGAGCGAAGTCTATGTAGGAAAGAGCTAGTCTGATTATCAAGGTGTTCACAATGAATAAGCATGAGATAGATTTACATGAACTCCATCCACTGTATATACAGATGATATGCTTATTTATTGTGGATATCTTGAAAGCCAGACTGACTGTATGTGTCCCAAGGACTATATGGAGAACCCCTGCATTAGAAGGCTCTACTGCGGGGCTTTCCAAAGCGGTCTTAGCAACTCCACAGCCACTTGGGCTTTCAGTTCATTTCCAATGAAAATGCATGAGATGCAGTGGCACAGATTGGAGAACCACTACATGTAAATTTGTCTCACACATATTCATGATATATTTTCTGAAATCCAACTGGCTGTGGGTTTCCGGGACAGCTATGGGAAATCCTGATATAAGGAACAGATTGATTGTCCCATGGCATCTATGGAGTTTTAGTCCCTACCTTTCTTAAGAGAAACTTGAGCTATACATTCAGAAATTTATTAGTTCTCAAACTTTTCAGGACTCCCAGCTAGTCTGAGCTGCATACAAAGTATTTCTTATTTATATTCACGGTAGATATTCTGAAAACCAACCAACCACAGGCGCCAGCTCTGTGGGTGCTCGAGCACCCCCAATATTCTGGGACCCGAACAATCTTAGGGCCCTGTTTACTAAGGTGCGCTAGCGTTTTTAGCTCATGCACAAAATTAGAGCGCTGTGTAGGCGCCTATAGGAATACTGTGGGTGCCTACACAGTTAGCGCGCTAAAAGCACTAATGCGCCTCTAGCGCGGCTTAGTAAACAGGGCCCTTAGTCTGCCAAGTTAGGAGACTAATGTCTTATGGAAGGGAAATTAAACTATATAATTCAAATCACTATAACCCCACTCCTATCCAAATAAACAAATATATAAGCATACAAAAAAATTTTCATATGTATATATTTTAAGGTTTGTGCTCGTACCTCAAGAGACCATTTTGATCTCACAGTCTTTTTCTGGACATCAAGTCTCAATTATTTATAATAATCACACAAATCTGTACTCCCATTCATAAAGTGTCCTTGTTGTACTTCATGCACATCTTGCTCAAAACATATCATTCACAAAAAGTGGTGACTTTACATCTCAATTATTTTATAACATCAATTATTAAGAACCATCACTTAGAGGTCCTTTCACTAAGCTGCCTTACCATGGGGCACTCAGGCATCCCACGATAGTTTTGGGATTGGTGTGACTAACCACATGCTAAAAAGACAGATTTTATTTTTTATCACTGGTGGTGGGTCTGGGGGTGGAGAGCAGGCATGTTCTGTGCTCATCGATTAGTGAAGCTACATTGCTGTGTGCTAACCAGGGGCGTAGCCAGACTTCAGCGGTAAGGGGGTCCAGAGCCAAGGTGAGGGGGCACATTTTAGTCCCCCCCCCTGCTGACGACCCTCTCAACCCCCCCGCCCACCGTCGCCAACCCCAACCCCAACCCCAGCCAGCCAAAGTCTTCTTCCTTCGTTTGGTTTCTCAGTCTGACGTCCTGTACATTGGCGTTGAATATCTGGATATAAAGCAGACCCCCCCCCCCCCCCCACACACACACACTTTCCAAACACTTTCCCCCTTTTTTTTTTACCTCCTCCCTCCTAATTAACTTCTCTCTTTCTCATACTCTTCCTCCTTCCAGATGTTATTCCTCATTCTCATCCCGGCCTGTCCCAACTAATGTCCTAGGCACAGCTAACAATGGTGTCTTTCCATTGCTTAACAGAAAAGACATTAAGAACCCTGTTTACTAAGCCACGCTAGAGATGCGTTAGCGTTTTTAGCACATGTTGTGTAGCATAAGCAGAGCCAGGTTGACGGCGCAGGGGGAGAAAAGCGACACAAGAGTGGACTTCCGCCGGGGCCGGCGTACATTTTCAATGCAAAAATTGAGAAAAAAATAGGCGCCGGCACCGTCAGAACTACATTTGGGGGAGCGGCTGCTCCCCTGGCGCCCCCCCTAGCTAAGTCACTGCTGTGTAGGCACCGACAATATTCCAATGGGCACCTACACAGTTAGAGCAAACTAATTTTCTGCATAAAATAAGCGAAAACACACTGAACAAAATAGTACCACTCAAACCGAAAACAAGAAATAAAAAAACAACCCCATGGCCATGGTTTACTAATGAGTTACTACATATTAAAAAAAAACTATGCAGGAAATTAGAAAATGGACCAAAAACAGAATAGAAATAAACAAAACCATATGGAGGAAAGCCATAAGAACATATAACCAAAAAATAAGGAAAGCAGAACAATACAGCAATTACGTGAACCCTGAACAGATTAATATTAAAAAAATATTCAAACTTATGAATAGCCTATTGAAAACCCAAGCTGTATTAGCATCAACCAAAACACCACCGACAACAAAGGAGCTTGCACAATATTTTGAACAAAAAAATAGTAAAGACAAGAACAAATCTTGTAAAAACACAAACGTCCATCACAGACTTCTTACACAGAGTTGAAACTAACAATGCTCATATCACAGCAGACAGAATCTGGTCTGTCTTTAAACCACCCAAAACCAACACAGTTGAGACATTACTGACAAAATACGCACATGCAAACTGTCTGCTAGACAACTGCCCCAACTGTATGATAAAAAATCCACCATTCATCGAATGTCTCACTGAACACAACACATACAGGGTTTTGAATGGACAGTTTCCACCTGATAAGGGCGACATTGTACTTACCCCAATCCCCAAAAACACCACAAACAACATCAGTGATATCACAAACTTCAATACCACTACTGACTAAAATAATGGAAGGACTGGTAACACAACAATTAATAGAATACTTCACAGCTCTCAATCAGGTTTCAGACCACAACACAGCACAGAGACAGTCATAAGCACTCTGATAACAAAGTTCAGAAACCTAATATGCCAAAGCAGAAAATCTTACTACTACAGTTCGATATGTCTAGTGCATTCGACCTAGTAGACCACACAGTACTAATGGCCCTACTCAACAATATGCGAATTAACGGTGAAGTGGCAACATGGTTCACTTGTTTCTTAAAGCCCAGATCATACATCATAAAGATGTCTAACCAGCTATTAGCCACTTAGACCTCTGAGTGCGGGGTACCACAGGTCTCTCCTATATCACCTATATGTTCAGATGGCTCCACTCAGCAAAAAATTGGAATGGGCTTCAACCCATTCATATATGCAGATGATGTCACCGTTTACATACCTTTTAACCACAGAATCACGGAAACACTAGAAAAGGTCAAAAAAGGCCTGGACCTTATGGAAAACTGGGCCACAATCTTCAAACTCCAACTAAACTGAGCCAAAACCAAATTCCTGGTTCTATCCAGCCCACACAATCCCACAAATCCCCAAAAACTTACATTCAACCAACAAGCATACCAAATAGAAACACTACTAAAAATACTGGGAATGATTCTAGTCAAACATCTATCTCTGGACAGTCAAGTATCAGCAGTCACATCAAAATGCTTCAGAAAACTATGGCAATTGAGAAGGATTAGAAACTATTTTCCTAGACAATCATTTTGGTTAATACTGCAATCGATGATATTGTCAAAACTAGACTACTGTAATGCAGCATATGCAGGATGCAAATAAAACACACTAAAATAGTTGAAAACTGTCCAAAACACGGCAGCAAGACTGATATTCAAAAAGTTGAAATATGAAAGAGCAACTCCACTGCTTGAAATGCTACACTGGCTGCTAATCAAAACAAAACTATTCTTCAAAATTAGCACCCTCATTTATAAAATATTGTTTGGAATGTCTCCTGAATACATGCTAGATCTGACTGAATTATTCCCAAGAAATGCAAACCTGGAAACCAGAGGTTACCTACTGCTACACCTACCCAACTGCAAAAACATAATCTACAAAACCATCTGCTTTAGGAACTCTTGCAATCAAAAAAGATTGAAGTTGTAAAGGTTAAAAAAAATGAAAGGTAGTATTATCTATCTGAAGAACACATTTACATGGAAACCTTAACTGAAATTTTGCACCCAAAGTCAAAGCTTCCTGTCGCATAGACAGAAATTTTTTCCTTCTTTCCTGTGTCGATCTGGAGACATCCGGAAATATCAGAATCTTTTCTCCCATAAAGAAAACTGGAATCGATTGTCTCAGATAAAGTCTTATCAAGGCCTCTTTATCTTGGAAAAATACGAAGGAGACCAACAAGGTGGCCCGAAAGTCCACCTCATCTTGCGATCTCTCTAAAAGCGCTGAGACATCCAGACTATCAGAAGACGAATTCACCCCGGCGTGGCCTTTCAACCTAGCTTCTCGAAATAGTGAAGATGGTAAATAATAAAGTTTTTGTATTGGGGGAAGCCTATTCTCAGGATATTGAAGAACTTCTTTTAAGAATTTATGAAATAAGTCCCTTGAGGAGCTATATTTAATAGAAGGAAAGTTTAATATTCTCAAATTAATGATCTAGCTCCATTTTCTAAGTTCTCCAGCTTACGATGAACAACATCAGCAATAATTTACATTCCACCTCTTTAACTTGGGATAAGGATGTTTCATAATTTTTCATATTTGACTCTTGAAGGACTAGTCGAGATTGAAGTGTCTTTTTGAAGGGTTTTTTATTATTTTGCAGAATGTCTGGCATGTTTGAAAGCAGACTCTGGAGCAAGGGCTGCCAAAGATGGCCCTTGTCACCCAAAATAAAAATGTAAAGGACTAGTGGTCTCCACATCCTATACAGTCACCACACAAACTAAAAGTTGTCTGCTTTAAATAAAGTGTCTGGCAGTGGAAGGAGCTTGTGCTGTTCATGACGTGATAATCACAATTTGAATATTTTTTGTATGGCATATTCTAAGAAGCAGTCTTGTGAGGCCGCCGCTTGAACTCTTGGCAGCCATTTTGAATCGGCTTTGGGAGAAAGACAGCCTGCAGATGCGTCGGGCTGGAAAGAGGGGGCTCTTTCCTGCCCCGAACAGGTCACTAGACCACCAGAGCACAATGTTAAGGTAAAGGAGAGGAGGGGAGGATAGGATACCCACCTGCCTGTCTACCTGGGCTTGCTGGCAAAAACTGGACATACGATAACCCTACCCAGGAATAACCACTGACTGTACAGCTGGCTGGCAGAGTGCTGTATTCCAGAGCTGCCAAGTTACCCAGTTCCAGGAGGGAGACTTTTCGGCCACTCCTAGTTTTAAAGTTACATCCCAAAGCAGTAAGGTATTTGCAGTCCCTGATTCTACCATTGAAATCAGTGTTGCAGGTCCTATAATGCATCAGGATGAGCTTGGCAGAAATCCAGGACTGGCCTTCAATTTTCCTCTTGAAACTGGGTAACTTGAAAGCCCTGGTGTTCTTAAGTGCTCCTGTGATTTTCTTCAGAGTTTCAATATTTTCTCAGCATAGAATATTGAGCTCTTTATTCCATCCTCCCCTAGCTATATGAGACTTTTCCTATTCAGGTCAGGCAGCTCTCTTCAGACTCCCTTCTAAAACTTGGCTTAGTTCCAATTCCTCTCACCATTGCTGACTTAAGGCTTTTTACAGCAAGAGCTGGGAAAAGTAAGAATTAACCTGCAATCCCTTGTGCCAAGTTGTTCTTGATGAGTGCAGCATTACGATAATACCCTGAATATATCTTTCAGTTTTAGTGGAAAAGAGAAAGGAGGGAGAAAATACTTTCACAAATAATTAAGCAGTAGAGCTGGTGCCAGAGAAGAAATGCAACTCTAAACAGACTGTCTAGACCCTCCAAAGGAAGTGAGTGTGGGGGCTGGAAACAGGAAAACATTTTCATTCCTTGGCCTAGTAAAACAAATAAGAACTCAGGCACATTGAGTAATGTATCCGCTCCAAGAATGCATGATTCCCTAGTAATCTTTTTCATAACCAAGGCAATAAATTATGGAGCTTTTAACATTACAGTGTAGGAAGCAATAGAGTCTTCTCCACAGACTGGAGACCTAAACTGAGTGGCAACAGAAAACAGTTTGTATCCAGTCTAAGCTGGTAGTCACCAAACAGCTAGGTACCACCTACTAGATGTTCTTGGACTGTGTAAAATAACTTACGTTTGTCCATTTTCTAAGGGACAAGTGGGCATATCAGAAAAGTATTGCAGGTTGGCAGTACTGTGCGCTACCAGGTGAAGGGACCTGAGTTTGATTTCTATCTCAGACAGTCAGCTGGGCCTAGGGATGCTGGAGGGACACCTAGTAGCCAGATGTAGGACCCATGAAGAAAGGGCTTGGAAGGAGCTCTGATGCTGTCCCCTGCCCAAGGGCTACTCCAGCAATAATATAGCAGTGAGAACATTTTTATAGCAGGGCACCTCAGTTCTGAAGGCACATAGGTGCATCTGTTTTACAAAGGCTATATATGTGCCTATACGAGTTTATAAAACAACCTCCCTGAAGTTACTCCTGGACTTTGGGAGCCAGTACAAATAGGCACTTACCCTCGAATTCTATAAATGGCGTTAAAAATTGCACGTGCAAATTTGGGCGTGCACCCAATTTGTGCATGCAATTTAATTGAATAATGAGCCAATTAGCACTGATAATTGGGCTCTATCAATTATCGATACTAATTGGCATTAATTACAATTTATGCATGTAAGTTTATGTGGCCAGATCCACACATAAAATTTACGCATGGATCCAAAAAGGGGGCGCGGCCATGGGAGGCATTCCCACAATTTATGCGCTCTGTTATAGTATAAAGGAGATCTCAACCTAATTTAGGCATGGGGATTTACACCAAAATTTTATTAGTGTAAATGGTCGTGACTAAAACAGTCATGGTTCCCAGCACTAAGCGCTATTATATAAATGGCACCTAACTTTGAGCGCTGTTTATAGAAAATATTATAAAATAATGAGTGGAGTGGAACGGGTAAACGTGAATCACTTGTTTACTCTTTCCAAAAATACTAGGACTAGGGGGCAAGCAATGAAGCTACAAAGTACTAAATTTAAAACAAATCAGAGAAAATATTTCTTCACTCAACGTGTAATTAAACTCTGGAATTCGTTGCCAGCGAATGTAGTAAAAGCAGTTAGCTTAGCGGGGTTTAAAAAAAGGTTTGGATGGCTTCCTAAAGGAAAAGTCCATAGACCATTATTAAAATGGATATGGGGAAAATCCATTGCTTATTTCTAGAATAAGCAGCATAAAATGTATTGTACTGTTTTGGGATCTTGCCAGGTACTTGCGACCTGGATTGGCTACTGTTGGAAACAGGTTGCTGGGCTTGATGGACTTTCGGTCGGTCCCAGTATGGCAACACTTATGTATTTATGCACTTAATAGTGCTAAGCACTATTATTTTTGGCGCAGATTTTTGAGGCACTATTTATTGAATTACCCCCCTGTTTACTAAGCCACACTGTAACGCCGATAGAGCCCATTCAAAATGAATGAGCTGTCTGCATTAGCACACGGCAGCTGCTAGCACAGCTTAGTAAACAGGGGGGTTAGTCCTTAATGCGCATATTTGTCAATCTCAGCCTGGTTCTACCCATTCTCCACTCCTAAGAACATCCGTGCATACAGCGCAGGGCTTTTCAAACTGTGGGTCTTACTTGCCATGTTTTTTAAGGTCACAACTACTACTATTACTACTACTTAACATTTCTAAAGCGCTACTAGGGTTACGCAGCGCTGTACAATTTAACATGGAAGGACAGTCCCTGCTCAAGGAGCTTACAATCTAAAAACATGGCCTGGAAGTACATAGGTGCATCATTCCAACATGCCTCAGTGAGATCATGGACATCACTGTGGCTGCGACCATGGGGTTGTGATCCTCCAAAAATTGGTAAGCGGTAATGTAGATGGTAATTCTATGGCAGTGCACCTATATTTAGATGTCTAGAAGAAGGGTCGCTGAGAGGGGAGGGCGAGGGGGGGGGCAAGATTCCTCCGAGCCCAGCCTCAAGGGGGGGGAGGCCTGGCACCAGAAGTCCAGGTGAGATCCAGAATCTTTCCCTCCCTTCTAACCCCTCTCCCCCCCCCCCATCCTCTATTTGCGTGGAGTCACTGAATGACAAGCAGCAGCGATTGAGAGAGACTGTTCTGCTGGCCTTGGGCCCTTGGTCCTGCATATGAGGAAACAGGAACCTACACCACAGGAGAGGAGGGATGCAGCAGGAAGAAGGACCTGTGGCCGGCAGAGCAGTCTCTCTCGATTGGTGCTGCCTGCCATTCAATAGCTGCAGGCAAGTAGAGGCCTGGGGCAGGGGGGAGGTGGCAGCTACGGCAGGAGGGGGCGGTGCTGGCAGGTCCCATAACATTATTTGCCTTGGGCCCAGCTTTGTCCCTCAGTGGCCCTGCCTAGAGGGCACCTATGTGGTGCTTATTCTATAAGGAAAAGTAGATTCCTACTCCTTTATAAAATACTAGCATAACAGGCAAGATATGCACCTGTAATTTAGGTGTGAGCAATTATTTTATGCAGAAGGTGCTAAGTTGTGGAATGTGCTTCCTGAGGCAATGCAAAGAATTATCTACAGTTCTGTAGAAATATCTTATAAGGCTCAATAATCTGTGTTTTAAAATTTTATTTTCTATCGGTTTTGTTTCATTTGTTTTATTTAACTGTTGTTCTTGGTTTTATTATGAACCCCTTAGAACCATGGATAGTCAGATATAGAAGCTGTGGGAATAAATAAATAGATAGAGCTGGTATAAATGGTAAAACACCTGCATGATTATAGCATTCTAGAATTTATGCATGTAATTATGCCCCTCCCCCAGACTCCACCCATATGTATGCCCAATTGAAAACTATGCACCTCTGCATTTACATGCCTCTTTATACAATAGTACCTAGATGAAATTTTCGCATTTGCACATATTTGTGCACATACGTGAGCATATATTTCATTTATGTGCACACTTGGCACCTAAATGTTGACACCCACTTTATAGAATTACTCCTATATTGCATAACACTAAGTGCTGTTTTCCTAGTGCAAGGGTGGGAAACCATAGTCCTTGAGGGCCACAACCCAGTCAGGTTTTCAAGATTTCCACCATGAATATGAATTAGATTGATTTGCAGGTACTACTTCCACTGTATACAAATAGACTGTATGCATACTCATGGTGGAAATCATGAAAACCCATCCGGGTTGTGGTCCTCGAGACCCATAGTTGTCCACCCCTGGCTTAACACCTACTTTTCTGTATGTAGTTAGGCCTTTCTAGGAAGGATTTCTGCAATGCATTGTGCAGACTATAAATACAAATAAATAAATAAATACATACATACATACATAATTTGGCGTTCCTGTCTCTATTTTGGGAGTTCTTCAATTAATTCATCGTGCAGCAGCAGCAAGAGTTCTGATGAACATTTCAATAGGTGATCTTATCACACCAGTGCTCACATCGTTACACTAACTTGCAGTGACTGTATAAATCAAATATGAAGTTCTAATTTTGATTTTTAAATATTTGCAGCTTAGGTATCCTATTTCTTTTTTTTTTTCTTGGAAGGAATATAGAATTGCCATATAAAGACCATATCACTGAAAGATAAATTCTACCTGGAATTAAAGAGATTTTCTCTCACTGATTAATCCTACTGCAGTTAATACGGTTTATATGATTCCCTTTTCTGCTCCTTTTTTGGTCAGGCTTTTGAAACAGGATTTGCATGGATTAAGAACTGCTTAGAAGATAGAAAACAGAGAGTAGGGTTAAATGGTCAGTATTTTCAATTGAGAAGAGTAGATAGTGGGGTTCCCCAGGGGTCTGTGCTTGGACGGCTGTTTTTTAACACATTTATAAATGATCTAGAGCTGAGAGTAACTAGTGAGGTAATTACATTTGCTGATGACACAAAGTTATTCAAAGTTGTTAAATCGCAAGAGGATTGTGAAAAATTACAAGAGGACCTTACTAGACTGGGAGTCTGGGCATCTAAATGGCAGATGATGTTTAATGTGAGCAAGTGCAAAGTGAAGCATGTGGGAAAGAGGAACCCAAATTATAGCTACTTAATGCCAGGTTCTGTGTAAAGAGTCACCGACCAGGAAAAGGATCTAGGAGTCATCGGTTGACGATACTTTGAAACCCTCTGTTCTGTGTGTGACGGCGGCAAAGAAAGCAAATAGAATGTTAAGTATATTAGGAAAGGAACGGAAAATAAAAATGAGGATATTATAATGCCTTTGTATTGCTCCATGGTGCGACTGCACCTTGGACACTGTGTGCAATTCTGGTCACCACATCTCAAAAAACATATAGTGGAATTAGAAAAGGTGAAGAGAAGGGCGACCAAAAATTATAATGGGATCACTTCCCTATGAGGAAAGGCTGAAATGGCTAGGGCTCTTCAGCTTGGAGAAAAGAAGGCTGAGGGGAGATAAGTCCATAAGCTATTATTAAAATGGACTTGGGAAAATCCACTGCCTATTTCTAGGATACTCAATACATAACTGGTAGAGATAAACTAGGGAGTTAAATGCAACATGCGTTGTTGGGGAAAGTCTCATACAGTCACGGGGGTAATTCTTACTACCAATGTAGGTGAACCCTCGTTGAGTGACACTTATAATCATAGACTGACCCCCTCCTTCCAGTGTTTGTGAGTGTTTAAGAGTTAATCTGATTTTACTTAATTTGCTTGTTTTTTGCACATTAATAAACTGGTGGAGTGATCTAATTGTTATTAATGTGCAAAAAACAAGCAAATTAAGTAAAATCAGATTAACTCTTAAACACTCACAAACACTGGAAGGAGGGGGTCAGTCTATGATTATAAGTGTCACTCAACGAGGGTTCACCTACATTGGTGGTAAGAATTACCCCCGTGACTGTATGAGACTTTCCCCAACAATGCATGTTGCATTTAACTCCCTAATTCATCTCTACTAGTTATGTATTGAGTATTGTAGACGATATAGTAGAGTATTGCCATAGATTTTTGACTATTTCTAGGATAAGCAGCATAAAATGTATTGTACTGTTTTGGGATTTTGCTAGGTACTTGTGACCTGGATTAGCCACTGTTGGAAACAGGATACTGGGCTTGATGAACCTTTGGTCTGTCACAGTATGGTGACACTTATGGACTTATATACAAATACAAACGCATAGGAATAGCCAGTTTTATGCAAAATGCTGTTTCAAACTTTATCCTGTATACCTGCTTATAATTTGATGTTTGTTACACAATACAGTCTTGTAAAATAATTCATAAACTAATGTTTGTAACGTTTCATATGGCCATGTATAGAAGATTTACTCAACATTTTTCCTTTATCAGAAGATTTATAACTATGAGCCCTGTTTACTATGGTGCACTAGTGTTTTTAGCATGTGCTAACGTTAGAGATACCCATATTCCTATGGGTATCTCCAGTTTTTGCGTGTGCTATAAATGCTAGAATGCCTATAGTGTAGCTTAGTATATAGGGCCCTAAAATATATACGTACTAAATTGTTTGGTTTGTAAGCCACATTGAACCTGAACTCTGGGAGAATGTGGGACACAAATATCATTATAAATAAACAAATAAACCACAGTTTGTGCTCTTGGTGCTAGGGTTCGGCGAAACACTTTCCATCCATATGGAATGAGAACGAGGGAGAAAAATACCAGCAGACATGTACGCTTTTTTTTTCTGGCTCCTAACTCTTGAAAATACAGAACAAATTAGCGGAGTTTTAAAAAGGTTTGGACGGCTTCCTAAAGGGAAAGTCCATAGACCATTATTAAATGAACTTGGGGAAAATCCACTATTTCTGGGATAAGCAGTATAAAATGTTTTGTACTTTTTTGGGATCTTGTCAGGTATTTGTGACCTGGATTGGCCACTGTTGGAAACAGGATGTTGGGCTTGATGGACCTTTGGTCTTTCCCAGTATGGCAATACTTATGTACTTATGTCGAAATGATTTCCCACAGCCAAGATGACAGGGGCTGAACTGGAAAATGGTCTGCTGTTTGTTTGGGTGGTAGAAAGTCCTCTGATGAAAGAACTAGTTAACATCAAAAAGGCTTTGTTTCTACCAAAAACAAAGCTCTGTTATTGTGAACCAATTAAGTGCTTTATTGTGTGGCAGTTGAATGGCTTCAGTTTGTGTATAAAGGAAAGGATGAGAGGAAAGAAATATAGTGTATAATTTTAAAATACAGTAAATCAACACTGGTTATAGCATACGTAAACAAATCAAAAAAGTTCAAGATGTTCTGGTGAAGCAGGAGTGGTAATGCTTTCCTCTGTAATCTGCAAGTGTGTCTCTTTGCTGTATTTATTTTTATTACATTTGTACCCTGTGCTGTCCCACTCATGGCAGGCTCAATGTGGCTTATATGGGGGCAATGGAGGGTTAAGTGACTTGCCCAGAGTCACAAGGAGCTGCCTGGGCCTGAAGTGGGAACTGAACTCAGTTCTTCAGGACCAAAGCCCACCACCCTAACCACTAGGCCATTCCTCCACTCCACTTTCTAGATAGGATTCTCTTTTTGTCTAATGCTTATCCATGCCTCAGTTTAATTTTCTTTCTTTTTTTAGGACAATGCCCAGTCCTTGACCCAAAAGCCTATTCTCGCGCAATTTAGTTGTGTAAGACTGTACACCCAGAGGCAGAAGCACTGGATTGCCTATTCTGCCTCTCTTCCATTGAAAATAATTTGAGTCATAAATTTGTTAAAAGGCTGCCACGACTGATGAAAGTCAAATTAAAAACTATCACTTCTGATGGTGGAAATTAAGTAATCAACACTTCCTCCACACAAAGAGGTACACATGATATTTTTGAAATTGTGTTGACAACTTGATGAAAGAAGTGTTGCAGCACTGAGTGTTTTCATCCCATTGCCTTTTGCATAGGAGGATGGCCATTTTAGGGAAAGGGAAATAGGATGGGATTTGATATATTGCCTTTCTGCAGTTACAGTCAAAGCAGTTTACATATTACACACAGGTACTTCTTTTGTACCTGGGGCAATGGAGGAGTAAGTGACTTGCCCAGACTCACAAGCAGCTACAGTAGACATTGAACCCAGTTCCCCCCCCCCCCCCCCCCGGCTCTCTGGCCACTGCACTAACCATTAGGCTACTCCTCCAGGAGTGTTATGGGCATTATAAAATAGAGAATACGTCAGCATTCTATGATGGACCAGGAATCCTGTGTTGAACAATCTCTTCCAGCAATCCATTATCTCAATGCAGCAGCTCTGAAGGTGACTTTACAGTGAAGCAATGAAAAAAAACCCAACATAAAATAAGAGTCAAACCAAGGCCTACTGATCCAACATCCTGTCTCCAACAGTGGTCAGATCAGGTCATAAATTCCAAAATGTAGATACATTTGGGTTGAATTTAATTTATAAGGTCAGGTAGCATGTAATAATAATCTCCAGGGCCAGGTGTGTCCAGGTGTGCCTCAGTGGGCTAATAAGTTTGGCTGCACCTGACAGTCATCAGTACTTAATTTAGATGTGACATGTACTGGAGTGACACCAAGGGGATGTCATCAACATGGACTACTGGTAAGATGGGTTATTTTATCACAACTCATGCTATTTTAGCATAGGCCCCATTTTATATAATAACACCTAGTTACTAATAACTCGAGTTAACAGTAAAATAACATCTTAACGGTAGCCCACATTCATAACGCCCCCCCTAAAGTGGTTACTTAAGTAGCCCTATGTGTATTTTCATGTGTATTGGATGGCACCCTGTCAAAAGAAACTGGTCAAAAGAAACCAGACAAAAAAGTTCCCAACATAAAAGTCCCTGACAAAATAGACTCCTGACAGAAGGGCCTGATGAAATAGATTTACTGAGAAAGTCCACGGCTTGTCACTTGAAAGTCCTGGCACCTGCCTACGACTTGACTTCACTATCCACACTTGGTATCTAGTGAGAATCATAAATTTGCTTGAGAAGATAATCCAGCTTGATTAAGGAGGTTTCCCTGCCCTGTTTTGTGTAGAGTCTATTTTGTCTTGGGTTTTTTGGGGGGAGGGTTTTTTTTGTCATGGTCTGTTTTGTTTTAGTCTGTTTTGTGGGGGTTTTTTTTGTCATGGTCTATTATGTTGGGGTGCCGTATTGGATACAAGTAGAAAACTAAATTTTAGAAAGTGAGTATGTGCATATGGCAAGGGACTGTTGCTTGGGTGGGGCTAAGGCGGGGTCAAAAATACATGTGTGTTCCCCATTTTGGAAGGGGAATGCACCACTGTAATCTCTGAGATCGACATCAAGATTTACATTGCTTCTGGAGACATATAGGCTTTGTAAAAGTGCTCACTTTGGCCTATGTTCTATAAGAAGGATTAAGGGACCTCATTCCCTTACTCCCCAGTTTTCTCCCCAAAAATCAACAGTGCTGAATGATTGTGTGCTCTGTATCTAACTGGGAGAACTTAGACATGTAGGTTTCTAAAATGGCACACATACAATTGCATGTGTCTATGTTCTGATACTTAAGACATTTACAGTATGTTGCTGCATTGCTCCTGTTAACATTATATGTTGAAAATGTTTTTTATTGCACAATAAACAATATAGGAAACGTGATGCACATTATTATCTCAGTCAAGAATGCAACAACACAAAAATCACACCTCCACCCTAAGCCCAAATTCCACACACCATGAGTCCTCACACAGAAACACTAGCTACAACATAACAAAACAATGTCAAAAATTTTAAAAAAAAATTTTTTCAACAGTCTACTGCGAGCTTGAGAAGTCAGTGTCATCCAAAATTTCTCCTACACCTCCTGAAACTGATGGCTTGTGGGGGTCGAAAGGTCTCGCATGTGCAGATGTTCTAGGTCCGTTAACATTTTAAATGTTGACAAATGCAAAATGGCTGCTGCTGCTGTGTGTAGCCAGGACATACATGTGCATTCCTGCATGCATTCTAGAAAGTGCTCCATGTCAGTGGATCCTTTTCTAAAATATTGCTGGAATTGACATGTCCTGACCCGAACGTCTCAATTCTGATTTCTATGTTCTATCTAATGTTACTTCACATGTAGATTTCCAGAGACAATAGGTTCCTGGTTAACTTTGGGATTCTTTCCCTGTAACCAGCTAAGGGCTAGAGTGGCTAGACTTACTAAAAGGCACCATTGCATTACCATATACTTACGTGCATCACTGTGTGTTATCTACCATAAAGGGCTCATTTTTGAAAGAGAAAAATGTCCAAAAAGTGTCATAATGCAGCACTTGGACAAATTTCTTCTCAAAACGTCCAAATTGGTATTTTCAAAACCTATTTTGCTGACATTTATCTATGTAATTCATCTGCAGTGCGTCGAAATCACAAGGGTATCAGGGTGGGCTTAGAGCATTCCTAACACTTGGATGTTTTATAGCCATAATGGAACAAAACACAAATGTCTAGGGCTGAAACTTCAATGTTTTGGTCTAGACCCGTTTTTAGAATGAATAAGGCACAAAAAGTTGCCCTATATGACCAGATGACCACTGGAGGGAATCAGGAATGACCCCCCCCCTTACTCCCTTGGTGGTCACTGACCCCCTAAAAATGTTACTTACCATCCTCTATGACAGCTTCAGATGCTATGGCCTGGTCTATTAGAGCAGCAAACAGGTCCCTTGAGGAGTGTAGTGGTCAGTGGAATGCACTTTAGAGAGAAGGACCCAGGCCCATATCCCACTCTATCTGTTACACGTGTGGTGGAAAGTGTGAGCTCTCCCACACTCCCAAAAACCTACTGTACCCACATTTAGGTGGCCCCTTCTCCCATAAGGGCTAATGTAATGGTGTACAGTTGGGTATAGTAGGTTTTTTTTATGGATTTTGGAGGGCTCAGAGTATAGTATAAAAGGGTAACAGTGAGATGTGTACCTGGGAGCTTTTTTATGAAGTCCACTGCAGTGCCCCCTAGGGTGTCCCATTGCTCTCCTGGGATGTCTGTGTGGCCAGTCTACTAAGAATGCTGGCTCCTCTCACATCCCTGTAACTGGATTTTCTACATTTTTCACTTGGATGTTTTATTTTTCTTTTCAAAAATGGTCCAAAAAAGATAAATGCACACAGCATGAAAACATCTTGCATGTGGCCATTTTTTTAAAAAAAGAGACATTTTGCTGTTTAAAAAATGACCATATTTCCTATTTGGATTTGCGACGTTTAGCACAAAATGTCCAAAGTCCGACTTATACGTCATATCGAAAATGCCCCGTCACGTAATATAGTAGATGATGGCAAATAAAGACCTGTTTGGTCCATTCAGTCTGCCCAACACGATAAACTCATCGCATAAGGTATGATATGATACTACATATGCATATTTGATCTTAGTTTAGTTTATTCATTTATATTCTGCATAATTAACTTAGCGGATAACAAAATATCACAAATATAATCTGAACCTTGACTTGTTCTTGTCATTTTCAGGGCACAGACCACAGGAGTCTGCCCAACACTGGCCCTGCTCCCCAACTTCTGAGCCCCACTCCAGCCCTTCCAAATCTGACCACAGGTCCAATTTTATGCAATGGGACCTATTTAGAATTAACACACTCTAACTCAGTAGCAAACTTTAGTAAATCTAGTCCTAATTTTGTATTCCAAGATTCGTAGGGTGCACAAATGTAGCCAGTCAGAAGGGCTGCTCCAGAGGGCTTCCTGGGGTGGGTTTTTAATTTATCCCCACATACTGAAGTGGCAGAAACAACTGGCTTAAACCTGGCTCAACAAATTTTGTTTGGTTACATTTGGGTGCTTTTCAGCTGCAAACTAAGGGCTCCTTTTACAAAGCCACACTAGCATTTCCGGCATGTCAAATGCAACGAAGCCCATTCAATTCTTATGGGCTTTACTGCATTTGCAGCACTGGAATTGATAGCACGGCTTTGTAAAAGGAGCCCTAAGCCAGTCTGGCAAACTTGAAATCGAGCTAAAGACAACCGGGCAAAGTTACCCAGTTATCTCTGCTGCTCAGTGGACCAGACCCTCTTCTGAGATAGATGGGAGTGAGGACTGGCTAAGAAAATCTTTCATAGATAAATATCAAACAATGATTTGTGCCTGGTGAGTAAAAGAAAGAAAAAAAAGGGTATACTGACATCTTGACATCTAACCTTCTACAGGCCCTCAATTTAGAACAAAAAAATATTATTTTCGCTAGTTTCCAAGGTAACCAATTTGGTTACATCTCTGTGGTAGTCTGTGATGTACCTGTCAGAACCACAAGTGATGTTTCTCTTTAACGTGGAAACACAAAGTGGTATGACATCAGTGTAATGGAAAACCTACATTATTTTAATGTCCAAGGGATTTCCTCCAGCAGCTGCAAGCCCATAATCTCATATAGCACTATCAAAGCAATGAATAAGTAATAAGCTCAGGAAAGACACTCCCCCTTCAGCTGCAATGTAAGTTTTTAGAGCTTAGCTATGGAAATATGGGTCCTGATATTCATAGGATTTATGCTTCTGACTTTGAGAGTTAAGCTCCTAAATTGACCTCTTTGAAAATTTACTAGGGCTGAGCGTCTAAATTTATACTCAAAATTCCACTAAACTCCTACATTTAGGAGCCTAAAACGTGGGTAACAACAGGGGCAGATTAAGGGCTGGGAAAAAAACATAGGAGCTTAGCACTCATTTTCAGCACATGCTCATTAATTAGGCTTATAAATCTAGACAACTGGCTTGTTTTCAAATGGCCTAGCTGGTATTTCAATGGCCAGACAAGTTGCTGGAAGACCCTCAAAACCAGCAGTAGAAAAGCCAGGGTTTGTTTTGTCCCTGATATCACCTGCAGCACAGAAGTGCCAGCATCTCTCCCTCTTCCTTCCTCCCCTGGTCCAGCATCTTTCCACAGGAGGAGGAAGGAAGAGGGATTCAAGAGATGTTGAATTCACTAGGGAAGGGGGTGTTGATAGAGAAGCAGAGACACTGGATCTGCTGGGGGAGGGAGAGAGAGAGGGCAAAATGCTGGATCTGTTGGGAGGGAGGGATAATGAAAGATGCTGGATTTGTACAGGGAGGGGGAGAGGAGAGAGAGAGAGAGAAACCAGACTGGGGAGGAAAAGAGAAGAGGAAAATGGTGGATCCCCAGGGAGGAGAGAAAAAGAGAAAGACTGTTTTTTGGGGGGGAGGGGATTGGAGAAGGGGAGAGACACTGGACTCACAGAGGGAGGGCGAGATGCCAGACCATAATGGGGGGTAGGGGAGGAAGAGAGATGCTAGCCCCAGGATAGGCTGTGTAGGAGGAAGCCACATAGAGAAGAAAAGCTGGAAATTGAGGTAGTATAGGTACAGGGACACAGAGGAGCAATGCTGGAAAAGGGATGGGATGTCATGCTCGCATGTGGTTTAAAATGGCCCGTTTAATATTACATACTCTTTTTGGTCAAACTTCTGTACATTTGACTGAACTAACAGATCTAGCAGATCATTTTGATTATCTGATCGTAGCTTACCAAGGTTTCCACATTTAAAAGACTTTGTTTTAAAAAAACATGGGATAGTTCTTTCCCTTTTTGGGTTGCTATTATTTGGAATGCATTACCCTCGTATATTAAATCTTTTTCTTTGTATGCCCTATTTCGTAAGCATCGGAAATCGTATCTTTTCCAGAAATATTTGAAGAATGAATGACTTTTGATCATTTGTATTGTTGTATTTTGTTAAATAGGACTTCCCAATGAATGTGTTGGTCTCTTAAATTGTATCAGAACCTTTGTTGGGATTAAGGGTATTATAGAGAGCCCTGGATTAGATTTGATGTTTACTGGCTGAATTTCACTGCTGTAGGTTTATTGCTCACTCCTGCTCTACACCAAACCACTGCTTTTTTTATAGACAGACAACTTTGGCCATTTTTATTTAGTTGGATTGAATTAGCTCAAGTTGAGTTACAGTCAGGTACAGTAGGCATTTCCCTGTCCCCAGGGGATTTAAAACCTAATCTTATACCTGAGGCATTGCTGGTCTTTCCCATGCACTAAGGCTACTTTTTTGCAGTGGCCAGAAAAGTAATGGCCACGTGCCATGGACATCTAATGTTTTGTGACTAAATATTCCACTCTAAGAAATTAATTAGAGCTATACTTCCTCGTGTAGTGATTCTTCAATCTCACCCTTGTTTCGCTAATATAGATTTTTTGTTCTCCTTTGTGCGTAATTGGACCTTGAGGATCGATTGAGTCGAAATGAAGTTTGGCAAAACAATTTTTTGTCCCATAGTATTGACAACGGGGGTCATCATAAGTGTGGTATGTTCTGTTATGATGGAAAGAGCTACATTTAAAGAAGATCCACGTTCTGGCAAATATTGTAAGCTTACCCAGCAAACTACTGTCAATCTACAAGTGTTGTTTATGTCATCAGCTGTTTCTGGGGGTTGTTTTATATTGGTCAAACTTCAAGGTCTTTATCTGTTAAATTAATGGAACATAGATCTTGGTTGACCACTCAGAAGATGCGAGCTCCTATGGCCCCCCCATTGCATATTAAAAGGTCATGTTTTTTCTGAATTAAGATGTATGGTGCTGGAACATGTTCAGCGAGCTGATCACCGTGGTAATTTCAAGAGGCTGCTTTTTCAGCGAAAACAGAAATGGATATACTTTTTTTAACACAGTGGAGTCAGCGGGTTTAAACATTAATATCGAATGGTTGGTGTTTTTTTTTAAACAAATCCTATTGGTGTAGAAATTGAGGAGGTGGAGTTTTCATATGATGTCAGTTTTAAATTTTGGTGTTTTCAGTTACCCAGAACTATCTTTGAGCTTATGGGCTGCATTCTCCCCTGAAGCAGCGACTTGTGAAACAGGGAACCCCTGTTGGGTGTATGTTTGGTTGCCTCAAAAAGCACATTGTTTGAATTTGAGGATGGACTGGCGATTTAAAAAATGGACTGAGCTTTTGCATCAGGTAAGTTTGTCACTGGGATTGGCACAACAATTTAACATTGTGGGATGTTGAGAGCACTGTTATAGGCTGGTGTATTTAAATTTTTATACGTTTTTGAGTAGTGGGTTTTTTATTTTTCAGAGTCCTGTGATGGATTTTTGACATGTGGTTGGTTTTAACCCATGTTTTACTGAAGTCTCTCTTTTTTCTCCACAATTTTTGCTAGCAGTGTTCTCTCATATATCATTAATTCTAGATTTGTTTTTTTTTGTGTCCAAGTATCTTTATTGAATTTTGAAAAGAACATATGTACAACTGAAATTTCTTATTAAAGAATTAAATGAGACAAAGCAGTATAAACATAATTTTGTCAGAGAAATTCCTAGATATGAGAATTATGAAATTTGTTTATATATCATGTATAGTATCTAGAAAAGGTCTGAAACAGGGATCAAAACTATTAGTAAAGTACTTAAATAGTGGACATATAAGAGTCAAGGCTAGACTATACTTTAAGTGCCAGTGGAGGTAAATCTTCCCAATCTATTACTGAAACTTCAAATTGATGAAGTTGCAATACTGATTGCCACCAGAAATGAATGTTTAAAAGAGAATTATCTTTCCAGTTGGATAGTACTGATTTTAAAGCAACTGCTAGCAAAATATTAAGCAATTGGTTTCTAGATTTTTGTATGTAGCCATGTGCCATTAGCACATGGCTATTGGCACATGGGCCCTAACTACTACCCATTTTGTAGGTGGTAAGAGTTCACGTGCTAATCCTGTGTTAATCATTTAGCACGCTGCAATGTAGCAGCACTCAGGCACGCCCCCTGCAGGAAAACTAAATTGTATTTTTTTAGAGTGCTAGTAGTGCATGCACATGTTATAAGTACCGTGGGACACCTCAGAATGCCTCACAGTATGCCATTTTAGGTACCTGGTCAAAATAGCCCAGACAAAAAAAGCTGCAACAAAGAGGCCCAAACACAAAATAGTCCCAACAACAAAAAGAACAAAACAGGCCCCAGAAAATCAGCCCCTGACAAAAGGGCCTGCCCACAATATGGCCCCTGACAAAAGAGCCCACCCATGAGTATTTTACCTGCTCCTGTTGTGTGTCTTTCTGAGTCCCACTGCTGCTTTGAGCTGAGGTATGTCTCCCGTTTGCCCCAGAAGCATTCCCTCTGTTGCGTTCCGCCTCATCTGATGCAACTTCCTATGTCCACATAGGTAAGACACAACAGAGAATTTTTCCAGGGCCAGCTGAAGCAGCTTGTTAATGTTGCTGGTGGACCACAGGAATGTTGGAGGATGGCCAGGGGGAAGGGCCGAAGAGATACCGGACTGTGGAGGGTAGGCAGGAGAAAGAGGGAGACATAGAGGGGCATAATCGTACGCGAACGCCTATCTCCATGGGCGTCTATGTCTGAAAACGGGTACGTGAAGAGGCGGGACAGACCGTATTTTTGAAAAAATGGACGTTTTTCTGCTGGGCGTTTGTTTTTTTTAGCGATAATGGAAACTAAAAACGCCCAGCTCACAAACGTCCTAATCCGAGCCATTTGGTCATGGGAGGGGCCAGGATTCGTAGTACACTGGCCCCCCTGATATGCCAGGACACCAACTGGGCACCCTAGAGGTCAGTGCGGTGGACTTCAGAAAAAGTTCCCACATGCATAGCTCCCTTACCACGGGTGCTGAGCACCCAACCCCCCTCCCCCAA
This sequence comes from Microcaecilia unicolor, assembly GCF_901765095.1. Classification (NCBI taxonomy): domain Eukaryota; kingdom Metazoa; phylum Chordata; class Amphibia; order Gymnophiona; family Siphonopidae; genus Microcaecilia; species Microcaecilia unicolor. Next base: position 252,661,655 of record NC_044035.1, on the reverse strand, counting down.
AACCCACTACCCACAAATGTACAACACTACCATAGCTCTTAGGGGTGAAGGGGGCACCTACACGTGGGTACAGTGGGTTTTGGAGACCTCCCATTTACCAGCACAAGTGTTACAGGTAGGGGGGGATGGGCCTGGGTCCACCTGGCTGAAGTGCACTGCGGTACCCACTAAAAGTGCTCCAGGGACCTGCATACACGCAGGCCTCTAGGACTTGTTGCTGCTATATAACATTGGCACACCAGTTGACACCTGAAGACTAATCTCTCTGAAAACGTTCTTTATTGGAATAAGCACGCTTACTCACCGTTAACTGCAGATCAGAGGTTGTGCCCCACTGGCAACGAGTCTCCCTGGTACTGAGATGAGCAGTAGGTCCGAGCTGGCAGAATGCTGTACAATGCCCTCTTTCAACCACATTCAAGGTAAGAACTAAGTTCTGTAACGTGGCTAACACGTGAAAGGGATCTAAAACTGGCTGACAAAAATGGCCACCACCTCATGGACTACCGGAAACACAACAGGGCACACTCTGACCCAGTAAGCAGGGGGAAAAGCACCATGGGAGTTGAGCCTACCAACTACCAACATTGTGAGCATTTGCCACAAGCTAGTGGAATCACGGAGCCCAATATCCTACATCCACATAACAGAAAAGGTGTCACACTCACCCGAGAGCCACATCACAACCAGGGAAAGGCTGTCACAGGATAGAACACATTCTGCTGTCATGGAGGTGGGTACGGCATTTGAGGCTGGCATAGAGGCTGGAAAAAAAGTTTTTAAAGTGGTTTTTTTTGGTGGGAGGGGGTTAATGACCACTGGGGGAGTCTGGGGAGGTCATCCCCGATTCCCTCCAGTGGTCATCTGGGCAGTTGGGGCACTTTTTTGGGACTTGTTCGTGAAAAAAAAGGGTAAAAAAAAAGTGACCCAAAATTGCCTTTTTTTTTCGATTATCAGCTAAAGACGCCCATCTCTCTTCGGCCAATAACCACGCCCCAGTTCCGCCTTCACCACGCCTCCGACACGCCCCCGTCAACTTTACCCATTTCCGCGACGGATTGCAGTTGGAAACGCCCAAAATCGGCTTTCGATTATACCGATTTGGGTGCCCACGGGAGAAAGACGCCCATCTCCCGATTTGGGTCGCAATATAGGCGTTTTTCTCTTTCGATTATAAGCAGGAGATTGGACTATATTGGGAGGTAAGGATAGAGGGGAAGAAGAGAACCTGGACCATCAGTGGGAGAGAGACAGAGTTTTTACTATACTTCTTATTTTTGTGAAGGGCTATGGGCTATTTTGTTACAGGGGCTATTTTGTTACGGGCTATTTTGGTACGGGGCTATTTTGTTATGGGCCAGTTTGACAAGGGCTGTTTTGTTACAAGGCTACTTTGTCCGGGCTATTTTGTCCAGGCTATTATGTCGGGGTGCCGCCATTTTAAGCTGTGGTATAAACACATGGGCCAGATGCTCAAAAGTCACTCTTAAATACTGCATGCATCTATATCCGCGGTTGAACTTAACAATTTTGAAACAGCAATCAATGCTCAAAAGAAATCGGATGCAAATGAGATACACAAAAATTCTGAAACAGTGGCGTAGCCAAGGGTGGGCCTAGGCCCATCCACTTTCAGCTCAGGTCCACCCAGTAGCAGCACACCTATGATGTGACTGACATGGATCCCCAAGCCCCACCAGCCGAAAACACCCAACAACTGTACCTCCTGCATATCTTTTAAATAGCAGATCTTCACCTGCAGTGAGCAGCAACTGATACTGCTTTCACTGGCCCCACAGCTTTCCCGCTGATGTATTCCTGCCTATGCAGAAACAAGAATTTGCATCAGAGAGAAGGCTGTGGGGCCAACATGAGCAGTGTGTATTAGTTGCTGCTTGCTGCCGGTGAAAATCTGCTATTTAAAAGGTATGCGGGGGAGGGGGGATATTTGAGAGACCATATGGCATGCAGTAAGAGAGGGAGAGACCAAATCACTTGTGGGCCAAGGCAGAGTTCTTCGGCCCACCCATCTTGTGCCCAGGCCCACCCAAAATTGGGTGTCTGGCTACGCCCCTGTTCTGAAAGTGGCTCAGTAGGCAAAGCGTCTAGCACTTGCATAGAGGAGTCTCTTGGTAAGCATCGATGTTATATGCATGCCCAGGGAAAAAAGGCGACAACCACATCATAGGGTTCCATGACTATAGTAGTGCTGTTTCATGCGGGACAGATACACACACATGATACATGCATGTAGAATATTTATGTGTAGGACATACACACCAACACATATAGCACATCCACACAGGGGGGAATTCTATATATTGCACGTTACAAATCAGTGCCGTAAAACCACGCAGTTAGCATGATTCTATAAACTATGCCTAAAGTTACACATATTTTATAGAATCAGCTCACGTGCCGTTCTTGAGACTAAAATTTAGGCGCACCCATTTAGGCCACTTAAAATCAGGCCTAAGATCGAGTGTATTCTATAATATCTCGCAAAGGTTTTTGAAACACTCACAGCCCGCCCATTCCACGCCCCCTTTTCAGCAGTGTGCATTAGAATTTACACTCACCGCGTTCAAGAATATACCTAGAAAGCTGTGATGTTAATTCTAATTAAAGCCTCCTGCTGCAGAATCAATCCAGGCCTATACATAAAAAGCTTGCTGGAATAAGTAGGTCTTTAATAGAGCATGAAAGGATGTATAAGATGTGTCAAGCCTAAGAAGCTACTATAAGGAGTTCCACAGTGCTGGTGAAGTAAAGTAAAAAGCACTAGATCTAGTAGATTCCCATCTAGTTTTAGAAGAGGGGTGGAAGAACTAACCTATTATCTGCCTCGTAACTTAGTAAAATGCTGTCCTCGGGCAATGGCAACAGAGGATGGCGTTTTACCAATGTACAAGGCGGAGCAATTTTGGTCCATGCTTAATAAAGTTGGGACTACTCTTTTCTGATATTTAAGAGTCTACACTTATACATTTATTTGACCCCTGACACAGGTGTTGAGTTTCGAAACACGGCCCATGTCAGGTCCATGAATAAAGAACCATTGTTTATCTTAACCTGGAAGGCCAGTAGTGCTGTTTTTCTTTTGTTTTTGTATTGTGCGCTTTGACCTCTCTGTGCTGTTGTTTTCTCTAAGCCTAGATTTACCTCGGTATCTTTGTAGGGCTTTTTCATTTTATTTGCAGGTCATGCACTAACATTCCCATTAGTAGGGGGTACCTGCATAGAATTAATGTAGCAACACTTACCACCTCCAGTTTAGGAGGCATTAAGTTTTCCCGCACTAACCCTGTGTTAGCCACTTAGCGTGAGCTAATTATAATACACTTGATGGTTAATACTTCCATGCTCACTCTCCGCCCAAAAATATTTTTAAAACAGGTAATGTGGTTAGCACACACAAACAGGCAAAATACCACAAAATGCTTTAACATGTTTCTGCAGCAGCCTATATGCACATGCTAACCACGAGTTAAGGGCTTATCACCCTTTAGTAAAAGGCCCCTTAATTTTTCTATGAAGAACTTAAACATTAGTTCCTATTGTTTTAATTTTTGATATTGTTTTATTTTATTTTGTATGTATCTTGTTTGTTTATTTCTAATTTCAAGAGGTCTTCATTAAAATCCAAGCAACAAAGAACAATAGTACATAATATGCAACAGAAAACTGGTGAACAGGCAAAACAAGGCATATGACAAGAATACAACACCCGGATCAGGCCAACAAAAGAAATTCAGAAAATCCTCTAAACATTATACACTATGTTCCTCAATGAACACAACCCCCCACAAAGCCAACCCCCCTACCCCAACCCATACTTAAAGAAGAGTACCATGTTCATCATCAGTCCTATAGCATTCCCTCCCATGACACTTCCCAAACCAAAGACAACTCACTTCAAAGCGCCCAGAGAAGAATTGATGAACAGATCATGAAGAACAATGAAGCAAAATGCAGGACCAAATATTTTCCCATTTAGCCATGGTGTGGTTGCAAATTGCCATCAACGGTTCCATTTTACAAATATACAACAATTTTATTATTGTTTAAATTTTTTTATTATGTGTTATTGTATCCCCCCTCCCTTGAGCAAATAGAAAAATAGGCTATAAGTCTGCTAAATACATACATAAATTCAAGCTTGCTTTCATACTCTCTTTCCTTTCCAGTTTTGAGAGCATAAATTAGGATAGCTTTAAGGCTGTCGACTTTGGCCTTTATTTCCACACACCTTCCAGCTATGGACTCTTTGCTGGCTACGTTTTCCTGTGTCACAGGGGACAAGACAAGAGCCTGTTTTCCCATGATCTAAAAACAAAAGAATGTCATGTTGCTCTCTCTCTCTCTTAAACCACAGCCTCAAAGGTCCTGAGCCAAAACATTTATTCAGCTGGTCCAGAGGTTGAAGTTAGCTGAGCAGCTGATCCAGGGACTATCAAAAGTCTGGACCCTGTACATCAGCAGTACATCTACATGCAAGGCTGTATTGTCTGCTGTGAATTAAGTGGAGAGGAGTGGACATCACATCTGGATCCATCTATAGCTTCCTTTATTTTAAGTTAAGAAAAAACTGTCCTGTTAGGAAAACTAGTACAATTTATGATGGTGCTAGTCTACCACCATCGATGTGTATCCTGCAGGGCTGGCAGGAAGACACTTTGGGTGGCAGCTTCTGGGGGAAGACAGCAAAGAACAGCTGCAGTCAAAGCAAAACAATAGATCTTGAGAACCACACAAAACAAAACATGATCAGTTTGTGCATTTACACTTTTATGCATTTTTACAAGCATGGTGGTATTGAGGTGAGCATAACGGTTGAATTCAATTCTCAAAATCTAGGGGGAGAGAGGCGATCAGGTCTATAAGTTAATTGACATGGTGCAAAACTGAAAGTTTGCCTCAGATGCTCACTATGCTTGAACCAGCCCTATCATCCTGTAAATTCCAAATGTTAATTCCTTTTATGGTACTTGCTTACTCAAAGATAGCAGCTCAATTATGTAAATGTAGCTCAGAAACATGTAGATTTTATCCTCCAGGGATGCATTCCTGTTTAAGTTTCAGGATACATAGATGGAAGTGTCATGCGATGCATCTGCCAACATTTAGTCTAAGAAGTAGATCAATCTGCACATTTTAAATACCCACAAAACTAGACTGATATGCAGTACTGCTGCTGGATCAAATCTGTGCACAGTTGTTCAAAAGCTTCTAGTGTTCTTAGCAATGCTTGTAGAAATTTATTCAGTATGCAATGATTTCTCTTTTATTTTGCTAATATTTTGTACTGTTATTATACATTTTAAATTTCTTATGCGTTGCTTTGGCCTCCCTCTATTATCTCTGCCTCTACCCCTATAATTCCTTTGTTTTTGTACCCCCCCCCCCCCAAGGCTGGACACAAACATAGGTACAGATGATCAAGGTGTCAGACTTGGTGGCTTTGAGCAACTGAAGGAGCCAATCTACTTGTGTTTCCAGTCACTGACAGAAATCTTACTGTGGACACAGGTAGGAATTCAGAATCAATTTTTATTTACTCAGAATGAGATAAGGCACCAATGATTCCCAGCTAATTATATAGCAATTAAAAGTAATTAGCCTACAGGCTCTGGATCATTATTTATTGGGCAGATGAATGCTTGGGAGAAAGTGGTGGGAGTGACACAGAATGAAAATGTACAAGATAAAGACGTTGGCTGTGCCACGACAGAAATTCGTGACTGGCTGGGAACCGTTGGCTTGTCACTGCCATTATAGTATTCCAATACTTTAATGCATGTGAGGGATGAACGGTCATGTTTCTCATTAAGTTTCTGTTCTACTGAGCATTAAAGTAATATAAAATTGTCAATTCTCATCTAAAGATGCCTATAAAAATAGGATGGAAGAATGTAAGATCTTGTTGCTGTGGGGGGTTGAGCCAGGAACAGCTCAGAACACAGGATAGATACCCTGATTGATGAACAAACCCAAGGACAAAGGAAAAGACCAATGCCTCAGGAGAAATGGACTCAAGGACAGCGTCCGAAACATCACCGAAGAAATGAGATTGGTTCGAGGACTGGTGAACAGGGGTTGTTAGAAATAATTCAATTAGCCCAGTTATTGAAGTGACAGTCTTCAAATGATGGCTATGGACTAGGGCTCCTTCTCGGACTCATGGGCTCCAGTGAGGGAGTCTATAGTCTTTCCCTTAAGGATACTCTCACAGTGTCAGAACCACCTTAAAACCCATAGTCCTGCCCAAGGGGGAAGTGATATGGGAGGGGTGGAGCCAGAAGGGCATAATCCAGGAAGTATAAAATCCCAGGGCACAACTAGGTTAAGGAGACCCAGAGGGAAGCAGCGATGCTCCACTGCATATACTGCAACTGCTACAGTTAGGTAGGCCAACTTTGACTTGGAACCTTGCAATTTGGTATCTTTGACCCTAAACTGCTAATGATTGTACTAGTAATTCTGGGGAGCCAGACTGAAGCCCAGCAACGTATGATGTGGTTATACAGGAGCAGGCCACAAAGGGATACCCTTACGCTTTGTAGCGCTATATAAATGTTAATAGTAGTAGTAGTAGTAGTAGTAGAAAGGAATGTGTATGAAAAGTATGTGTTTACTTTTCTTCTCCACCTGTGAACAGGACCCTTACCCGACACCTTCAATAAAATATTATTTTGTTCACTTTAAACCTACTATGTGATTCTGGTTTATCCTGGCTCCAGAGCCTGCCCTCGTTCACGCTACCACAGCCCTAAATCCAGCTACAAGGTATCTCTGTTCCAGGATGTCTGGGCCTCATAAGGTGACAGATCTGACTTGGAAATTAAGCCCAGTTTTCTATATGCTGGAGCACAAAACAGTCACTGAGTTAGCCACTACACAGATTTAGTGGTTGCTAGCCACTGATTATCATTCAGGCTTGCCAAGAATTTCATGTCATAAAGTCCTGTTTTGACTCCATTGCACACAAGGAGATGCAGTACTTTTCTTAAAGAAATCAGAATCTATTTACCCCTTCTCAATCCAAAGCCTGCATCCAGCTTGCCCCAATGTGAGAGTGGCCACAGGAATCACATAGCCATCTGAAAGGTGGGTACCTGTTTAACGAATGTTACTCACTGCTGCACTATGCTACTACCACCATCAGTCCAGCCTGGAGGTAAACTCTTCCATAGCCATGCTTGGCTGTGCCACTGAAGGTGCCCTCCTTCTTGCCAATCCACCATCATTGGAGGTGAACCTATCTCTAGCCAACTGTATCAAATGAGGGGACCATTTTTCCCTGCCACCATGTTCCCTGCGACAGTCCTGGTAATATCCATTTCTTAGTGAAAATAGGTGATTAGATTTAGCCACACAAAATGTCGGCAGCCCCAGAGAAATTCACAAAATTATTTATGGCGAGGCACCGGGATATATAAGTACATAAGTAATGCCATACTGGGAAAAGACCAAAGGTCCATCGAGCCCAGCATCCTGTCCCCGACAGTGGCAAATCCAGGTCAAGGGCACCTGGCAAGCTACCCAAACGTACAAACATTTTATACAAGTTATTCCCGAAATTGTGGATTTTTCCCAAGTCCATTTAGTAGTAGTCTATGGACTTGTCCTTTAGGAAACTGTCCAACCCCTTTTTAAACTCTGCCAAGCTAACCGCCTTCACTATGTTCTCCAGCAACAAATTCCAGAGTTTAATTATGCGTTGGGTGAAGAAACATTTTCTCCTATTTGTTTTAAATTTACTACACTGTAGTTTCACTGCATGCCCCCTAGTCCTAGTATTTTTGGAAAGTGTGAACAGACGCTTCACATCCACCTATTCCACTCCACTCATTATTTTATATACCTCTATCATGTCTCCCCTCAGCTGTCTCTTCTCCAAGCTGAAAAGCCCTAGCCTCCTTAGTCTTTCTTCACATGACAGACCTCATTGATCTGCCAACCAGAAACACCACAAAATCTGCATGATCATATCTAAACTTCCACTACCCAAGCAGCAAAGGACTCAAATAGAAATCCATCTATGCAACCAGCTTTTCCTACCTAAGCGCACAACTATGGAACTCATTGCCAAAAGCAGTAAAAACCACACTCGACCACCGAAATTTTCGGAAAGCACTAAAGAAAGACTTGTTCAGAAGCGCATACCCCACTGACCCAACATAAAAATACCGGTCACTTGCAACACAATATAACCAAAGACCGTAACGGGCATTACCTGACTCTTCTTCCCCCTTTCCCTCTCTAAGTTCCCCCCAAATGCTTCCTACCATACATATACCTCATTATAACACAATATCACTTTGTATTCATTCATACTATGTATTTGTTCAAACCGTAACCGGCTAACGCCGTTAACGGTTATATGTAGGCCACATTGAGCCTGCAAAAGGTGTGGGATACAAATGTAACAAATAATAATAATAACATGTCCAGACAGATATAGCTGGCTAGAAAACATATTGTCAGCTAAATTTAGGCGCATCATTAGTCACAATCTAGCTAGCTAGGCTGTGACTTAAAAGCATCTTAACTTAGCTAACTAAGGGGCCCTTTTACTAAGCCATGCTCAAAAATGGCCTGTGCTAATTTTAGCGTATGGATTTCCCACTCGCTGAGGCCATTTTTAGCACTGCTGTAAAATGGCCACAATTTTTTTCCCCATTAATGGCCACATGCTAAATTCCCAATTAGCGCATGGTCATTTGCGTGGGAGCCCTTAACACCACCTATTTACTAGGCAGTAAGGGCTCCCGCGCTAATCAGCAGCACACAGCAATTTGCTGATTAGCATAGGGCACACCTACTCTCTGCCCTCAAACATGCCCCTCCTAAAAAAATTTGTTTATATTTTTTAGTGCGGAATTGGTGTGTGTTGATCCCAGAACTATCGCCGGACACCTGAGCACATCCTGCAGTAGTAACTTTTAGCATGCGATAAGCATGCATTAGTGCTTACCATTGCTTAATAAATTTGGCATTCAGCTTCTTTTTGAGAAATCTACTCCTTGTGATGTACTAGTATTATCTGTCTTTGGTCTCTAATCTTTTTCTCCTCTGTCTCCCATTTACACGCTGCCTAACAAGCTTCACTATGTGACAATGAAATGTATTTATGCAAACAGACAGTCCCAGGAAAAAGTTACACAGAATAATATTAAAGATCGAACATGCCTGCTTGAGAAAATTCTCACATTTTTTGTAAGGTATATTATGGAAGAAATAGCAGACAGAAAATGCTCTTACGCTATGTACATTTAGAAAACAGAGGGAAAGAAAACAGGTTATCACGAGAATGGATCCAGAAGAGGTGCTTAGCTAGAAAATATTTAACAATGAATAAGTGTAAGGGAATGCCATTGAAGGACTGGGACAAAAATGAATTAACTTGCCTGTCTGTCACCAACCAAAATATCCTTCAAGTCTACTGCGAAACAGTGGCACTTGACAGGTTTTCATTCTGTCCAACAAGTCTCTGCTCTTATTGCTTCATTTTTAATTTCTGAGTTACAAGTGATTTTCTTTTTCATTGAGACAGCCCATTCTGCTGTCAGCTGGTTCCCCACCTTGACCTTCTCAGGAAGCATATTTCTGTTGTACTCAGACACAATGCAAATGACTGTATGTTAATGCATATATCCAACTACATGTGGTTTGCATATCAACTGTGTGAAATAGGGGCAATGTGTGGCCCCTGTCCTCACCCCACATGGAATGGAATGAAAACACACCTGCTGATTTTCAAAACAATTTAACAGGCCGGAAACAGCCGCCAACTGGTTAAACTGCTTGTTTGTGGCTACCCAGTCACTTTCATTGGCACTTAACTGGTTATCTTAGTTAAAAATGACTGGTTAGCGTCGCAATTGAAAAGCCGGCATTCCAGCGGTGGAGTTGGGTTAAGTACTGATATTCATAGGGTTACCATATTTTGTTCCCCAAAAAGGACACATGCCCCGCCCCACCACACACCCCGCCCCCTTACACACCCTCGCCCCGCCCTCTGTCACATTTCCCCTCCCCCTGTCACACACCCCGTCACCCCCCTCCCCATCACCCCCTCCCCTTACCTTACTACTGCCCTGGTGGTCTAGTGACCTATCCGGGGCAGGAAAGAGCCCCCTCTTTCCTGCCCGGAGCGCTGCCCTGCATGCATCCTTCCTGTTGCTGATCTTGGCGCCAATTCAAAATGGCCGCCGAGAGCTGAAGTCTTGCGAGGTCACTTCAATTCTCAGCGGCCATTTTTAATCGACGCCGAGATCAGCAACAGGAAGGATGCATGTAGGGCAGCGCTCCGGGCAGGAAAGAGGGGGCTCTTTCCTGCCCCGAAGGCAGAAGAGGTCACTAGACCACCAGGGCAGTAGTAAGTAAGGGGAGGGGAGGCTAGCAATCTGCCCGTTTGTTCGCCCACCAGCCTGCCCGTTTGTCCAGAAATCCGGACAAACGGGCAGATTGGCAAAACCCACCCGGTTGCCCGGACATGTCCTCAAAGAGGACATGTCCGGGTAAATCCAGACATACGGTAACCCTAGATATTCAGCCCCTCACCGTACATATAAACTGCTTAAATTGAGCTGTATAAATAATCCTGTTTTTAAGCAGTTTGGCTTATGAGTTCAAGGACTGAATATTGATTTAACCAGCCATGAGTTAGCCGGCTCAAAAAAAAGTTGGATGTTCAATACTGAAGCTGGACAGGCCCTGAATTGAATATCCAGGAATAACACTGGCAGCAAAATGCTCACCACCACCAGCTGAATATCAGGGGGACAGAGTGTAAGGTAAAAAAGTACTATCTAGTATAGTGAGTGGGGAAAATATGTACAGAAAACACACTTACTATGTGCAGAGGCTAGAAACTATAAAACACTTGCCTAAAATCACTGGTCATGGATTGAATTCCCAATCTCTGCACAAACATTGGCAGAACTTAAGACAAAATTAGGTAATCTTTTCTCTACTTTCTCAGACCATATTTCAGTTAACAACCCAGAATCTTGTCCTGCCAGCAAGGCCAGCCCAACCATTAGGCAGGGCTAGGCAGTCACCTAGAGCAGCAGATTCTGGGGCGGGGCAGCAAACAGCAGTGTGCAGAAGCAGCCAAAAAAGCGAACAGGATGCTAAGAATTATTAGGAAAGGAGTGGAGAAGTGGCCTAATGGTTAGTGCAGTGGATTGCGGACCTGGGGAACTGGATTCGTATTCCCACTACTGCCTGATGGTCGGCAGTAGGTTGAGATCCTGGGGAGCCAGGTTCAATTCTCTCTGCAACTCCATGTGACCCTGGGCAAGTCACTTAACCCTTTGTTGCTCCAGGTACAACAGTAGTACAATGTAGTACCACTTAGATTGTGAACACACTAGGGACAGACCCAGTACCTGTAAAATGAAACTGTAAACCGCTTAGGTCTAAGCAGTATATAAATACTGGAATGAATGGTAAATAAGACCAAGAATACTATAATGCCTCTGTATCACTCTATGATGCAACCTCACCTTGAGTATTGTTTTCAATTCTGGTCATCGTATCTCAAAAAGATATAGCAGAATTAGAAAAGATTCAAAGAAAATGATAAAGGAGATGGAACTCCTCTCATATGAGGAAAGGCAAAAGAGGTTAGGGCTCTTCAGCTTGGAAAAGAGACAGCTGAGGGGAGATATGATTGAGGTCTACAAAATCCTCAGTAGTGTAGAATGCGTAAAGTTGAATTGATTTTTTACTCTTTCAAAAAGTACAAAAACCAGGGGACACTCAATGAAATTACATGGAAATACTTTTAAAATAAAAAGAAGGAATTATTTTTTTCACTCAACGAATAGTTAAGCTCTGGAGCTCATTGCCAAAGGATGTGGTAACAGTGGTTAACTTATCTGGGTTTAAAAAAAGGTTTACACAAGTTCCTGGAAGAAAAGTCCATAGTCTGCTATTGAGACAGACATGGGGAAGCTACTACTTGCCCTGGGATTGGTAGCTTTGAATGTTGCTACTGAGTTTCTGCCAGGTACTTGTGACCTGGATTGTCCACCATTGGAAACTGGATACTGGGCTATTCTTATGTTCTTATTTATTTATTTGTGGCATTTATACCCCGCTCTTTCCTGCTCAATAGCAGGTTCAGTGCGGCTTACAAAGTATGGTACAAAGTATCACAGAGATAATACAGGGATGGAAACAATGTATCAAAGAGATGACATAATTACTTAGATTAGGTACGATGTATCACAGAAATGATACAAAGTACGGAACAAAGTGTCGCAGGGATGGCATAATTTCATAGAGTGGGATAAGATGGCGAAATAGTAGACTGGACTTTGACCCGATAGGATCGTTAAGACAGAAATTCCCTAAACCAATCCAAGACAGTACCTCCAACACCATATGCAGCTAGTAACGTAAGGAGGAGATTGTGGTCAACCATGTCGAACGCGCTTGACATATCAAATTGAAGAAGTAAGATGTTTTTCCCAAAAGACAGATCCTTCCTAAAGTTGGACAGGAGAGTAACCAGTACTGTCTCGGTACTGTGGTGAGACTGGAATCCAGATTGGGAGGCATGAAGAATCGAAAATGTATCCAGATAATCAGCGAGCTGAGAATTCACCATGCTTTCCATAGTCTTGACAAGCATGAATAGCTGTAGTCAAAGAATAACAATAGATCCTGACCACCAACTCTTTTATCAGTTGTAAGGGTGGGCAGTTTCAAAATAACCTATTTACCCAGATTATTCTAGGAGGGATGGTGTAGCGATAATTGTGATTGTTGGGAGTGGGGCAGAGGGCCTAAAAGTTAATTGGAGGGAGAGGCACAAGACTAAAAGTTTGCCTTGTGACTCTGAGCAAGTCACTTAACCCTCCATTGCCCCATGTACAAATAAGTACCTGTATATACTATGTAACCTGCTTTGAATGTAGTTGTAAAAAACACAGAAAGGCGTAGATCAAGCCCCATTTCCCTTTCCCTACAGTTCCTAAGACTTTTACATGGGCTGTGCCTGCCAGAGTAACAGTCTTCGCTTGAAAAGGTCTTTTCTTCAAAATGATTATGGATCTCTCTCATAGGTAATGCACAACATTTTCTTTTGATATTAGTCTGCCCAAATTACTTCCATTTCACTTCAGCAGTTATGCAAAATACTGCTGATGTAGCAGGTCAAATATTCCTTATCAAGCACCGCCCTTAAAGTGAGTAGCTGCCTTCTGATGTAAACACCAAGAACATCATGATTAATTTCAGTTATTTCTTCCCAAACTATCAGGGCATTCACATGAGGATATAATTCACTTGTACTGCCAAACTTCTGGGATTTTTATTTTTTTACTTAAAGCAGCATCTGATTTATTACAAAGCTAAAAAAGATATCATACATTGTCAAACTTTTAAAACAGTCCTGGAGTAAAACATTCTAGGAAATCTAAAGTTTTCCCAGCCCTAGGAAACCCCCCCCCCCCCCCCAGCTGCACTCCCACTGAAACTGCAGGAATTTCAGACAGTGGGGAGCCCTAAGAAGATGGAGACCTTTACTGTGGTAATGGATCACCACAACTATTTCCTGGCCCAGTCTTGTTAGCAGATCCCTGTTAATTGCAGAGCCAGTTAGCACTCTGGCAAATGAGGGTCACGTGGGGAGAGTCTTGTCCACAGCTAACAACAGATGTGTTTGCCTAAAAGGGGTCAGAAGGGTACTCACAGAGCAGCTGCACTGGGACCATGGCTCCTCAGGGCACTTCTTTCTCTTTTTCCACATGGGTCAGATATGATGCCATTAAAACAGCTGTAAAGATCTATTTTCATTCTTCACAACTCAGGATCTATACGTACATCTTCGATTAAAACCTAACCAACACAAAGTGTTTCTTTTTAAATTTGGGGGTAGCGTGCTTACAGTACAAAATAGAATTATAGGTGGATGTATTAGGGCACCCTAGGTTTTCAATAAACACATAAAGAGAATTGAGTTTAAATGTTAACTTGGTACCTATTTAAGCAATTCCACCACATAGGAATATGAATATTTTGCTCTGTTAAAATGCTGTTGTTCTAGGATTGGCCCAGTGGTTCAGTAACTCTGCTGCACACTGCTGTATAAAGGAAATGGGCTCCATTTCTGACTCATCTCTTCTGCTTCCCAGGTCAGCCAGGATGCTGTGAAGACAGTGTTCACAGTCACCCAGTTTTCACAGGGTGGAAGGAGCTGAGTCACTACACAACAGTGACACCTAGTGGCATGAGATAGAAGTCCAGAAATGGCCTTTGAATGTGACCCCAGACTGAGGACTGTCACTGCAGTGACTGGGCTGAGGGGGCCTGAATGAACTTCAAAGGGATACAGAGGAAAAAACTTGTTGAGCAGCTGTGAATGAAGGTTTATGGTGCCAAATTCCAGCCATGGTTCCAACTGAGCTGGAAGCTCAGAGTAGCCAAAGAAAATTATTGTGCCTCCCATAGCCCCATCAAAAATTGTATATTTTTCTGTACATTTTGAGGATTTGGTGAATTATTCAAAGCAAATCTACTGACCACAAAACCTGAGGCCAAAATATTCAATAGGGAAGGTAGAGAAGAACCAGGATTTGCAGTGATTCATGTATCCAGGAAATATTGCTGGGCTCCCTCCTTTCCTCTGGCCCAAATCCAGGAATTACACAAGGAGATCCAGTTTCCCAAGAAGTTACACCACAGCTATCAAAGAATCTGTCACCCAACACCAGCATCACTATGAACGAGAGGCCAGGAATGAAAGGTGTTCTTTTACTACAGAGGAGTAGCCTGGGAACTGAGGGAACTGGGTTCAATTCTCACTGCAGCACCTTGTGACACTGGGCAAGTCATTAAGGGGCCCTTTTACAAAGCAGCGGTAGAGCTACCGCTGCTTTGTTGTGCACCAATCTGGCACTACTGCCCCTACTGCGTACCATTTCCGGTGCGCCAAGAATTATTTTTTATTTTTTACACTGGGGGCTTACCTGGTGGTAATCGGGCAGCACCGCACACTGCTCGGTTACCACTGAGTTAGGGCTATAGTAGTGGTGTGCAGTTTTGGGTAGTGGGTTTTGGGGGGGGGGGGTTGGGGGGGTCCACACACAAGGTAAGGGAGCTATGTTCCTGGGAACAATTTATGAAGTCCACTGCAGTGCCCCCTAGGGTGTCCGGTTGGTGTCCTGGCATGTCAGGGGGACCAGTGCACTACAAATTCTGGCTCTTCCACGCCCAAATGGCTTGCATTTGGACGTTTTTGACATGGACGTCTTTGCTTTCGAAAATCACCGAAAGTGAGAAACGTCCATGTCTAGGGACATCTAAATCTAGGGACGGTATTTTGGAAACGAAAGATGGACGTCCATCTTGTTTCGAAAATATGGGTTACCCCGCCCCTGGATTTCGAAAATGCCCTTCTTTGTAACCACAAAAAGGCAGTCTATCAAATCTCATCCCCTTTCCTTATCCTTTCTTTGAATGAATGTTTGTATTTGCTATGTAACAGGTCTCTCCTGTATGCCTCTTCATGTCATGTCTCTCACACCCAATGTGCGTTCTATGTTTAACGGTGTAGGTTTACAATCCTATTCTATACCTTTTTATTACTTCCTGGATTCCTTTTTTCCAGATTTACTCATGTCCAGTGATGGAATTTCTTATACTGCTTTATTTTTGAACTATTTTGACTATGGCTAATGCTTATATTTTTTTCATTAAATATTAATGGACTAAACCACTCAGTGAAAGGGAAAAAGATCTTCAACTATATTTTAAAAAACATTCTGACATTATTATGTTACAGGAAAACATTTACCGACATCAGAATGTCTAAAATTAAAATTCCAGTGGATCTCTGATCATATTTATCCTCCTGTAGTGCGTCAAACCCTTTCCTTTTACTATTAAATCTCAAAAGGCATCTACAGATGGCAGATGGATAGCTGTAATTGGATTTGTTAAAAATGTTAAATATCTATTTCTAAATATTTATGCTCCAAATATTGATAATCCTGATTTTATTAGGGAATTGTCTCAGTTCTTACTTGAGAATGACTGTTTATTTACCTTAGCAGGTTATTTTAATTTCCCTTTAGATCTAACTCTAGATAGGCAATCAACTTCAAAATGTGCCAAATCACATTCATGGAGAGAGCTACATGATCTCATTTCTAATCTGAATCTTATTGACCCTTGGCAGATACTTAATCCTACCAATAGAGATTATACCTTCTATTCTACATCTTATAATACACATACCAGAATAGATTTCTTTCTATTATCAAAAACATTAATATCAGATGTAGCAGATTGTGCAGCTTTTCAACTTATGATTTCTGATCATGCTGCTATTTCTCTGAACCTAAAACTAGGTATGGAAGTATCACACAAGTCTCAGTGACCTTTTACGTGACTCTGATTTTCTTCAGCATATTGAAAATGTCACAAAGGAATTTTTAACTTATAATTCTCCCCAGAATTACAATGCTGTAGTATTATGAGACACATATAAAATTATTCTTAGAGGAGAAATAATCAGTTATAGTTCCAAAAACAAACAAACAAAAAATTTGATAATCTTGAATTCAAGAATCTTGAATATAACATCAAGATTTTAGAATCCAAACATCAATTATCTTCATCACCAGTATTACTTAAGGAATTCATTACAGCAAAATATCAACACAACAAACTATTTAGTAGTACACTGGCTGACTTTTTTTTATACAAAAGTCTGGGAAATATATTGGAGACAACAAAGCTGGTCACTTGCTGTCTCAATATTTAAAAAGTAAATGTATTAAAACTCAAATCTTCTCTATTAAAAATACTAAATTCCAATTTTTTTAAATCTCAAACAGATATAGAGCAGTCCTTTGTGATTTTTTTTCAGTCTCTTCCAGTCTGAATCAACTATTGACTCTGATACCATTGATTCTTTCCTTCAAGATTTTGATCATCCCACTCTGACAAACAAACAAGAACTTTTGGGAGCTCCTATTTCTGGTAAAAAAAAAAAAAAAACAACAACAACAACTCAAAAATACTGTTAAAACATTAGTTACACATAAAACGCCAGGACCAGATGGCTGTAGAGCAGAATTTTTTAAAAGCTTTCAATCTTTACTTATGCCCTTTCTGGTGGATTATTTTTATTCCATGTATCGTGATCCTATTAATCAACACAATTTTGCTACTGGTGTTAAAACTCTTATTCCAAAGCCTGGAAGAGATCACACTACTTCAAAATTATAGACCTCTCCCTCTTCTAAATGTGTCCACTACTAAATGGACTTGGGAAAAATCCACAATTCCAGGAATAATATGTATAGAATGTTTGTACGTTTGGGAAGCTTGCCAGGTGCCCTTGGCCTGGATTGGCTGCTGTCGTGGACAGGATGCTGGGCTCGATGGACCCTTGGTCTTTTCCCAGTGTGGCATTACTTATGTAGATTATAAAATTCTAACTAAAACATAGATTAAATGAAGTATTAAATAGTCTTATGCATCCTAATCAAATAGGATCTATGAAAAACAGATTTATAAGAGATAATCTTAGATTGTTCTATTCACTTAGTGGGTCTTTTACTAAAGATTAGTACATGTTATCTGCGAAATGCTAAGTAGTAGTAGTAGTAAAGGACCCATTTTATTCCTATAGGCTCTGATATAGATAACATGTTCTAATCTTTAGCAAAAGGCCCCCTTAATTATATAGGCTCCAAGAGCCATCATCCTTCTGTAGCTCTCCTTGGATGCAAAAAAAGCTTTTGATTGCATTAAATGGTCCTATCACTTTAAAATCCTAGATTGGTTTAACTTTGGATCTAAATTTCCAATTCGCTTAAAACACTTTATAACAATCCTTCCTCCTGGATGTCAGTTCAATAAATTAACCACATCCCTATCATTACACAGAGGTACAAGAAAGGATTGTCCACTATCTCCTCTTCTTTTTAATATTGCACTTGAACCTTTATTAATAGCAATATATAATAATTCTAATATTTTTGGAATTGGCACACCTAATACTCAAATTAAAGTTGTAGCTTTACCATAAAACTTTAAAGTTTTATGGCTTTACCAAAGGAAAATCCTGCCAAATGAATCTCATTGACTTCTTTGACTGGGTGACCAAAGAATTGGATGAAGGACATGCACTAGATGTAATCTACTAGGATTTCAGCAAAGCCTTTGATACTGTCCCTCACAGAAGACTCGTGAATAAGCTGAGAGGGCTGAACTTAGGACCCAAAGTGGTGAACTGGATAGGAAACTGGTTGACTGACAGGCAACAGAGGGTGATGGTAAACGAAATCTGTTTGGAGGAAAGGAAGGTGAGTGGTGGAGTGCCTCAGGGGTCGGTGCTGGGGCCGGTACTGTTTAATATATTTGTGAGAGATATTGCTGAAGGGTTAGAAGGAAAGGTTTCAAAACCGAGAATGAGCGACCTGAGAAGAAAAGCAGCCGTTTAGAAAGCAATGGGCAGAGTGAAGAGCAGCGCTGGAGGAAGACGTGCAGTGTCTGCTCCTCCGGGTCCTCCCCAGCCTCCAAGGGGGGCCCGGCATTGGAGTTTTCTCTCTCCTGCTCCTGTCGGGATGCGATCACCCAGGTCCCATCAGGAGCAGAAGAGAGAGAGAGAGAGAGAAACCCCAGCACTGGGCCTCCCTTGGAAACCCAGGCCTGGAGAATTTTGCCCCCCCCCCCCCCCCCCCCGCCCTCCCCCTCAGCGGCCCTGTGGGAAATAATACTGACTACAGGTATAAAATGCTAGGTTCTGAGAGGAGTCATTACCCAGCTGATTTCTACGGTGAGCTAAAAACGCTACCGCGGCTTAGTAAAAAAAAAACCTTAGAATCTACTCGTCATTCTGCTTTCTTCTGTGCAGCCCCCCCTTCTTTGGAATACCCTTCTAGTTGCCCTTCATGCGGAACCCTCTTATTAAATTTAAGGTGGCACTTAAAACTTCTTTCAAAAGACTTTTCTGTCTCAGTAGTTACAGATGTTCTCAGCCACAGGGTAAGTAACTACAATTTATTATTACATTATCTTTTTTAGTTCTTATTTTCCTATTTTAATACATATGTTCCCTTCTTTGAGCTCCTTTTATAAAGCGGCTCTACATATGTTTAATGTAACATTTTACATTTTATGTAAACCGCTTTGATGTATGTTTACAAAAGGTGATATATAACATAGTTTAGAAACATAGTAGATGACGGCAGAGAAAGGTGTACGGTCCATCCAGTCTGCCCAACAAGATAAATCATATGTGCTACTTTATGTGTATACCTGACTTTGATTTGTATCTGCCATTTTCAGGGCACAGACCGTAGAAGTCTGCCCAGCACTAGCCCCGCCTCCCACCACCGGCTCTGCCACAAATAAACCATAAACCATCTACATCTTGAGATATGCCAGGCACTTGTGACCCAGATTGGGCTCGACGGACCTTGGTCTGACTCAGCATGGCTTTTCTTATACTCTCATGCATAATTTTGGTTACATTTGTGTCTTTTCACATCCTGTCAAAACAGGTATATTTTTAACCATCTTTGCAGAGTATTTGGCTTTCATTTTAAAAGAGATCAATATTACTTTTGTTTTCTAGAATAATGTAATGAAAATCAGTAATCTGTGTGCTTCAGCCCAGTTGCATATCTGACTCTTTCCCAAGGTGGACGAAAAGAGTCTTTGCCCCATCTTCTTGCTTATTCCTCCCCATACCACACAAATTTGTTCTTGGTAGCATGGAGGATTTATTCAGCAAATCAAACAAAATTATGTCCAGAGTCCTTCTAGAGGCTAATTTCGGTTTAACCCTTACACCAGAATATATATACATTACGGGGGCCTAGTTTTGTCAGCGGCTTTCTTCCACGTTTTGCTCAAAGCTCTGCTAACCAGACAACTGCAAGTCATAAGGATCAAGAAGGACCAAGTTAAGCCAGTCCTGGTTTCCTGTTATCTCTAGATCTGCAATTCCAATTTCATTAAGATCTACAAGTCCGAGAGAGGTCATAGGGGAGTGGGTGTAAAACCAGATGTGATCCAGCCTTTCCCTTATTTATTTAATTTGTTACATTGGTATCCCACATTTTCTCACCTATTTGCAGGCTCAATGTGGCTTACAGAGTACCGTAAAGGCATTCGCCAATTCCGGTGTGAACAAATACAGTAATGTTGTGATAGAATAAGGTTCATGTGTAAGAGACACATTAGGGAATCGTAGAGAGGAAGAGAATCGTAGAGGGCAAAAGTTCTTCTATGTCCATTACGAGCTTTGGTTTTGTTGTGTTGCAAGGTACAGGCATATTTAAGTTGGGTCGGTGGGGTATGCCTTTTTCAACAGGTGTTTTTTAATGATTATGGCATGCAGCTAGTCACTAAGGAGCCCTTTAACTAAAGGGTTGCCGCATGGCAACCCTGAATTACTGCCAGCCCAAAGCGGCCGCCGGTGGTAGCTCCGTCTCAAGTGTGTGCCATTTCTGACGGTATGAAAATAATTCCGTAATTTCTAGCACTGTGGTAACCCGGCGGTAATTGCTGTCCGGTTGCCATGGGAGCCTTTACCACCACCTCAATTGAATGGCGGTAAGTGCTCCCTCTGCATGGCCACGCGGTTAAGGATAATCCTTACTGCACGGCCACGTCTTTTTGAGGGGCTTTTACCTGCTGCAGTAAAAAGGGCCCTGGTGCGTGGCAAAAAACAGCCCCTGCCGCTACTTGCTGATTCCTTTTTACCACAGCTGGTAAATGGACACCTTTAAGAGCAAAACGGGGGGGGGGAGGAATTACAACCCCATTACTGAAGAGAGTACAAAACATGATCCAGCTACAGAAGGACATGGTATTCTGATCACAAGAATTGTCCCTGGTTAGGCCCATATATGAAGAGCGCATTGGATAACAGCTCAGAGTACACATACAGGGAATGTAACATGTGGGAGAGGTCTGTTGTCCTTTGTGCTTCTAACAACTCAACTAAAGGGTTGGGGTACTCTCTTACATATCTGAAGTGGAAAGTTTGCCAGCAGAAAAAAAAAATACCCACCGGAAATAGTTTGTTCTCTAAATCCTACATTCTCTTTGTCTCCCTCCCCCTGTGACCCCTTCGGATGTTGCCTTTTCTAATCACTTCCAGATTTCTATACTGCAATACCAAATACTTTTGGCCTGATGTAGTCAGCTTTTTCTCCCATAGGCACGAATGTGAAGAAAAAAAAAAAGCCTGAGTACACCAGAGTCTTTGTTTGAAACCTCATCCTCTAGCCCAGCTGAAACCAACAAGAAGGTAAAAATGGGCTTTTTTTTTAACGTTTAAAGGTTTGTCTCTTACTCATTACAGCGTTGCTTCGGAGAACTTCATGTCGGAGAATGTGCAAAAGCCATTGAAAAAGTAGGGAACAACAGAACAATAAGATCACAAACCTTTTTTTTTTTAAGAACTCACAAAACACTGGAAAATTATATAGCGTGCTCAGGGAAACACTATTACAGTACGCAAGGGAAAGTCAGTCATACGAGTACAAAAGCAAGAAGACGAGTCAAATTAATTTACAGGCCAGAAATAAACAGCAGATTTCTAATCTGTATTCATTTTGCTATTGTACAATATTAAAACGGAAATACAAGCTGGAGGGAGAATGTACGTTTTAAGTCACAGCTCCTTTTAAACTCTCTAGCCTTAAAATTCTGTTTTTAACTATTTCTTAGTTTATTTTTGTTGTTATTTTTTGTGCATATCTTAGCCCAAATGGTTGTTCTAATCTAAAGGGAGCAAATATTGAGTTTTGACTCACATTGAGACTTCACATAATTCCTCCTCCAGTCTGAACATTCCAAGTACAAAAGGATCAGAAGTAATCTCTGAAATCCTGGGGGGTGGGGGGGTGGGGGGCTGATTCTAAGACAAGTCTGCACTCACACTCACTTCCCCACTCAAACTCCCTCCGCCCCTCCCCCACCACCAGCTGTTAGAAGCCAAGTGAGAAAGCTGCCCCCAAGCGGATTCAAGCGTGGAATCCGCCGGGAAGTAGGGCAGGACCCTTGGGTGCCTCTACGTACCAGTGCATGGACCCAGGAGATGGCCAGGAGGACCAGACTGGCAAAGTTTTCAGGATCATCTGGAAAGGAAAGAGAGAAGAGGCGTTGAGTGTGGCGATGAGCGAGGCTAAGAAGTTTATTCTCAATCCTCCACCCCCCCCCCCCCCCACCCCCCCCCCTCGAAATAAACTTTGTTCTTCAATTGTCTATTTGAGATGGATGAAGCCACATTGTCGCGGGCTCTTTGCTGCTTTCCTGTCGCAGCCATCCGATCGCTTCTCCTTACCCTGGTGGGGGCTGCAATCGAGCAGACTCCGGAATACTGGAATGCGGAGCAAGGTGGGGGGTGGGCGTCCCTTCTGCTTTAAACTGCAAAATGTGCTCTCGAGTCAGGGCTGTGTGAGCTACCCTGACGCTGAAACAGTATCCCATCCCCTCGTCCTCTTCCCTCCCACCTCCAGTGACGAGAGAGGGAAGGTCAGAAGGACCGGAGGGAGGATGGGCTGCAGCAGAAGAAAGGGAAGATGGGGTGGAGCTATGGGAAGTTTTCCTGGCGGATCAGGGGAGGATGAAACCTTCAGGACTTAGGAAGCCTTGGGGGGAAGTGGAGATTGGAGACACGTCGCCGGGCTGCTCCACTCTCTGTTGGACCAGATGAAATATTTGGAGGCACAGATAAATAAACAATTCTATTTTCTGTACAGACAGGCTGTAGGAGCCCGGCCGCTCCCCCTGCCTCCACCCTCTCTTCTTTCTCCGCTTTCTTGTACTACTTGCAAAATGGGACGTTGTGGATGTTCATCGTTCATAAATATTTTCCGCTCTTGTAAGTGAACATGTAGCATACCAGAACCCTATGCCATAGCATACAAAGATCCTATGTCCTATCTGTAGAATACGATGTTCACAGAGGTACAGAAATACCTTATGACAGGGTGACTAGATTCAACAACAATGAAGGGAGCAGCAGTGGAAATCGAACTCAGTTCCCCAGGGGCAAAGTCCACTGCACTAACCACTAGGCTACTCCTCCACTCCAAAACCCGTAGCGGCAGTTTTATATAGAGAAGGGTGTGCAAACATTTCAATTAGATTAATGGAGATATTCGTAAATAGAAATATTGTTTCCTTGCCTCTCAGGATAGTGCTACAAAAAAAGAGTTTCAGGGTGACTTATGAGTGTTTTGCTAAAAGGCATTAGGGGCAATTCTATAAGCTGGCACTTAGAGGTACCTGCCACTTAGGCACCATTGATTGACAGGCCACCTATATGCACTGGGCACTATTCTATAAGATAGCATCTAAGTGCAATAGCACCTACTGCAAGGGGGCATAGAAGGGTTAGAGCATAAGTGGGCCTTGGGCATGTCTCCCAGTTGTGCATGTAGGTTATAGAATACTATAAATTATATGCATTACTGGCACACGTGGAGAGGCATTTTCAAAAGAAACGTCCAAGTTGCGATTTGGACATCCTTGCAAAATGGCAAAATCCAGGGCGGGGAACCCCGTATTTTCGAAACAAGATGGACGGCCATCTTTCATTTCGAAAATACATCCTTAAATTTGGATGTCCCTAGACATGGACGTTTATGACTTTCGACCATGTTCGAAACCAAAGATGTCCATGTCAAAAACATCCAAATGCAAGCCATTTGGGCATAGGAGGAACCAGCATTTGTAGTGCACTGGACCCCCTGGCATGCCAGGACACCAACCGGGCACCTAAGGGGGCACTGCAGTGGACTTTATAAATTGCTCTAAGGAACATAGCTCCCTTACCATGTAACATAGTAACATAGTAGATGACTGCAGAAAAAGACCTGCACGGTCCATCTAGTCTGCCCAACAAGATCAACTCAAGTGCTACTTTTTGTGTATACCTACCTTGATTTGTACCTGTCCTCTTCAGGGCACAGGACCGTATAAGTCTGCCCAGCACTATCCCCCGCCTCCCAACCACCAGCCCCGCCTCCCACCACCAGCTCTGGCACAGGGGTTCTCATCAGAATTTGAAGGACGGCACTACCACATACACACATCTCTTCTTGGACTTTTGGCTAAAAGGAAAACCATAAATTGAGGGTGGTACTTCAATGTTCTTTTGTCCGAGACTGTAAACTTCCATGGCACATAGCTGCTCAATCAATGAGGTAGCTTAACTCTGGTTTAATTGAACTGTGCTCCAGTATAGACAATTGCATATGTTTATTGCAAAAGCTGTTTTTATTAAACTATGTTATTTGATTGAATAAAACTGCTGCATGCATGTCATGTTCTGAAGTAAAGGACCAGTAATTAGTTATCAGTACTTTACTTTTCCAGCTATGTAATTTAAATTACCATAACTAATTACTTTAAGTTGAGAAGTAATTACTTTCGATGAGCACTTGGCATAACACTAGGACAATGTACCTGAGCTTTTGGACTCATCTTTATAATTAGTTTTGAATATTTTGTGTTGGATCACCACTCACACAGCACAATTTCCCCCCCAAATCAAAGAACTAATGGCACTTTGCATTCCAGGGACCATTTTGTCCAGGTTTCACAGACGTTCACATGCAGTTTCTGGATATTAATTCAGTCACATATGTTCACTGGTGTAAGATTTCCAACTCACCTCTAGACTAGTGACCTGCTATGTGGATTGGGGATAGTGGGAGACCAGTCCGTCCAGCTCAGTCAGTATGATTCAGTAGACATGTAATCTATTTGAAACTCAAAGAGTTCCAGGAAAGGGCACCCACTCTAGACAGGTATTGTTTCTTTATGAAAGATACAGAAGTGAAGTGAGTAGTCTTAGGAATGACTACCTCCTCTGATGAGTGAAAAGCGCCGGTTTAGAGATGATAAAAAAAAACCAAACACCAAATCAGACGCAAGGCTTTAGAAACTATTTTCAATCAGGCTTTTTAATGGAAAGATCATAAAATAACAGTTTCTCATCACTGTACATTAAGACTGCAAATCTGACTGCAGAGATCATTTTATTACAAGTTCTGTATTCTCTATTTTTTATGGCATTTGAGTTTGAGCCACTGAAATTTGTGGCTCTGACCTGAATTTCAAACACTTGAAGGAAAGTGAAAGTATCACAGGAGTGTTGTCCCCAGGATTGGCCAGGGCTTCAGCATGAACAAGTAAGCTTTAGAAAGGGACAAAATGTACTTATTTTCCAGTTCGATTAACATATCCATTCTGGTCTGACCCATTTAAACCTACTCTGGCTTTATCTTTAGTGCTTTATTTATTGTCTCACATCTTAATTAAAACAAAAAATCCCTAAAACATTCCCTCTTTTTCACCTATGGATCCCCCTGGTAAAGGGGTTCTCAACCCAGTTATTGAGGCACAGCAAGCCAATTTGTTTTTTAGGATATCCACAGTGAATACATATGAGAAATTTGCATATAATGGATGCAGTGTGTGAAAATTTCTCTTGCATATTCATCGTGGGTTTCCTGAAAATCTGACTGGCTTGGTCTGCCCTTGCATGCAATCATTTCCCCTCAAGAGCTCTCATCTGACCATGGGCCAACAACCCTATCACCAGTCTTGGACTGAGCCCCTGGCAGGGGCAGCAAGCAATCTGAACTGCAGGATGTGTGTGACCTGGGGGACAGTTTATGTACAGTCTAGTCAGATTGTGGAAGGAAACCAATAGTGTTTAATTCTAGCGCTCTGGATCAAACAATCCCAAGTCCAGCGTCAGACATGACACTGTGAAATTCCATTAATGCAGTCAGGACTGTTTTGCACACAGTCACTTAAATGTAGGAAATGTACATGCCTCCTCTCATTCTAAGTCAAGGGAACTGTACTTGTCTGTAGAAATAAGGGTATATTAAGTTCGTTCAGAATAAGAGTATCACCTACAACATGTTGGTTGACCTTTATTTCTTCCTACCTTAAATCAAAAACAAACTGATAGGTGTGCTAAGCCCCCCAACCCCCCCCCCCCAAAAAAAAAAAAAACCACTACCCAAAACTGTACACCACTACCATAGCCCTTAGGGGTGAAGGGGGCACCTAGATGTGAGTACTGTGGGTTTGTGGTGGGTTTGGGAGAGCTCGCTGTTTCCTCCACAAATGTAACAGGTAGGGGAAGTATGGGCCTGGGTCCACCTGTCTGAAGTGCACTGCAGTACCCACTAAAACTGCTCCAGGGATCTGCATGTGCTGTCATGGACCTAAGTATGACATCTGAGGCTGGCATAGAGGCTGGCATGACCTATTTTTAAAGATGTTTTTTGAGGGTGGGAGGGGGTTAGTGACCACTGGGGGAATAACGGGAGGTCATCTCCGATTCTCTGCAGTGGTCATCTGGTCATTTCAGGCACCTTTTTGTGCCTTATTCATAATAAAAACATGTCCAGGTGAAAACGTTCAAGTGTTTGTCAGGGACGTCCTTGTTTTTTTCGATTATGGGTCAAAGATGTCCAAGTGTTAGGCACGCCCAAGTCTCGCCTTCACTACACCTCCGACACGCCCCGTTGAACTTTGGACGTCCTTGCGACGAACTGCAGTTGGAGACATCCAAAATTGGGTTTCGATTATACCAATTTGGACGTCTCTGGGAGGATGTCCATCTTCCGATTTATGTCAAAAGATGGATGTCCTTCTCTTTTGAAATTGAGCTCGATAGTAAGGTGAGCGGGAGTCTTCAACTGCATTGCTGCCAGCAGGGGGTGGTGTTTCAAAACGGTGTTTTCAATCTCCAGGGACAAGCAGGTTCCCTGGCGTCTTGCAGAACTTGCCTGTCCCTCACTATTGAAAAAGTGATAGTGAAACAGCACCCCCCACTGACAGGACTGTAGGTGGAGGACTCCTGCTCAGCTTAGAGGGAACACTGCACGTAGGAGCGTCAGCGTACGCCTTCCATTGGCATGGCATAAGAGGGTGCACATAAACATGGATTCGCCAGTGCCAACATATGCTGGAATCTTAGTGCCAAGATGCTGTTATGGAATTGCCACTAGGCACATGGCATTAGGAAACCTAGGCTGAGGTGCCAATTTATAGAACGGACCTGATTATGTGAAGAGTGGGCTATGAACAGCTAGACATCCTTCCGCTTAGTGGAATTAAAGGCAAAGGTCTTCTCTCAAGATAAAATAAACAGTGTTCTGTAAATAACAGTTACGTTTAACTGGTAAACATAGAGTAACTTGTGCACTATGGTAAAATGATCTAACACTTTGCAGTGCTAATGCTGTTCCCTTTACGTAAATGTTAAAAATAGACTTCTCTAATTTTCCTTTTGTATGAAATAAAGGAAAGAAACTAGAGAACATTCTATTGCTTTTCAGTTCTAAAAGTACACATTGCTGTACAGATACTTGTAAGAATCAGTCTCTGATCTACGGAGCTTGCAATCTAGTCAAGATACATAGAGGTTTCTGAGATGGACTTTATTTACATTCACCTATGGTCACATGGACAGTCAGGACTTTAGGTGGGACTTGAATGTAGCCAGGAATGGGACCACAACTGGCAGCTCAGGAAGGCTGTTCCAGGCATAGGATACCACCAAGAAGGTGGCTGAAAGGAAGAAAGGAGATTTCAACAAAGTGTCCTTTATTGTAAAGACTAGCGTTAAGCCCGTTAAAACGGGCGAGATTGTGTTTTGCAAAATGTAATAAATCTCACCTCCATCCATTCATGTCCAGCAAACCTCCTCTCTCCCCTGCCCTCCCCCCCTTGTCCAGCAGCCCTCCTGTATCCCCTGGCCTCCCCCATCCACCAACCCTGCTCTCTCCCCTGCCCTCCCCCCATGTCCAGCAACCCTCCTCTCTCCCATGCCCTCCCCCCATGTCCAGCAACCCTCCTCTCTCCCCTGCCCCTCTCCCATGTCCAGCAACCCTCCTTTCTCCCCTGCCCTCCCCTCCATCGAGCCATGTCCAGCAACCCTGCTCTCTCCCCTGCCCTCCCCCCCATGTCCAGCAGCCCTCCTGTCTCCCCTGGCCTCACCCCATCCACCGACCCTCCTCTCTTCCATGCCCTTCCCCCATATCCGGAGGTGAGAGGCGCTGTCTTGTCAGTGCAGGGGGCCCGATACAGAGGGGGGTGGGAGCGGCAGCGAAGACGTCGGGGATGGGGAGGTGGAGGTTGGTGCGCCGGCAATGTTGCTTCATCTCCAGGCTCCAGTGGCCATTTCCCTCTCTGTTCTGCCCTCTGACGCCATCATGTCTTGACGCGAGGGCGGGACAGAGAGGGAAGTTTCTACTGCGCATTTGCGGGTGAGTCAGTCACTTGTCATTTATATGTTTGATGACCCAACTCAACTGAGTTTCAGCATAAATGCCTGCATCAGGGCTCACACGGATTCCTGTTTGTTCTCCAATTTTCAGTGGTCAACCAAGTAAATGGTGTGATACTCCTTTAAAGCCAGTGACAGAAATGCTGACTTCAGCTATGTTGCCAGAACAAAGTTGGGTTACATTTACAATAAAAGACACTTTCTTCCTTTTGGCCACCTCTGCTCCTTTGGTGTGATTTGTGTGTGCAGAGGGTTTCTTCCTGTTGTTCTCAGGCATGGGGTACAACAAGTTGGAAAAGTGTGGCGTCCAGAGTCAGCAGTGCTAGAGAAGAGGGTATTCTCAGAAGTTCAAGGTAAGATACATTCAGA
This sequence comes from Microcaecilia unicolor, assembly GCF_901765095.1. Lineage (NCBI taxonomy): Eukaryota > Metazoa > Chordata > Amphibia > Gymnophiona > Siphonopidae > Microcaecilia > Microcaecilia unicolor. Next base: position 252,632,983 of record NC_044035.1, on the reverse strand, counting down.
TATGGTAGATATTTTTCTATACCCATAGAGCTTACAATCTGTTGATGCAGAAACCACATGGTAGAGCCATGTGCCGATGCCTGAGCACATGGCTTCTGCCACAAAATTATCAATAAAATATATTTATTTATTTATTGCATTTGTATCCCACATTTTCTCACCTATTTGCAGGCTCAATGTGGCTTACAGAGTTTTGTTATGACATTGTCATTCCAGGATATCAGATACAATTAGTAATGCACAGAGATTAAGTATGGGAAGAGAAAAAGGAGAGTGTTCGGCGGGTAAGTATAGAAGGTGACCTTTCATTTTGGCATGGTAGTTTAGTAAGGCTATAGGTTCTCTTTGTAAGCCTTGTTGAAGAGGTATGTCTTCAGAGATTTGCGAAAGTTAGTTATTTCGTCATTGCCCCATGTAAGCCACATTGAGCCTGCCATGAGTGGGAAAGCGTGGGGTACAAATGTAACATAAAAAATAGTTTTCAGGGCTGTAGGGAATGCATTCCACAACTGCGTGCTTATGTAAGAGAAGGTAGTGGCATGCATCAGTTTGTATTTTAGTCCTTTACAGCTTGGAAAGTGCAGATTGAGAAATTTGCGGGATGATCTTATAGCGTTTCTGGGAGGTAGGTCCACAAGGTTTAGCTTGTAGATTGGGGCGTCTGCGTGAATGATTTTGTGTACAACCGTGCAGATCTTGAACGCAATGCGTTCCTTAAGTGGGAGCCAGTGAAGTTTCTCTCTTAGGGGTTTTGCACTTTCATATTTAGTTTTTCTAAATATGAGTCTTGCGGCAGTATTCTGGGCTGTTTGGAGTTTTTTGATAGTCTGTTCTTTGCAGCCAGTGTACAGTGTGTTGCAGTAACCCAGATGACTTATTACCATTTACTGTACCAGGGTGCGGAAGATGAATCTCGGGAAGAAAGGTTTACTCTTTGAGTTTCCACATGGAGTGGAACATCTTTTTCGTCATATTCTTCACGTGGGTATCGAGTGTGAGGTTTCGATCAATGGTAACTCCAAGAATTTTCAAATTTTGTGAGACGGGAAGAGAGCAGTATGGTGTGGATATGGTGGAGAAGTTGTTTGTGTTATGTTGTGAGGTGAGTATGAGACATTGTGTTTTTTCTGCGTTAAGTTTTAGCTGAAATGCATCCGTCCAGGAGTGCATGATTTGGTGCAGTATGTTAATGAGATGCAAATTCAAAGTGTGCAGAACTTGCACGCTAATCAAGGAAAGCCTGCCGGATACCTGCACCAGCACACAAAGATTCTACTGTAAAGGCAGCTTCACTGTGCACTTATCAGAAGAAATGAAAGTGCCAGCACACATCTGTGCATGAACCAGAATGTTGTTCTTCGCATAAACATATCCTCACTAAAATTTCTTACACATAAAATTTTTGTGAGGCTAAAAGGCACACAACAACATCCTGGTTCATGCACATATATGGGCTGGTAGCTTCATTTTCTTCAGACCCACGCACAAATCTGTTACCTCCCATTCTGTCTTTTAAAGTCGCAGGTAATTGCTGTGGTGGCAGAAAAAAAATAAAAATCTGATAGTAAATCCCCAAAACTGGCATTAAATCCTCTTGACTAACCTAACTATGCTACCTTGCATGTGGTGATGAATTTCTCACATGCATTCAAAATCCCTGGTTTATTTCCATGCATCACAGATGAAGACCTAATGGTCTCATTACCATTCATTTTAATACACTGTGCACCTTTGTGTATTGCGCAAATTAAGGGGTCCTTTTACTAACTCATGGTAATGTGGATGTCTAAAATTGGTGCGTGCTGGGCCATTTTTTACCGCAGCTGGGAAATAAAGACATTTTTTAAATGGAGGCAGTAAATGGTTGTGCAGTAAAGTCAAAAGTAACGTGCGGCTATTTACTGCCTGATCCCTTACCGCCACCCATTGACTTAGCGGTACAGGCTCTCGTGCTACTCATGCGGTAATCAGCATGCACCAATGTGGCTGCGCTGCCGATTACCACCAGGAACACACCCACAGTAGAAAATAGAAACATATTTTCTACCATGGGGAACAGTGTGTGCCAGCTTTGAAACTACCGCAGGGTGCCAGCGCTAGGTTTGGCAAGCAGTACCTGTGCATTAGCCCTACTGCTGCTTAGTAAAAGGGCCCCTAAATTCTGTGCATCATGTGCCCAGTAACATAACCACATGCTTCTGCTTGTGGTAGCTTTCTGCATCAGCCTCTAAGTTTGTACTTGAAACAATGGAGGGTTAAGTGATTTGTCCAAGATCACAGGGAGCCACAAACTTGACTTCCCTGGTTCTCAGCCTACTGCCTTAGCCATTAGGCTACTCCTAGGAACAGCCTGCTTCATGAGCTGAGAGTAAGAGGCAGGGTGCAGGGGGAGGTAAAAGAAGAGGCATACAAGAGATATAATTATTTGCTGCTGAGTGAATGCACATGGAGGTGAGTAGGCAATGCTTGAACTGAATGTGGAGATGGGGAGCCAAAATGACTTTTAATCATCTCTTCATTATTGCGTGTGTGTGTGTGTGTGTGTGTGTGTGTGTATACAGTGCACTCCATATAAGTGCACGTCGGATAAGCGCATGCTTTGTTTAACTGCATGCCGTACTTCAGTCCTGTTTTTGGCGCCATCAATTTCTATGGGGACAAACTTCGGTTTAGCGCACCACTGATAAGTGCAAGATTCGCTTATATGCATGGTTTAAGACCGCTCCTCTGCAGGAAAGACTCAGCATAAGCGCCCGTACGGAATATGGAAGCCGATTGGCATGTGAGAAGGGGCGATAAATATGAAATCTGATTGGTTAACTGCCACAGGCAGAATAAGCGAAAGAAAGTTGTTAGAGTGTATACTGGAGTCGTCATCGCGCAACTGTAAGACTTTAACACTGGCTGAACTAATAGAAGTTCTTAAAAAATTAGAAAACAAACAAAGTCAAGCATCTATTGTTAAAGAATATGGTGTCAATCCCAGTGAAATTTCACATAGCTTGAAGCAGAAACATCAGCTTCTGGAAGATTGGCAAAACAATACAAATTGACACAGGAAAGGTAAATGGGCGGGGAAAAGCTGAGGGTGTAGAAGATGCTCTTCTTCGGTGGTTTTCTCAAGTCAGGAGCAGACAGTTTCCTGTCAGTGGTCCACTAGTTATGGAGAAAGCTAATCAGCTAGCCGAAGGTCTTGGACTAACTGAATTCAAAGCCACTGTTGGATGGTTGGAAAGATGGAAGGAGAGGAACAACATAAAATTCAAGAAACAGCATGGTGGAAAAACAAGACGCTGATGACTTTGGTGCTGAAAATTGGGTTGCTTCAGTTCTTCCATCTTGAACGAGTTTGCGCCTCGTGACATTTTCCATGCTGACGAAAATGGTCTCTACTGGCGAGCGATTCCTGATGGAACACTTGCTTTCAAACATGCTGAAACTACTGGAGGTAAAATGTCGAAGGACTGACTGACGATCCTCCTTTGCTGCAATATGGATGGGAGTGAGAAGTTGGAACCACTCGTCATTGGAAAGAGCAAACAGCCCGTTGCTTCAAGAATGTTAAGCGACTTCCTGTGTCATACTAGGCAAATGCAAATTCATGGATGACTGGGGAAATTTGGAAGCAATGGCTAAAGAAGTTAGACACTAGAATGCGGGCACAAAAGCATCAGATTTTGTTGCTTTGTGATAATTGTGCTGCACACAGTGATGATGTCAGGCTGTCTAACGTCAAGGTGGTCATTTCAAACAACATTATCGGGCTCTTGTGCTACATCGTCTGATGAGCGTTATGGATGACCAGACTGGCAAGGATAAACGTGCTGTTGAACTGGCTCGTAATCTATCACTGTTGGATTCCCTACATATACAGAAAGAAGCCTGGAATCATGTTACACAGGCAACCATTGTGAACTGCTACAAGTGGGCAAGCTTCGTTAGGGATGTGGAGAGGGACAAAACAGATGCAGCTGTTGCAAACGCGTCAGATGAACAGGCTATTGACATCTCAGCCGGTGTTACTGAAGAGGAGTTTCATCATTACGTAGCTGTTGATTACGATCTACAAACAGCTGACAATAGCACAGATGTTGAGATATGCGCCTACATGCAGGCAACGGCTGATGATGAAACAGACAATGAAATGAGCAGCAAGGCACATGCTGACGAAATTTAACAATCTCCTGTCACTTTTGCAAGAGCCCTGGAGAGTCTCAACACTGTGCAGGCCTATCTGGAGGCCACTGGATGTCAGTGCTATGACAGTTTTTACCGTCTGGCAGACGTAGTCTATGGAACTCATAGACCCAAGAGTGTACAGAGGACTATGACTGATTACTTCAAGTAAACCTAACGTCAGTTAACGGAGACTGTATACTGTACGTATAATAAACAGTACTGTATATATGTTTATCAGATGTCAATCTTCTTTGGGTCACAACGGTTAAGTGCAACCTCCGGTTAACTGCATGTATTTCATTGGTCCCAGACCCTTGCACTTAAGCAGATTGCACTGTATATATATATATATATGTGTGTGTGTGTGTGTGTGTGTGTGTGTGTGTGTGTGTGTGTGTGTGTGTGTTTTGATTGAGCTATAATATGTTAGTGTATCCCTAATACAGCCCTGAAGTGGTTGGGTATTTGATAATAAAGAAATCTTGTGCAATCTACATATTCTGTATATCCTTAATGGTTTCAGCTATGGAAGTAAATGGGAGCAGAACTCTTATTTATGACAGACATTTGATCTGATTTGATTTTATTCTAATCTCAACTTGCTATATTCCTTCGTGTGAAGTGTAAACACAGGTGTGATGTGAGCCAGATACTCAGTGGCGTACCGAGGGCGGGGCAGAGGGGGTGGTCTGCCTCGGGTGCAGGGAGCAGCCGTGCGACTGTCGCCTCTGCTGGTTCCCTGCTTCGTCTGCTGTTAACTTCCTGTTCCGGGGCAAAAGGAGCAGGGAACCAGTGGAGCCGACAGCCGCGCAGCTGTTCCCAGCACCCCAGCAGGTAACAAGAATGCACCCGGCGGGGTGGGGACTTGGAAGTGATGCAGATACTCATAAGAGTTGCCATACTGGGACAGACTGAAGGTCCATAAGCCCAAGTATCCTGCTTCCAACAGCGGCCTATCCAGGTCACAAGCACCTGGCAGGATTCGAAACAGTAAAACAGATTTTATGCTGCTTATCCTAGAAATAAGGACTGTATTTGTCACACACCAAGGAGGGTGAGCCTTTGGGCCACTGCCGAGTTGACACTGCCTAACTAGCCCAAAGGCCCCGACTGGTGGCAAGTGAGTCACAACTAGGCTATGACCAGGGCTGCCAAGTGTAGAGGCACACCAGCAGAGTTGGACATACAGTAACAGAGGTCTCAGTGGGCAAGCTAGTCCAGATACCAACAATGGTATTGGAAAGGGGCAAGAAAGTCCAAGCAATCCGCAAGGCCAGGGCAGGTGGCAATCAGAAGAGTGGAGGAGACAGGCTGAGGTCAAAAGCCAGGAAATCAGTCTAAGGAAGAGAGCAGGAACAAGGGCAGGCTGAAGGGACATACAGGAACCAAGGCAGGGAGACTGGAGAAATGTACAGGCACCAAGGCAGGAAGTGGTTTTTAAAATAACCTTTGGGGGCTGCACAAGGCAGGAACCCTGGAACAGGCTAAGCAAATAACAGGAACAGGACAAGGCAGGCACTCAGGAACACGCAAAGCAACACAACCCAGGGAAAGCTAGGTAACCTGTTGCAAAAGCAGTAGTTGTGAGTCAGGATCTTTCTTATATTTACCACTAGACAGGAAGTGTTGTCATCAGCCAGCACCCTCTCGGAGGGCTATAAAGGAAGTGCAGAGTTCCAGAAACTAAAACAGATTCTTTTGGCATGAAATGCTGCTAGAGGCCACAGAAAACAGGTGAGGGTTGTGACAGATTTTCCCAAGTCCATCTAAATAATAGCTTATGAGCTTTTCTTTTAGGAAATTATCCAAACCTTTTAAAAACCCTGCTAATCTAACTGCTTTTACCACATTCTCTGGCAATGAATTCCAGAGTTTAATTATACATTGAATGAAGAAATATTTTCTCCAGTTTGTTTTAAATTTACTACTTAGTAGCTTCATTGCATGCCCTCCTATTTCTAGTATTTTGGGAAAAAGTAAACCAGTGATTCCCTTCTACCTGTTCCACTCCACTCAGTATTCAGTATTTTATAGACTTCTATCATATCTCTCCTCAGCCATCTTTTCTTCAAGCTGAACAGCCCTAGCTGCTTTAGCCTTTCCTCATAGGGAAGTTGTCCCATCCCCTTTATCATTTTCGCTGCCCTTCTCTGTACCTTTTCTAATTCTGCTAAATCTTTTTTGAGATGCAGTGACCAAAATTGCACACAATATTTGAGGTGCAGTCGTATCATGGAGCAATATAAAGGCATTATATACCATTCTCAACCAGATACAATCAGCTGGCTCACCTTTATCCACATGTTTATTCACCTCGTCAAAGAAATATAGTAGATTGGTGAGGTAAGATTTCCCTTTACTAAATCCATGTTGGCTTTGACTCATTAATCCATGCTTATATATATGCTCTATAATTTTGTACTTTATAATAGTCTCTACCATTTTGCCTGGCACTGAAATCGGGATCACCTCTGGAACCCATTTTAAAAATTGGTGTTACATTGGTCATGCCCCAATCTTCCAGTACCATGCTCGATTTTAAAGATAAATTACATATTACTGCACTCACAATAGCTCTGCAAGTTAATTTTTCAATTCTCTTAGTACTCTGAGATGTATACCATCTAGTCCTTACAATTTGCTATTCTTCAGTTTGTCAAATTGCCCCATTATATCTTCCAGGTTTAGAGACTTATTTCAGTTTCTCTGACTCATCAGCATTGAAAGCCATGTCTGGCACTGGTATCTCTCCCCCAGCTTCCTTGGTGAAGACTGAAGCAAAGAATTTATGTAATCTCTCAGCTATGGCCTTGTCTTCTCTCTGAGTGCCCCTTTTATCCCTCGGTCATCTAGTGGTCCAACTGATTCTTTTACTAGCTTCTTCTAATATACCTAAAAACGTTTTTACTATATGTTTTTGCCTTCTATGTAATCTTTTCAAAGTCTCTTTGTCTTCCTTTTCAGCGCTTTGCATTTGATTCCCATTCCTTATGCTTTCTCCTATCATTTTCAGTCAGATCCTTCTTCCCCTTTCTGAAGGATTTTCTTTTAGCTCTAATAGCTTCGTTCACCTCATTTTTTAACCATGCCAGCTGACTTTTGGCCTTCCTTTCTCCTTTTTTAATACTTGGAATATATCTGGTCTGGGCTTCCAGGATGGTATTTTTGAATAGCATCCACGCCTGATATAAATTTTTGACCTTTGCAGCTGCTCCTCTAAGTTTTTTTTAATTACTATTCTCATTTTATCAGTCTCCGTTTTGAAAGGTAAATGTTAATGTATTGGATTTCCTGTGTGTACTTACTCCAGAGATTGTATCAAATCTTATCATGTTATGATCACTGGAAGTGCAGGAGAGGGAGTCCAAAGCATACTTAGGAAGGAGCGGAAATGCAACAAAAAGCTCAAGGAGCATTCAAGAGTAGAGGCACCAACTCAATACTTTATTCTGTGATTCTGTCTGTGTTTTTTCAGTGTGGTACTCTGCAGTTCCATGTCAGTCCTCACTCATGCAAGATAATGTTTATATGCCTTTTGGTGTTCCCACACTGGTTTTTGGCATCTTTCAGCGCTTTGAGACTCCTGACACAGGCGGGTTCACTGAAACACGGACTGTGTCGGGTTTGTTCAATAAGGTATTGAGTTGACACCCCTACTCTTGAAGGCTCCTTATGCTTCATGTTATGATCACTGTTATCAAGTGACTCCTGCACCATTATCTCCTGCACCAGATCATGCGATCCACTAAGGCCTAGGTCTAGAATTGTTCCCCCAATTGTTGGTTCCTGAACCAGCTGCTCCATAAAGGAGTCCTTGATTTCATCACGGAATTTTACTCCCTAGCATGCCCTGATGCAACATTTATCCAGTCAATATCAGGGTAATTGAAATCACCCATTATTACTGTGTTATCCAGTTTGTTAGCCTCCCTAATTTCTGATCACATTTCTGCATCTGTCTGTTCATCCTGGCAAGGTGAATGGTAGTACACTCCTATTTCTAGGATAAGCAGCATAAATCTGTTTTACTGTTTTCAATCATGCCAGGTGCTTGTGACCTGGATAGGCCTCTGTTGGAACCAGGATACTTGGGTTTATGGACCTTCAGTCTGTCCCAGTATGGAAATTCTTATGAGTATTTAGCTGGTATCACACCTGTGTTTACACTTCACAGGAAAGAATATAGCAAGTTGGAATTAGAATAAAATCAAATCACATGTCTGTTGTAAATGAGTTCTGTTCTTGTTTACTTCCATAGCTGAAACCATTGAGGATGTACGGAATACATAGATCGCACAAACTGTTCATAAAAAGGTTTCTTTATTATCAAATATCCGACATGGCCAAATATAAGACCCTCCTCCCTACCAGGGACGTAGATACGTGGGGCCACGGGGGCCTGGGCCCCCCAGATTTGGCCCTGGCCCCCACTGACCCGTTCGACCCCCCCTTCCTGCCGCCGCTAACCCTCCCCCCTCCGCTATCGGGTACCTGTGCTGGTGGGGGTCCCCAACCCCCACCAGCCAAAGTCCTCTTCAGCCGGTCTCTGGGCTGGCGCATTGCTGCAGCTGATGTGGAAGCCTAGGAGTGGAGGAGTAGCCTAGTGGTTAGTGCAGTGGACTTTGATCCTGGGGAACTGAGTTCGATTCCCACTGTAGCTCCTTGTGACTCTGGGCAAGTCACTTAACCCTCCATTGCCCCTGGTACAAAATAAGTACCTGAATATATGTAAACCACTTTGAATGTATTTGCAAAAACCTCAGAAAGGCGGTATATCAAGTCCTATTTCCCTTTCCCCTTTCCCTAGGATTCTGTTTCTGTGTGAGTTGTCCTGACGTCCTGCACGTTCAACACGCAGGACGTCAGGATGACTCACACAGAAGAAACAGAATCCTAGGCTTCCACATCAGCTGCAACAACGTGCCAGCCCAGAGACCAACTGAGGAGGACTTCGGCTGGTGGGGTTTGGGGTCCCCCGCCAGCACAGGTACCTGACAGCGGTGGGAGACTCGGGGGAGAGTTGGCAGCGTTGGCAGGGGGAAGGGGGGGTTGAAAGGGGAGGGGCGCCGGGGGGGGGTCAAGGTGGCGGGGGTCCGCGGCGCCGGTGGGGGCTAAAATGTGCCCCTCACCTTGGGCTTTGGCCCCCCTCCTGCCGAAGTCTGACTATGCCCCTGCCTCATCCAAGCGTTGAGATTCTGGAGCTGTGCCGGTCTCTTGGGTCCTACGTTTGGAATGGGGAACACTTGCCTGTGGCTAGCCACCAGTATTCAGCAGCACATAACCAGTTAGTGCCGCTGAATATTCATGGTTAGCACCTGTGCCGAAGCTGGCTAACGTGAGCTTTCCAAGGGTGGAGTTGGCACTTACATGGTTAAATGCCGATATTCAGCCCTTGGCTGCATAAGATAACTGCTTAAATTGGCCCGCATAATTATCAGTTCTATCTTTAAGCAGTTCAGCTTATGTGGTCAAGGGCTGAATATTGCACTTAACCGCATAAGCTTTAGCAGCCAACCTGGAACTGGATATTGAATTCTGGTGTCCGGACATGGCCCGGCATTGAATATCCGGGAATACAGCCAGTGATGGACATGAAAATGCTGGCTGCCGCCTGCTGGATCCAAAGTTGAGACAGATGCCTTTAGTCTTTTGCAGGGGCTGGACAACCTGTAAGAGTGACCAGGTATGGAACAGGATACCAGTGATGGTGACCAGGTATAGTGAAAGGTACCTGTGAGGGGTACCAGATATAGAGCAGGATATCTGTTAGGGTGACCACATATGGAGCAGTAATGTTAGAGCAGGGTTTGGATATGAGAAGTTAGACACTCTGCAAGAACACTTAAGAAAAGGATTGGATGAGCAGAAGTTTCAAAGAATGTATCCCAGCAGCCTGCTGTACTAGCAAGACCTGGTCTCTGATGTTCTCCTTATATTCTGACAATTACATGCACATATATTGGACATATAGTAACAGACATAAGGGAAATGGGACTTGATGTACTGCCTTTCTGAGGTTTTTGCAACTACATTCAAAGTGGTTTACATATATTCAGGTACTTATTTTGTACCAGGGGCAATGGAGGGTTAAGTGACTTCTTCAGAGTCACAAGGAGCTGCAGTGGGAATTGAACTCAGTTGTACAGGATCAAAGTCCACTACATTAACCACTAGGCTACTCTGCCATGAGCTGATTTAAGCACAAATTGCAATAGCACCAGTTATCAAAGCTTCTGTCTTAGCATTACAGCTCACATTCAGCCCCTTTTTAAGGCTCTGGACATTGTGTGACCAATGAGAGCATGCCCTTTGCTGAACAAATGGAGTCATCCTACTTCCTGACAGCGAGATAACTATCCCCAGCTTCTTCCTGCTTCTCTAGTTCCTCTGTTGCATCTTGCCTTTAAGGTTAACAATTCAAATTCCATTGGGCCTGTCATCAATGCAAATCTCTCTTCTTTGGGACTTCACATCCTACTGTAAGGGATATAATATCAAACTGATGGAACAGACTAATGTTGCTGAAGTACACACAGGTAATAAGGGATTAAGATAAATTACTAGACCTTTCAGTAAGATGAATTCTAGGAAAGGAGGATGCACTTTCCCTAAATGGACTGGTTATATTAGCTGACAGAGAAGAGATTATTAGTATGGAGTAATGTGCTCGGTATCTCATAGCCTCTAGTCATTAGTCACCTTTGTTCATTTTTTACTTTCTCTTTCCTGCTTCGTTCCTGCAATAGCTGTGCTCCATGAATATTTCATGAGTTCAGTTTATTACTGATTTAATTCTAGTACATTTACCAAGCTGCTTCCTGTTTATTGCCATTACATAAGATGTATCATGCTGGGGCTGAAAAGCTGTTGGTTGCACCCAGCATCTTGCCGCCAAAGTGGCCAGTCTGTGTCATTAGGAAATACCAGCTGATCCCAAAGAGAAGATCCATTCCTTGCAGCTCCCTCTCAGGGATAAGTGGTGGCTTTCTCAAGCCTACCTAACTATTAAGTGTTTATGGACTTTTCCTTTGAGAATTTGACCAACCCCTTTTTAAACCCAGTTATGTTAAATGTCTTGACTTCATCCTCCAACAACAAATTCCCCAGCTTCATTGTTCATTGAGTGAAAAATATAATTTCTCCAATTTGCTTTAAATATACCACCTGTTAGTTTAATGGAGTGTCCCCCTAGTCTAAGAACTATTTGAAGGAACAAATAACTATTCCCTAGTAACCTATCCTACTCCACTCATGATTTCATAAACCACAGACTCGCCATACTGGACATACAATCCTACAGCCTGGCAAGGTCTAGCTAAGGTCACTAGCAGTTCCTTTCCTATCAACCAGTAGGCCCAGTGAAGAGATATTGTCAATGGCAGGGAATATCATGAGTCCACATTGTTCAAGACTAGCAATAAACTTGATTTGATTTGATTACTTTATTTATTTTTTTGTCTATTAGATTGTAAGCTCTTTGAGCAGGGACTGTCTTTCTTCTATGTTTGTGCAGCGCTGCGTACACCTTGTAGCGCTATAGAAATGCTAAATAGTAGTAGTAGGAAAAGCTGGTGTTCCTAAAAACAAATATCCCTGTACTTGGTTCCCCTTAATTTCCATGAAACTAGGAGAAGGACTGAGTTCACAGTTCCACTAAAGGCTAATCTCTCCCCCCCCCCCCCCCCTCCTTGTGGTTTCTTCTAGAGTGAGGAGTAGTCTAGTGGTTAGTGCAGTGGACTTTGATCCTGGGGAACTGGGTTCAATTCCTACTACAGCTCCTTGTGACTTTGGGCAAGTCACTTAACCCTCTATTGCCCCAGGTATAAATAAGTACCTGTATAGACTATGTAAACCACTTTGAATGTAGTTACAGAAGCCACAGAAAGGCAGTATATCAAGTCCCATTCCCTTTCCCTTTCTAGCCTCACATATGAAAACCTAGAAAGAAAATCTTCCTCTTCCTCTGACCTTCTCTGCTTCTGGTGCTGCTTTTTTCTGTGCCTGCCTTCTGTCTTGGTTACAGTGGGTTCTGTTCTCAGATTTAAAAAAGAGAGAAAATCCTCTTTCCTCATCCACTTGTGGTTATTACCTGCTATGTCCAGGGCTGGCGTTACAGGGATGCAAACAAGCGAGGGGGCTCCAAACCTGCCCAAAGTAGAAGATAATGAAATTTGCCAGCTGGCTTTGGGGCTTCCTCCTACATTGCTGCCCTGGGCTCCAGCATTTTTAATGCCGGCCTTAGCCACGACTGCTCCAGGCCCTGCTGCTGCAGCCCTGTCCACTCTCTTGGTTCAGTGCTACTTCCTGTGGTAATGTTAGTACCACTCTAGCTGCTGCTGCCCAGCATGATCCAATGGCAGACTGACAGTGATCTGGGCCCCTAGACAGTAAGGATCATGGGCCACTAATCATCCCTACTGTTGTGGACCCTCTACTGTTGTGGACCCTCTGGCACTGCCCTGTTGTCCCAATGTTCAGTCCACCATGGCATGATCTATTTTCTTCTTTATATTTGTTAGTAACCTACTCACTGATATTTAGGTTCTAAGCAACATACAAAAAATTAAGACTGATGCATTTGCCAGGAACTACAGGATTTAAACAAAATTGGATACTAAAATAAAATTTAATTATCACTAGCATAATACTTTGCAAACTAAAAAGGTGTCAGCACAACAAAAACTCAGATAGGAAGAAATTTGTCTCAGATATAAAGGAAAGCATTCCAAAGCTTAGTTATTTGAAATTGGAAAGAAGAGTAAAAACAATGATACCAACTCCATGACTGTTTAGATGCAAGTAAAGAAAGTGTGAAAAATACTCTGGTCTGAAACCTCGAAGCACATTAAAAATTATGACATTTAAAAAAAAAGGCCTAAGTTTGAATTGTCATACTTTATCGCTCTAAACTTCAGTCTCACAGCAGTATTCTGCAATAACTGAAGTCGGTGCATTACCTTTATAGAGACTCCAACATTTAAAGCATTAAGGTAGTCGGTATGAGCCAGAGAGGTCAGTAATTGAACTAACAGTTTGAAATGATCCTCTACTACTACTTATCATTTCTAAAGCGCTACTAGGCGTACGCAGCGTTGTACATTTGAACATGAAGAGACAGTCCCTGCTCGACAGAGCTTACAATCTAGTTAGGACAGACAAACAGGACAAACAAGAGCTAAGGGAATATTAAAGTGAGGATGATAAAATAAGGGTTCTGAACAAGTGAATAAGGGTTAGGAGTTTAAAGCAGCATCAAAAAGGTGGGCTTTTAGCTTAGATTTGAAGACAGCCAGAGATGGAGCTTGACGTACCAGCTCAGGAAGTCTATTCCAGGCATATGGTGCAGCAAGATAAAAGGAACGGTGTCTGGAGTTAGCAGTGGAGGAGAAGGGTGCAGATAAGAGAGATTTACCCAGTGAATGGATTTCCCGGGGGAGTAATGCAGGGAGAGATGAGAGTGGAGAGGCATTGAGGAGCTGTAGAGTGAATGCACTTGTAGGTCAATAAGAGGAGTTTGAATGGTATCCTCAAATAAATAAAATCCAATAAAGCGTAAATACCTCAGTTTAAGCAATACGATCCCATATAATTTTTTCACTTGTGCTCTATTGTGAGAGCAGTTTAAGAAACCCCCTAAAACCCTAGATGTTCTATCAACATACACAATAGACAATTACAGCAGTAAAAATAATGAAATTACAATACAAGGTATGGCATAGTATGCTACATTACAATGTCAACACAACACAATAAAACATTTTAATAGCACAGGGTGCAAGGAGATAGGGGGACTAATTTAAAGAAAGTTGCAAATGAGGTCAGAAAGGTTCTTGAATATTATCTCAGTTAGGGTAGGAGTGGATAAACATGTACTGCTATAATATGTGCAGCCAGTGTTACTCCTTGTGTGTGACTAGCAAGTTAGTTACTTTTTCCATTAAAGGCCTGGGTGAAGATCCATAGTTTCACCTGCTTCCTGAAGTAGAGGTAGTATTGTGTTAAGTGAAACTTTTAAGGTAGTGCATTCCAGAGTGTGGGGGCTACTCTGGAGAAAGCTCGCTGGTGAGTATCACATCGCGTGATGTCCTTTGGAGAGGGTGTGGTTAAGGATACTCCTTGGGAGGACCTTAGTGACATTGGAGGTGTGTAAAGGGAGATCCTGTGCTTCAAGTACTTCATGCCACTGTTCTGCTGTGTTCCACTTTTTGTGCCCTTTAGAGGACCCAGGGGGCAGGTGAGGAGCTGGGAGTGAGAGATGCTGGACTCCAGCACAGGTGGGAGAGATGCCCAGAAATAAGCGGTGGATTCCGAATGATCCTTTCCCAAACTTCCACAGCACAGCGGTTGAAAATCACTGCTTAGAGCATCAGGAGGCAGATTAATGACTGACCCTTGACTAGTCTGGTTACTGGTCCTTCAGCACCAGGGATAGGGCCTTTGCCTCTAATAAAAGGGAATCAGACAGGCTACACCATTCAGTTCATTCAGCAGCAGTATTCCCAAACCAGGGAGCTTCCTGACTCCTATACTTTATGCAAATTAGGCCCAGGCCACATTCAAGCCTTATCTTCATCTCTTCTTGTCTTCATTGCCATTTTTCCAAGGAGACAGTGTGCCCAGTGTTGGTTGGTGGGTTTTGCCTGCTGCTGTCGCTCCTCGGCAGCAGCCCAAGGGCTCACGTTTGCTCCAGAGCCCGGCCCCGCGGGCTCTGAACCTGAGAACCTGACAGCCAGAAACAGCTCCTGACCTGGTAAGGCGCTTATTTGGAGCTAACCACTCATTTTCAGTGGTTAGTGGGGCTATTTTGGAGACAGTCAGCCTCTAGCATACCTAGGGCGGGGTGGTGAGGATGGTCTGCCCCAGGTGCCGGCAGCAAGGGGGTATGAGGAGCAGGCGCTCGCTATTGGCTCTGCCGGTCCCCTGCCCCCTCGGTCAACTTCCTCTTCCAGAGTAGGGGACTGGCAGAGCTGACAGCGTGTGCCTGCTCTGCTCACCCCCTTGCTTGGAGGAAGGGGAGTATGCGCTGCCTGAGGCGGTGTGTGCCATATAAGAGTGCCATATAAGGTCAGTACGCCACTGAAGTCAGCACTTTGCCAATTAAGTGCTAATATTCAGCACTTAACTGGCAAGGTAACTGCACATATAGGATTGCATAAATGTCAGCCCTATCTTTATGCAGTGCACCATAACCAATTAAGTGAGCCTGCAAATAGGTGGGAAAATGTGGGATACAAGTGCAATAAATAAATATCACACTTAACCAGCTATGGTTTAGCTGGTTCTGTAAACTTAGAAATTCAGTGCTGGAGCCTGGACATGGCCTAGCACAGAATTTCTGGGCATAACACTAGCAGTGGTCTGCAAAACACTAAGGAGGAGATTCTATATATGGCACCTAAAAAAAATGGCACTGAAATCAGTGCTAAGTGTATTCTATAATCGGCAGCTAGATTTAGGGGCCAATTATAGAATATGCTTAGTTGATATATCAGTGCCTAAATCTCCGTGCATCCATTTACACCAATGAAAACTTGGTGTAAATCTCAGTGTGTAGATTTAGGCGAACTGGGCCATATTCTATAACTAGGCGCCTACATTTTGGAACGCCCATGAAACGCCCATTTCTCCACCCTAGCCACGCCCCTTTTGCCTGCATGTGTTAGAATTTCGGGGTACATCTTTACAGAATATGCTTAGCGAGTTGTGCACCTAAATTTTAATCAGTGCCAATTAGTGCTCATTATTGCTTGTTAAGTGCTGATATCAGTGCTCATTAGCCTGTTAAGCCAATTAAGTTATGCACAGTGTTATAGAGTCCGTGCCAATTTTGGCACCTAAATCTAAGCACACTATATAGAATCTGGGGGTAAGTGCCATTGGCTGAATATTGACCCTTTAGCATTTAAAAAGTACAAAGGGTATACAAAAAAAAAAAAAAACAGAGAACACCATCAGACAGTAGATTTTACTATGGCATCACTAATATGCAATTCCACTAGCAGCACTGGACCTCAGACAGCTGGATTAGCTGTGATATCTTTCTTCCAAACCAACATAAAAATTATGAAAGATGTTCTGTTTGAGCTATAGAGACTATACAAGTCCTTTTTTTGTTACTTTTGAAGAAAGAACCCGTGTGGTCTCATGCATGTGACTACACCATCTTTGGATAATCTTTAAACTATTTTAATTAAAAAAAATTACAGCCTGCCATGGGCATGGCATTACTTGGAGGTAAGAGTCAGAATTTTAGCATTTTGGGGACAGATGTGCAGTGCAAGGACAGGTGGGGACAGCAGGTGTCTGCTTGGTCATTTTGAAGATTTGACAGTATTCAGCCAGTGGTGGTCAATGTTATTTTTAAACACTGCTTGTCACCAGATGAATTTGACTTGGATATGAAAACTATTGCCTACTGTTAAGTTTGTGATATAAATCAGACACATTATAAAGACTGACTGTAAATAAAATTACTGACTTCCTTTCTACCTTGTAGAGTATGTTTCTAAGAGTGTCCAGCTCAGGGAATGGCCTCACCAGACTACCCACCAGCATGGGGTGACAGTCTATATATCTTTCTATATTATAAAAGTCATATAAAATCAAGTATGATACCCGCAAGCGAGCCTTCTGCGGAGTAGCCCTCACACTCTGGAATGCACTCCCTGAAAGGCTCTGCTTAACACAAGACTATCTCTGCTTCAGGAAGCAGGTTAAAGCTTGGCTCTTCAACCAGGCCTTTAATGGAAGAAGTAACTAACTTGTTAGTCTCACTCACACACACAAGGAGTGACACGGGCTGCATATACTGCAGCAGGACATATTTATCCACTCTTACCCTAGCTGTGATAAGATTTAACCATCTCGCTGACGTCATGTGCACATTTCTTTAAATTAATCACCATACTTTCTAACTCCTTTTACTATTTTACCTATCTATATGTTAACCATCTCTCTGACCTCATGTGCAACTTTCTTTAAATTAGTCACCTTATTTTCTAACTCCTCTTTTACCTATCTATATGTTCCACCTTATTTTCTAACTCCTCTTATTCTCTTACCTATCTGTATGTTAACCATCTCTCTGACCTCATATGCAACGTTCGTTAAATTTGTCACCTTATTTTCTAACTCCTCTTACTTTCTCTCTCTGACCTCATGTAAAATTTACCAGTGTTTCCTAATCTTATTTATTCTAGACAACATACTGGAATATGTAGTTACTTGTTTTATTATGTAAATCACTTAGACAGTTTGATTTCATGAGTAATATAACATAAAAACATAAGAATAGCCATATTGGGTCAGACAACATTCCATGCTATCAATCCCGGGGCAAGCAGTGGCTTCACCCATGTCATCTCAATAACAGACTATGGAACATGTCCAAACCTTTTTTTTTTTTCAAACCCAGATACACTAACCACTAATACCACATCCTCAAGACTGGCATCAAGGCAGGGTGATCCAAGACAAGAACTGAAGCAATGCAGGAACCAGGCAGGAACTGATGCAAGGCTGGAACAAAGGAGTACTAGGCAAGACAGGACAAGGATTGACTGAAGACAAGGCAGGGGAAGACAAGGCTAAATATGAGACAGCAGAGAAGGCTAGAACTGAGCCCAGATGAGGAGAGGCAAACAGGGCTAGAACTGGATCCAGACAAGGCAAAGCAAGGGCAAGGGCAAGAACTGGGCAAGACAAGACAGGCACAGGGATAGGCAAGGCAAGGCTGGATAAGGCATGGCAAGAATTAGAACCAGGCCAGATAGAGCTGGGCAAGGCAAACAGGACATGACTAGAACCAGGCTGGACAAAGCTGGACAAGGCAGGCAGGGCTAGAACTGGAACCAGACAAGGCAGAACAAGGTAAGAACTGGAACTAGACAGGGCAGAGCCAGGCATGAACTTGGAATGGTCAAGACTAGACAAGACAGGCAGAACTCAGTGATAAGGCAGGACTGCAGCTTGGCAGGAACTCAGAGACAAGGCAGGACTGGAGCTTGGCAGGAATTAGGCAGGGCTGGGTCTAGGGCTACACGGGGCTGGGTCCAAGGCAAGGCTGGGATTCTTCAAGGCAGGAACACAAAAACAAGGCTGAAGACCTCTTGTGAAGGCCCTGGGATGAAGACAAGCGCTCCCTTAAGTATCGTGGATCAGGCAGTGATGCCCTTTATGGGGTTTACCAGTGTCATCAGTGTTGCCGCTGCCGGAAATTAATCAGAGCTTTTTGGCATGTGTGTGTACCCTAGGAGGACTGGCAACTGCCGGCACACAGCAGCAATGGGACCTGCTCAAGGAAAAGGTGAGATGGGGTGCAATGGGGTAAGTGTCATGGCAGGTACAACTCTAACCAAATTATTAGGCAGACTCAAGGGCTCATAAAAGAAAAAAATATCTAAAAAAAGAAAGATAGTATAAATGGTAGATGGACATGTTTCTCACACAAAAACATTTAAATCAAATAATCAAACTTACCCACAAAAAGTTTGTCTGATATGCACCAAAAACTAAGCATTTTCAGAAGGGATTTTTCAAGGGCTTATCGTGGGCATGAGATCGGCAGCATTATGTGATGGACAGCAAAACAATCTCCTGGGGCTGGAATGAAAAACATGATTTACACCTGCTTTAAAAGCAACTAGGTCAAGTCGAAGCCTGTCTTTGGACTCATTTATGAATTATCTGAGTTGGAGAGTGGGGAGATGGAATTGGTCGCTTGTGAGAGAGTGGTGAGTTACTGAGTGGTTTCTTACCTTTGTTTGCCTCAGTCTGAACCTTTTGACCCTCACATTTCCTGCCTTGCCTCCTCTGTTTCACCTCCTCAAGTCCTTGCCCACACCTGCTAGCCCTCCCAGCCACAACCATTCCTAGCTCTGTATCTGGCCCCTTTCCCCCACCAACCCCTCACTGTCGCCAAACCACCACATATCCCATTCTACCTCCCTACCTACTTATCTTCTGTCTCTCATTGTTGCTCTGTTTGTCCAGTCCCAGTTTGTCACTGTTCTGTGTGCTGGTGCTGGGTCTCACTAGGTGCAATAGGTGGAAATGTGCACAGTGGAGTTACTGGGGTTAGTAAGTTGCACCTATGGTGGTAGAACACCTGCACATCAATCATGGATGTGCTGAATGCTATTGTGGCTGATTTGCTGGATGTGGATGAGAGTTTGGAGGGGCGGCCCAGGAGGAGATAATCCTATCTGAGAGTATTTAGACCCAGGACCCACTTCCTGGACCTCACTGACCAGGAGTGTCTTACTAGGTATTGCTTTGATAGAGCTGGTATACAGCACCTCAGTCTGCAGCTACAACCCATTCTCCAGGCCAGGAAATGCAGGAATAATCCAGCGCCTGTCCAAATTAAGGTCACAGCCTCCCTTGCATTTCTTGCCACTGGCACCTTTCAGTCAGTGCTAGCAATCCATACAGGCCTCACCCAGCCTGCCATCTCCAACTATCTTGTCCAGTTCCTTGATGCATTCCTTACCCACACCACACAGTATATTACCTTACCCACTACTGCCCAGGCCCTCCAGAACAATATGATCCAGGTCTACGTCATAGACTGCTTCCCCTCAGTCATAGGCCTCATTGGCTGTACATACATCACACTCGACCCCCCCCCCCCCCCACTTGCCCATGAGGACACCTATAAGAATAGAAAATCATATCACTCCATGATATGCCCAGGCGTGTGGATGTGTATGCTCGGTACCCAGGGTCCACTCATGATGATCCTGCAGTATTCTGGAATTTACCACAGGTTTGATGGAGGGGAGATCACCGGCACCTGGCTCCTAGATAAACAGTATAGGAATTCTTAACCCCCATTCTCACTCCCCCCTTCTAACATCACAACACTCCCTCCCTCCCTCAAGATGCCCCCAGAACGCACACCCATGACCTGAACTCCACAAGGTCCCCATACCAGCCAATGCACACTCATGTCTGTGATTCTTGTTCCCCCCACAGGTGACAGCAAACCTGACTCATGACTCCCATTGTCCACCCCCAAAATGAGGTGGAGAAGGAATACAATAAGAACCATAAGAACACCTGCATCAACATCAAACAGACCTTTGGCCAGCTCAAAAATAGATTTAGATGTCTCAACCTTTCCAGAAGGGAGATCCTGTACAGCCCAGAAAAGGTTACCAAGATCTTCATGGCCTGCTGCATGCTGCACAACTTGGCACAGCAAAGATGGCCCCAGCCAGAGGACATGCAGCAGCAGCCAGACCAAGAGGATGATGAACCCCCCCCCACCCCCCACCCCCTGCACACAGAGCAGATCAGGGACCACACCAGCTGGGGGTCTGTACCAGACAAACACTCATACAGAGTTTTTCCGTAAAGAAAGTGCAATATTTATTTGTACTCATCATAACCTGAACATATCCTTCCAAGTGCACTCGTATACCACAGGTGATGAGGACTGCTACTGTCATGCACCATATGATTTATGCCTGCACATCCCTCAAAGCAGAAGCCAAGGGTATGGAACACTGTGGACCTCAGAAGCTATGATGCCAGTCAGTCACACAGCCAGGTGGGTGGAGAAGAAAGGATAGTAGCAGTAGTCTGAAGAGTACAGTGAGAGGGCCACAGATGCCTTGAAAGCAGGAATAGCCACTGGTGGTTGATGGCCTGAGATGGGAGAGGGGAAGAAGGCATCTAAAAATGAGACACTGGGGCCCTTGACCTAGTGAACAGAGTGTTCCCAAACCTAAGCAATAACCACTACTCTATGTTGAATTGTTAGGACATGGACCCTGATAAATTGCCTTTCTGCCTGTAGTCTGGTTTGCCTTCTTACCCCCTCCCTTCCACCTATCTGATAACCTCTAGTACAGATGGGTTTTCTTTCAGCCTCCTGTTCTGATCTGATTTTACAGCCTGCCTCACTGACAGACTACTCAGTAATTACTGTGGATTCTTTTGGATTCATATTAGGTAAATGAGACTTTTATTAGAGGTTCATAATTGTCTAAGATACACAATGATGAAGATATATACACAATGATTAAGCTATATAACTGAAAAGAAACAATACCTATCTATAGTTAAAAATAAACAATCATTACATCACTGGTCCCTACATCCAAGCAATGCTAGGAGTCTCTTGACCAGGAAAAGAAGCAATAATACATCATAATATATATACGTCACTGGTCCTTAATCTCTACATCCAGGCTCTTATCATCAGCTGGGAGGGGGGGCCATGTTCACAGCGAAAGCCAGGAGTTTCTTTGACCAGGAAATATAGTTCTGCACAGTATGTACGTTACTCAAAGATGAGCTCCCAATTTCACTGGCAAAAATCCCCCTTTTTATTAGGCTTAGAACTCATGTTCAGAACTAAGGAAAATTGCAGAATGCTTGAGAATTTCTCTGTTTATTTTTTATTTTTTGCTTCATATTTTTATTAATAATTTTGCGTAAAACATAAAACAGACAATAAACAAACTATAATAACAATCCATGGCATATACAATAAAAAAATCAGAGCATTAGCAGCGTTCCATCCCTAGAAACCAGCAGGAATACGCAAGGTTAGGTAATGACAGGAGATTCTTGACAAAATAAATCCAAGCGGCCCCAGGTCTTTAATACTGACTTAACTCTATGTTGTTTGCGAGCCAAAATCATTTCATACTTTCTGATCACACATACTTAGCTCCACCATTCATTGTAATTTAAATGTACATTATTTTTCCAATTGGAGATAATTAAATGCAAGGCAACAGCTAATAGGATGTTGAACAATTTCTTATCCGATTCCAAAATAGTGACAGAAGGAGAAGAGGCTCTTAAAATCACTATTTCATAAGAGATTGCTGTGGTCATTGGCAGATGAAAAACAAGACACATTTTTGCCCAAATAAGTCGCCAGTATGCTCTAACGTTCTTACAGAAGAAAACCATGTGTGCTAGTGACCCATCAGGGCCTTGACATGACCAACATTTATAGGTAACACTTTTAGTGATCCTAGCCACTCTAGCAGGGGCCCAGTAGTCTCTGTGGAATATAAAATAAGAGGATTGGGATATCGCCGCTGATTTAGTAGGATGCAGTGAATTAACCCAAAAGGTATACCAATCAAAGTCAGTTGTGTCAAAACTCAAATCCGCTTCCCAAGACAGCCGCAAGGGAGCAACAGCATCCACATAGGAATCTTGAAGTTTCTTATACAAAACAGATGCCTTCCTTCTACCCGCTGCAATGCTATGACAGAAGGAGACAAAATCGGAAGGAGTAGACAAAAGAGAGTTAGAGACCTGAAAGGACAAAATACACTGAGCTATGTCCCTCCATCCCTGTGGATCTATTAAGGAGACATCATATAATGCTGATACAGCATCCGGAGATAACAGAGTACCAGCAAGAAATAAGTGAGATAACAACCATATTCCCTTTCCCATCCACTCCTCCCTTAGAGACTGCAGAAGAACCGTGGGGAAGGCAGAGTTATACCAGAGAGAGACATCCTCCAGCGAACTAATACTATATCCAAGACCAGTTCTAAATGTACGGATAGTAGAAGCAGAGGCTTTTAACAGCCTAAGATGTTTGGTGTATGGATAGAAATCCGTGCAAGGGAGAACACTTAAAGGGCACGGATGGACCAAGGCGGCCTCCAAAATCAGCCACCTAGGCATGAGATGTGAAAATTCCCTTTGGAACCACTGCAGAGACTGTGCAAGTTGAAAGGCAATGTGATAGTTTTTAAAATCAGGAACATTAAGACCTCCCAAATGCTTTGGTAGCTTAAGTTTCTTAAGTGAAATACAAGGGGGTTTTTGTCTCCAAAGAAACTTAAGCAGCAGAGAGTCAATCTTTTTATAGAGAGTACTCGGAAAAGAGAAGGGGGTCTTACTAAAAATGTAATTTAACTTTGGAGCTAGAACCATCCTAATAGCCTCTATCCTTCCCCACCATGTCAAATAAAGTGGAGACCATAAATTCAAAATTGAAGAGGTTAAAGTTAAGAGTTGGTCTTTAATAAGAGCCATAGTCTGATCCACCGACTTTGAGTACCATACGCCCAGATACTTAATTTTATTAGGCTCCCAGGAAAATGGGAAGTGAGAAATCTGAGATCTATGCACCAGTGAATTTAGCGGCATTACAGCTGATTTGGACCAATTTATTTTATAACCAGACAGAGAAGAAAAAGAATTGATAACATCCAATATACTGGGAAGAGAATTTGGTGTAGTATATAACAATATATCATCCGCATAAATGGAAAGCTTGAACATCTCCTCGCCTACAGACACACCAGAAATAGACGAGTGAGCCCGAATGGCTATTGCCAATGGTTCTAAAGCAATATTAAAAAGGAGAGGAGATAATGGACAGCCTTGCTTAGTACCTCTTCTAAGGGGAAAAAGTTGAGAATTAGTACCATTCACTGAGAGGGAAGCCATTGGATTAGTATATAACATTTTTATCATTTTAATAAAGGAGGGGCTAAAATTAAACCAAGCCAAAGTATGGAACAAGTAATCCCATTCAATTCTATCAAAGGCCTTCTCAGCGTCAAGGGATACCGCTATAAATGGTTCACGGGAACCCTCGACATGTGCTAGGATATTCCAAAAAAGCCTAGAATTATCACTAGCCAGTCTATCAACCGTAAACCCATTTTGATCCCTATGAATTATATCAGGAACAATATGCTGCAGATGCCGAGCCAAATTTTTTGCATATATTTTATTATCTATGTTAATTAAAGAAATAGGTCTGTAATTCTCAACCTTAGAGTGATCTCTGTCCGGTTTGGGTATCACAATAATTGTCGATTGGTAAAAGGAGCCAGTTTGACCCTCATGCATTAAGAGCGAATTATAAATGATATTCATCTTGGGTGCCAGAAGATCTGCAAACTTCTGATAGAATTCTACAGTGAAACCATCATTCCCTGGTGATTTCCCTGTAGAAAGAGAATGAATTGCTTCCAATATTTCCTGATGGGAGAAGGGCTGTTCTAAAGAGTGGTTTTGAGAGAGGTCAATTAGAGGCCTATCAAGATGGTTCCCAAATTCCCCAAAAGACGCTATGGAAAAGGGAACCTCAGAAGTATATAAATTATTATAGCACAAGTAGAATTGTTGAGCAATAGCTTCATCAGAAGTGTGTACAACCCCTGTGGAGTCAACAATTTGTGGAATCCTATTCCTGCTTCTTTTAGTTTTGAGGTATTGCGCAAGAAGGTGACTTGCTTTATTACTCTCCGCGTAAAGTGTTGATTTATGAGTATGAATCAAGTCCAACGCCTCTCGGGTAAGGGACGTGTTAAAATCATACTTTAAGTTCTGCAAGCACGACAGAGTCGTCGGATCATTATCTACAATATACCTTTGTTCTAATAATTTGAGTTTGGTAGTTTTCTCAACCAGATCTCTTCTGCGCCTGCGATTTACCATGGTGGAATAACTAATTATGTGCCCCCGTGTAGTAGCCTTGAAAGCATCCCACCACAAGAGAACCTTGCCCTCCTCCAAAATGTTGAAATGAAAGAATTCCTCGATCTTGGAGTGAAGAAACTGTACAAAAGTATCATCTTGTAACAGCAGACTATTAAATCTCCAAGGCGGTGTACTCTGTTTGTGCAAGAAATCATTAAAGTTAAGAGACACTGGTGAGTGATCGGAGATACTTCTACTGAGTATATCTACGGCACATGTGTGTGGCAATAAATTCGAGGAGATTAGAAAGTAGTCAATTCTAGAGAAGCTTCCATGAGGAGGAGAGTAAAAAGTGAAGTCCCTTTCCGTGGGATGGAAAATACGCCAAGGGTCTACCAAACCCAGGGATGTCTTAAGGTCCTGGATCGCATATAGGGATTTCGACACCCTAGAGAGGCAGTTGGATTTCCGGTCCAGAAGAAGATCCTGAACCTGATTAAAACCACCCCCAAGAAGGATATGTGTGGATCCAAAGGAAACAATCTCAGCAGTCACAGCATGAAAGAATGTGGGAGAGTCAGAATTCGGGGCATACAAGTTGCCTATTAACAGATCATAAGCAGGCATTGCCAAGTTCACCAATAGCCATCTGCCCTCATTATCGGAGCATTGTTTTATAATGGAAAAAGTAAATGTTTTGCGAACCAGAATCGCAACTCCATTTTTCTTGTGCACTGCAGAAGAAGCGGCAATAAGAGAATAGAACTGGTCTTGGAATCCCACCGCATCAGCCGCCAGAAGATGTGTCTCCTGTACTAGAATAATGTCAGCCTGTAATCTCCTAATGTACAACAATACCTTCTTATGCTTTATAGGATTATTTAAGCCTTGTACATTAATGGAAAGTATTTTCATCTAATTACAAAATAAGTACAAATGAAGCGATAGAGATGCATCACTTGAAAGGTGAAAGGAAATATTACTGGAAAACTCCCACAGCGACTATAGTAGCTAAAGCAGTGTTGAATTGACATGACCAACCAGTGGGTAGGAAATCCCAGCGGGAAGACAGTGCAGAAGAAACATAGCAGCACCAAAACTGAAGCTATGAGAAGTATAACAGTGAAATATGCGCCCTGCAATAAAGAGAAAAAGGAAACTCTATTAAAAACACAGACATCACCTACGAATTTAGATACACCAAAAAAATAATGAGCAATACCCAATCAAATTCCATTCAAAAGTAGTGAGGGATTTGAACTGGAAAGCAGACCCTATCAGAGTGGGGCAGTACCAGTAAAGCTGCATTAGGGAGGACCCAGTATGAGTAACCACATGTGCAGAACAAGGAGGCACCATAGCAAGTACAGAGTGCTACTTAACATTCCCTTGTAAGAAAAGAATAGGCAACTGCGAAATTCTAGGCACATTGCAATAAATAGCCCCCAATATAATGTAGTGGTAGGAGAAACTAGGAAAATATACATGAGACATATGCAAGCTCTAACAAACCGCAATGGAACACTAATAATGAAGATAGCACCCAAGTCCTCAAAAAGATACGGGGACCCAGGTGCTGCCATGGAATTGTATAAAAAAAACAAAAGAAACATAACACAGACAAAACTAAACCCCTGAGGGCAAAATTCAAAATAACAAAAGTTGCAAGCAACTAAAGAACAAGAGATCATGGGAGATGGAAAGTAGAGCTGAAGACCGCCCGTTCATCTACCTAAGATACTTGGAACTACCATCAAACAGTAATCATGGAAAATAAGCCAGCAGTAAGCATAACATGTGAAGAACAAAGTCACTTTTTAAATGAGTCCAGGAAAGAGTCCAGGAGTTGCGGGTCGTCAAAACTTCTAGTCGTGTTATGAACAGTCACACGCATTCGCGCTGGATAAAGGAGACCATACTGAGCCCCAAGAGCTTTCAGACGATCCCGGAACAGCAGAAAAGCCTTTCTTCTCTGGACAGTGGTTTTATTCAGATCCGGGAAGATGAAGAGCTTCGCACCCTCCCACGCAAGTGGCGCCTTTAATTTTGCCATTTGCAGGATGAGCAATGCCGTTGGATAGCGAAGGAATTTTATAATTATAGGCCTCGGAGCTTGCTGATTCAGCCGTTTGAAAGATGGCACGCTGTTAGCCTGTTTGATTTCTAACCGTTGTTCCGGCGTGAGGTCCAGCAGTTTCGGTAGAAAAGTTTCCAAGAAGGCCCTTAAATTCAAACCTTCCGAGCCCTCCGGCAAGCCCAGCAGACGAACAGAATTTCGTCTTAATCTATTTTGCAGGTCCTCAACCTCCTTTTTTAAGAAATCCACTTCTGTGGACTTCCTTCGCAAGTCCATAAGCAGGTTTCCCTGCCTCTCAGCTGTACCTTCAAGCGCCGAAGTGCGGAGTTCCATACTAGAGAGATTCGCCTTCATGTCAACAATCTCATCCTTAATATCCTGCAGAGAGGTCTGATTCTCCTG
Organism: Microcaecilia unicolor; assembly: GCF_901765095.1. Classification (NCBI taxonomy): domain Eukaryota; kingdom Metazoa; phylum Chordata; class Amphibia; order Gymnophiona; family Siphonopidae; genus Microcaecilia; species Microcaecilia unicolor. Next base: position 252,605,910 of record NC_044035.1, on the reverse strand, counting down.
CAAGAGCGATTTAATGGAAAGGAGCTCTTCCATAATAACATGTAGCGAAATCTCAGAAGTAGCTTCAGTTGCCATGGCAGTCCCAGAGCGGAGATCTTGCTTGTGCCGCTTGGGAGCCGGTAGTGGCGCCGATATCGGGTCCATTTTTGAATTCTTCCCAGCCATGGTAAACCCGGATGGACAGTGAGTAACCCCACTATTGTCACACTCACTTACACTCTGTTTGGGAATGACGGTAGTGCAGGAGTCTTTTAAACAGCGGGAGCTGAGAAATCAGGCAGCCATTCCGCTCAAGGCTTAGCCACGCCCCCCAGAATTTCTCTGTTTAGATAAACAAGCCATACTGTGGGAATGTGGTCACATGTTTCTCAGTCCAGGTGGCCAGTCTGAACTCAAAACAGGCTCCACCTCTCCCTTCACATACCAAATTAATTAGAGCTGTGTCTTATCTTCTTCCACATTTCACACAAACAGAATTACTTCTAATCAAAAATACAGACCCCGAGTGCACTGTCGGTCAAGGCAGAGTTGAAAAACAATCTTTAAAATCTTCCATTACAACTCCTCACACTGTCCATGCTTGACAAAGGGTTAAAAAGAGAGAGCAGCCAGCATCTTTATTTCCCAAACCTTACCTGACTCCCCAGCCTATGTGAAGGTATCCTTGGGAAAAAGCTAGTGCACCATGCACTCCATAGGGGTGAGGTTCACGGGATCTGCATCCGGTAGATTGCCTTCAGCCTTGTGCTTTATAAACCACTTCAGCTGCCTCCATTTCCTTTTGCAGTCCTCTACATCTCGATTTGTGAGGTAGACCTCATTTACTTTATGGTATATGGCCACCCATTCTCTTGGTATAAGCACAGTTTTTGCTCTTTTGAAGCAAAAAGATTGCTATGGCATGCCACTGTCTCCTTCACTAGCAGCTCAACCTCAGTATTGCTAAAGTTGCCCTCCCTGCTAGGGGGATTCATTTTGGAAGCCATAGTATGGGTGGGATGTGGACCGAGATGCAGGTGTTTATAGGGCACTTTAGATGTTTCAGCTGTGGTTACTTAAACGTTTTGGGAATAGACCTTTGGGAAGAATGATGTCTGCAGATTGCAGACCTGGAGAACTGGGTTTGATTCCTGCTGCTGCCTGACAGTCAGCAGTGGGTTGAGATCCTGGCGAACCGGGTTCAATTCCTTCTGCAGCTTCGTGTGACCCTGGACAAGTCACTTAGCCCTCTATTGCCCCAGGTACAATATATAACTTAGATTGTGAACCCATTAGGGACAGTGCAAAGTACCTGTAACAGAAATTGTAAACCTCATAGTTGCCTTAGGGATCACTTGCAGTATATCAAGTGCTGAAAATAAAATAATCAAGCAAATGTAGACAACATTTTCAACCCTCTACGTTGCTTTATGTTGCTAAGAGGGAGGTGGATTATCAGGCTGGAATCTTCAACACCTGGAAAACTAACTAATTTCACTGCTTTTTAGCGATGTTTAGAAGCAGCAGGACTCTCCTTCACCACAAAGGTCTTTCTAAAGACCACTCATTCTTAAAATTCACTACCTGAGGATTTACATTTTCATATACAGATAACAAGACTCCTGAGGAAGGAACTGTGTGTTCTGAAACATATTGAGTCATCCTCCATTAAAGATTATTGTTTTACTTCTAGTGTCTCTGGCCTGTTTCGATGAGCCTGACTCCATTTCCACTCCTTGCTTTTTTCCTGTGTTTCTCCATGGGATATCTGTGTTCTTTCCACTTTCCGTATTTTTTTATGAAACTCATTAGCCATTCTATTTCTCCATCATCAGGCAGCTGAATCCTGCATACCATGAGCCAGCTGGAGTCCCCATTTGCCACTGTCTCCAGGTAAGCAGACACATCAGAACCTATCCTTCCCCTTCTGGTAGGGAGATGACCTGAGACCTAGTCTGCCTTATGTTTCTGCTAACAGATTGCTTTTTCTAGGACCTGGCTGCTGGACAAAGTAAAGTGCAAGAATTGATCAACAGGAACACAAAGGATGGAAGGAATCTTGAAACACAGTGTTTTTTTGCTATTGATATATTTGTTAACTTTTGTGGATTTAATGTTTTTTACTGCATGTATTGTACTCCACTCTGGGGAAGGGCAGATAAATAATAAATTCAAATTCTGATCCTGAAACTATGTTACTGTGGGGGATATGTGCAGATTCTACTACTGTAGAAACGCCCATTTGTGGCTGCCTGCCTGAGAAGCTGGGGGGGGGGGGGGGGGGGGGGGGGGGGAAGGGGATGGAGTCCCTAAGAATGGGTCTTGTGCATCCTGTGCTCCTCAGGGGTAAGGTTCACAGGGTCCACATCTGGTGGCTTTTCTCTAGCCTGGCGCTTCACATCCCTCTTCAGCTGGCTCCATTTTAATTTTTGCAGTCCTCCATATCTCCATTGTGTGGTAGACCATATTTAGCTTGGAGCATATAGCCACCCATTCCCAGGCTTGAGACTGACAATGTCCAACATCTTATACTTTAATCCCTGTCCTGGCCCTCATGTTCAGTGGACCCTGAAGCCAGGGCCCCTGTCCTAACTGTTGGACTCCCTAAAGCTGCTGGCCACACAGGACCAGCTTGTTTGTCACCTGCTCTCAGTGGGGGCAGTTGCCTCTGGGAGCCTCACCGGATCTACTGGGAGGGCCAGGAACCTGCTGGATGAGTAGTGTACTAGACAAAGCCTCAGTGTGCCTACCGTGCCTATACTATTCCCCTGCCCTATGGCCTGCTGAGCACAGAGTAAACTGTACTCTGTGCAATGGCAAAGCACACCTGCTGGTTTGTATCTGACTGGTCGCTATTGTGAGACAACAGACGTGTATAATAGTTCCTTTCCCTCCTTGTGTATATATTTTTACCCTTCCTTTACCTCATTTTGTAAGTAGGTTTAAATATGTAAATACGTAGGTAGGAAGCAGCTCTTTCTAAGCCCTGAGCTATGCTGGTTGTGGGCAAGACAGCATGCTGAACAGAGTAAATTCTAGTCCAGGCACCGCCTAGGCACACCTGCTGGTTGGTACCATACTGATGGCTAGTGCGAGACAACACTCTTTTACTTTGATTAGCTGTATGCAGTCTGAAAATGGGTGTGGGCCTGCAGAGTGAAGGGGGTATATGGGGCTGGGCTCCTGCTGCAAACTGTTAGGCATAGGCAGGGAAATGCTTAGAGTAGGCCAGATGTGGCCTACATCAGTAGCTGCTACCCCCTTCCTGGCAACATTGCCTGCACATCTCTCTGACAGATTCCTTGGCCATCTTCTCACCATCTCTGGCCAGGGTGCCCACAGGCTCTGGCATGGGAATATCTGGCCTAATGTCTCATCTTGGGAAAGACCCCATTAACAGATACCCTACAGCCATGAGCTAGAAGGGACTAAAAAGACTGCAGTCATGTGTGCTTCCCTCCTTTCCCCCAACTGTGGAACCTGATAGCTTCTTCCATATGCCTCACACTTTGTCAGGTGCTGGAGTAGCCAGTCTAAGTTCAACTGCCATTACTGGCTGTGGCAGGTCTTAACACATTCCCTGTCACCTGCTTTCTAGCTACTGGAGGCATTGCATAATGGTTTGGATCCTGGGGGTGGTAGGTTTGAGTCCCATGGGCTTCTTGTGATACAGGCCACAATAGATCCCTCTTCATTGGGCAGCCCTTTGGTTGAGCACTTTACAGTAAGGAGGAGCTGCTCTGATTGTGGACACCAAAGGCATTGAACACTTCTCTCCCTCATTTTTAACCACAACCCCGTTCCCTCCCCTCATCTACAGTTTCTTTCCTAGGGATTGGCTAGTAGTGTTTAAACACATCAGTTGTCAGCCTTGCATATCAGGGCATCAACACATATTTTTGGAGGCATAGACCTTTGTTAGCTTATATCAGAAAACATTGCATTTGTAACAAAATAATACTTTCTATTACTTGCAATGGTTTTGTCCATTGCCCTTATTTGTGGCTGCTGCTGCAGCTGCTCCTAACAATGCATCCTGAGCTCCCTCAGTATTTGCTCCTGTATGTGGTGTATGGCTCCCAGCTCCTGCTATATGTCTCTGCACATGCCTGTGACTTGTAGCAGTAGCTGGGCTAGGGTGACTAACAGTGGGCGTATTCGCCAGCAGGCATGGCAGCCATTTTTTGGGGGGGGCCTTAGCTGCTGTGACCTCCTGCCTAGCTGCCTTGGAGGGGGCTCTTTGTCCTCCCCTTCCCCTTTCAGTGGGAGCATGTCCTTCAGGGGTCCTCTACTTCTATCTGGTGCTGAGTGTAGCTCTGTTGTGGGATGAAGGGCACCTCTCACTGCCCAAAGTCCAATATCACTTCCTCCAAGACCCTTCCGGCAGCAGGCTAGGCTTGGGTGGGTTGGTCCGGGATGGGCTGGTCCAGGGCAGGCTGGAGAGCAGCTGGAGGTGACCTGTGTGCTTAAAAGGTTTGCAATTTAGGTAATCAGATCCTACATGGAGTGCATAGTGGTGCAGTTGGCTATTGGTATGAAGGGACAGCTGGGGGCTGTTGGTTGTTACCCGGGGGACATCTATGTTCTGTGGCAACAATGAGATGACATAGCAAAGAACTCTGGAGACAATGATATATCTGTTTGTCCCCTGAGAAGGTTATCTCTCTATAGGCATGCAAGATGGGTCCAGGCCTTGTTGGAGGGTCATGTGTGTCTAGGCAGTGGCTAGCAGGTAGTATGCCACTGCATTCTTGCATGGATGGTGCCATTGTTGCAGCTCTTGTCAGGAATCTGGATGTGTGTGCATCCCCATGCCAATGCGGCCTACATCTGGCTGAGAGTTTGCAGGAGACTTTGTTTGATCCTCCCATTCTTCTGGCCATCTCTGCTGGGACCCACATGAGAACGAAACTTTATATATTGCAAGGTGGGAAACCTAGGTTCGGGTGCATTCATCTGTGATATAATCATGCTAGCTGGCTTAGGGCCCTCTGTGATGCCAGTGGTTGCACATCACCCCATGACTCATGGGCATGCTCTTGGGGGGACCTGGGGGAGGAGTACGCATAGGTGGTAGTTTCCCTAAGGAGGGGATTGTGTCCCACTATCATATAGAGGTTTCAAGGGCCCCTAGCTTTGGCCTTGAGAGATGTTTCACAGGGCAGCACACCTAACTTTGGACCTCACAATGGTATATACAATCAGTGTGGATGTATGGAATGGCCTCCTGGTGGAGGTCATGGAGACAAGGAGGCATATTTTCAAAGCACTTTGGGAGGCTAAGTTCCATAGGTTTCTATGGAACTTTGGGAGGCTAAGAGGCATATTTTCAAAGCACTTAGCCTCCCAAAGTTCCATAGAAACCTATGGAACTTAGCCTCCCAAAGTGCTTTGAAAATATGCCTCTAAGTGCTTTGAAAATAAGCCTCCAAGTGTGTCAGAGTTTAAGAAAGCACGGGACAGGCACGTGGCATCCCTTAGGAAAATGAGGAGCTAGTGGTTACTGAGGAAGGACAGACTGAATGGGCCATTTGGCCCTTATCTGCCGTCATGATTCTATGTTTCTATGTGTGGGCTGTGGGGCATGAGGGGCCATCCATTTGGGTGGCAACTTGTACTCTCACAGCCCTCTGTGGTCCTCCTTGAAGACTCCTTTGTCAGGTATGTGTGTGGTGTGGGGGTTAGGGCTGTGGCCCCTCAATGCAGGGATGTGGGTTTGATTCTCACTATGGGTCTTTTTGGTTACTGTTTTATTTGCCCTGCCATAGCTGCTGCAATGTGCTAGGTAGCTGTGTGTGACATGCTGGACACTTTTCTACTGGTCACAGGAGTGTGCTAATATCTCTTCCCCTCCTTCCTTTCCATGTCATCTCATAGGTTTGGGGTTAGCTACAACACATTCCAGTGGATACGGGGGTTGTGGGCATACTGTAATGGGGGTAGCTGCGTTCTCGTGCCGTGACCCAGGACAGAACTGTTATAGAAGTTCAATGTCAGCGGTGCTTACATTGGATCTTGAGGTGCTCCCTCATATACTGGATGAGGCCTGTGTCTTCCTGCTGCATGCGCCTGTACAGGCGCCTGAGTGCCTCAAGGTCCCTGTGGATGCCAAATTGTTTGCAAAACACTAGTTGGTGGAGACAGGATTCAGGTGTTGGGGCTTCTTGGTTTGACATATTTATCTTATTTATGACATTTTGTGCAATACTCCTCACATTGCCTATGACAAATGGCAACTGCCAGATTGGGAGGGGGCTGAGGGGGTGAGTATGCAGTACACAGGCACAGGTACTGTGTGAGCTGAGGTGGCTATGGGGACAGAAGATGGCATGGTGCCCTTTCTGTGGAGCATGTGCACTGTTGCTGGGAGGAGGGTATGGGCAGTGGGGTACAACAAGTATGCATTTAGGTGGCTGCATGTACTTTTGTGAGCTGCTGCCAATGTTCCTTTCAGTATGTGGGCATGGGGCAGCATGCTGGGGGGGATGTTAGAGGGTCCACAAATGTTCAGCCCATTTCAGCATTTAATGGTTAGTGGAGGGGGTCCTATGGGAGCTGGGGGATGTGTACTAGGTTGTTTTTTAGATGTGGGCCATAAGCAGAGGGGAGGGGGCCTGATGGTCTTCCTTCGGATCTCACTGTATGTGACTCTGCCTATGTATGGTGCTTGCACATGACTGGTGATGTGATCCTGGGGGGGCACTACTTCACACTCACCTTTCCAGACTGCTCCTGATGGATCTCCATGCCCTCGTGGAGACATTGCAGGGAGGCAGGTGGTGGTGGTACTTAGCTCTCTATGGAGAAACTGAGCTCTCTGTGCAGTGATATTGCTGTCCACAATCAGGAAAGTTCCTCCATGTGCAGAGGTGTATGTGCACATTTTGCACGTGGAGGGAACATCCTGCCATTGCTACGGACACTTTCTTGACACACTACTGTCATTGCACGTTTTGCATAGTGTATTTCTGATTGACAGAGATACTTATTTCAAAACATCTGTGATGTTTGCAGTGCATCTTTGTATTAAATGTTTTAATACTGTATTTTTGAAAATTGTTTATTTATCTCTTCCATTATAGACATAGCTCTTTGCGTGTTTTCCAATAAAAAATTTTTTCGCCATTTGGACATCATATTGAACATGCCTCTCTATATGGACCATATAGGTCTTTATCTGTCATCATCTACTATGTTACTATGATAAAACTGCCTCACTAGTTTTGGTGCCTGTTTGGATTATTACAAAGCTTAGACATAAGAACTGGTAGGGAGCCTGAGTGGGAGCCTGGGTGGTAGATGTTGTACATTAATATACATAAGAACTAATAAAGAAAATGACAGTGCCTACAATAGCCTGTCATTGGAAGTGGTGGAAGCCAACACTGTAATGGAATTTAAATATGCTTCAGATAGATTAGAGGACAGTGTTAGGGGGATTGGGACTCAGGTAAAAGATGTGGCGAAGGAACAATCAGAGGGACCCAAGATTTTGCTCAACCATGCAAAGTGTTAGAGAACCAGAGAAGAGGACAACTGGGCAGACTGAATGGGCCACTTGCCTCTTATCCACTGTCACCTACAACACAACTAATAACTTCCTACTGTTTGTGAGAGACTCCACTATTGATATTTACATATTAAAATAAGTATCAACAGATGAAAGCAGTGAGCATCAGATTTAAATACAACACATAAACAAAAAATAAACACATCTTCACAACCTTCCTTTGGGCTTCAGGCTCGATACTTTTGGCAGAGAACGACAGAAAACCAAATGGGCACATGGTACTTGTCCACATTGCAGCAGTACTTAAGAACAGTGCCTGACCTCGGAGAAGGATACAGTGCCAACTTTAAATATATTGGTTGGCTCTAATCTAATGATCTCTTGTTCCGCCTCTGGAGGAAACTGTTGAGAAAGCACAGCTTTATAGAAAAGACTGGATGCAGAAGATATTCAAGTTTCATTCCTGCCTTTGGGCACCAGAAGTAAACCTATGGAACCCCCACAACTACAGAACATTCTTCAGCTCTTCACTCTCATGCAGGATAATCATTCTTGGAACAAACATGAAACTAATTAGAATGTTCCCTCTGGGCTTGGAAATGTAACTTTAATTACATGGAATGCAGCCCTTTTATCAGAGAGACAGTGATATATATAAATTAAAACCTTTAAAGTTAACTGGAAAGAAACCAAGGAATTCCAGTGGAAAAAAAACCCCAGCTTTGGTCATGAATGTATTCCCCCTACCACCACCAAAGCATATCATGCAACCAGAACAACAACAAAAAAAAAAGAATTAAGACACCCTTTAAGATATTTCACACACATTGTTTCTGAGCATCAGAAAAAGGATACATCACTTAAGCCGTCAATCTAATAGTTAAGCATTTGCAACAGGTCAGTCTTCTAAGAGTTTAGGTATGTAACTTTTAGTTATGCACCTAAATTGGCTTTTTTGAAAACTAATTAGGGTTGATAACTTAAATATAGGTTCCAAAATTCACTAGGATCCTAAATTTACAAATTTAGGAATGTGGGTGTCGTGGCATATTGAGCAGCAGGTGAAGTGTTCCTGAGCCACAAGCTGCCACACACAGGCCAAGGTAAGATTAGATGTACATTAGTGGGACCAGGTGGATGTCTTCTGCCAGCACAGATCACCTTCCCTTTGGGCTGGGTCCACAGATGTTGATGAGTTGCAGGACTTATATGGGAGAGGCCAGACAGAGCTAGGCAAGAAGAGTTGGAGCCCAAAGAAGGCATAGCCACAGAACAATAGAAATAAGAAGGCAAGACTTAAACAGTGAAGTGGTTCATGAAAACAGAGGGGTCGATACTAAAAGGCTTATCCAGTGGACAGGAGCTGCTAACCAGTTAAGGGCTCATGAGAGGGACAGTAAGTTGCACTCATGGATAGTGCCAGTAAATATTTCCTCTGACTACCTCAGCACTATCCATACAGAGCTTGGTCAAAGCCAGAGGATACCTGGTTAGCAGTGATGTTCAGATCGCTAACTGGATAGCGATTGGATAAAGTTAGGATGGCAAAAGCGTTAGTGATCTGAATATCACTGCTACTAATCAAATTGCCTTTTGTGTCAGCACTGAAACCAGATAATCAGCGCTGGCTGATACTCAGGTACTGGGGTACCGGCATTGAATATCCAGTTTCACTTTAACTGCTGGCTTGATTAAATGTTAACTACCCCAGTTTAATATTAGCCCCAGAAGTCCAATGTATGAGGACATAGAAATTGACCAGGTAGTTCTGGCAACCTGCAACTGCAATTTAACCTCCTGCCTGGTTAAATTGTTGTGGGTGGGCCATTCCTGGATTTTCAGTGGCAAATTCATCCAGTGATGGTTAGCGTCTTTGAAAATGCTGACTACCACTGGATGAATATCGGGGGGGGGGGGGGGGGGGGGAGTTGTTATGACCATTAATCTAGGAAAATAAATAGCTATCCTAAAGTTAAATGAAAATCTTAAATTTAAGATCCTAATTTAGGAACTGAGCATCTTTTGACAGTTAACCCTTGAATGTAACACATGGAAGCCAATAATGAGAGCACGGCCCACACTTAAACAGCTAAGTTAATATTCAGCACTGTCCAGTTAAGATTATAGCGGCTAAAGCTAGGACTGTTATTTAGGTGGTCTAATTTGGCTGCTAAACGTAGCTGGCCAGCATCTGACTATTAGCAGATAGTGGGTTATATCATGAAATATCACTGGATAGTCACTATGCACTGACTTGCTATCTCGTGCTGAATATTAGTGCTTAGCCAGCTAAGCACTATTTAAGCAGCCAGGAGCCATTCCTGGCCACTTAAATGGCACTAAATATCAGCTGGATGGTATTCACCAGACTAGACTTCCTTTGATTTCACTTCATTAGAGATCCTCAGAGCAATTGTACACTAAACTTCTTTGGAGCATTTAGAAGGGATAGAACTTAGACTGATAATTTCCTTTTGAGGATTATTTAACCCTCAACAACGGAGGGTTGTGTTTAGAACCATTCAGATTACTATGACTCCTGATGCAGGTGGTTGTGCCGAAACATTACACCATGTCCAGTCCTTCTTCTGAATTCTTGTTTTTGAGGATTTGTTTTACATAGATCTATTGGCTTAATTTTCTTTTTTGTTATAATAAAGTTTGTAGTTGTCATTCCTTGACTCCTAGGTTTCCTTTGTCTACTTTGTCCTCCCTTACTTCCATATCTTTTCACAGGGGACTTTTTCTCCTTTTTGGTGTTTGATGGTGTTCACCAGACCAGATTTCCATTGATTTCACTTCACTAGACATCCTCAGAGCCAGTATTCATTATCCATATGGACATTTCAGCAGGAATCCCACAGAATGAATTTAGGGATGGAAACTGAATTATTTTTACATAAGTGTTTGTAGCCCTTTCCAAAAGGATTAAGAAACAGTGCAGGCAATTCAAAAATTCTGGATTACTATGGAAGCTTTCAAACAAAGCAATTGGGTTTTGTGTGGTTACTTGTGGCCTTGTCTGCAGTAAAGTCTCCTAGAACTTTTCGGAGGTCTGAGCTGTATATTAGCAGGACCTCAGGCAGAGGCTTGTACTGTGTTGCTCATATTATAGCTCCTACCCCTAACCAGCAGATCCAGGCCATGTGCTCAGTGGTGTAGCCAAGGGTGTGCTTGGGGCAGCACACCTATGATGTGGCTGGCAGGGATCCCCAAGCCCCACCAGCCTAAAATTCCCAACAACTGTCCATCCTGCATACCTTGAAATAACAGATCTTTGCCTGCAGTGAGCAGCGATTGATACATACTGCCCACAGCCTTCCCTCTGATGTATTCCTGCCTATGCGGAAACAGGAAGTTGCGTCAGAGAGAAGGCTGTGGGGCTAACATGAGCAGAGTGTATTAGTTGCTGCCTGCTGCCGGTGAAAAGTTGCTATTTAAAAGGTATGCAGGGGAGGGGGGATATTTGAGAGACCATATGGCATGCAGGTGAGAGAGGGAGAGACCAAATCACTTGTGGGACAAGGCGGAGTTCTTCTGCCCACCCATTTTGGGCCCAGGCCCACCCAAAATTGGGTGTCTGGCTACGCCCCTGCGATATGCTACAATTGAGTTGGTCTTAATTTGTAGCCTGCTTTCAGAAAGAAGTAAAATAGGCCTATGAGGTTGTCATGCCAGTGTGTGTCTGTATTGCTTGGGATAATGTGGGAAATAAATGTAAAAAAAAAAAATCCTTTATCCTCCACCTTTTAAGACACTACCTATTCAGCTGGATGGTGATAACACAATGAAAGCAAGTTTGGTCCAGTGAAGACTAATTCAAAATAACCTGTTCCTTAGCTGGGCCCTAGTATTACCATATTGAAAATGTGACCATATCATGCCTTTGTGGTTATGTTCCACTAATAAGTTAAAGAATTAACTGGCTATCTTGAAAGGATTATATAACCTTTGGATGCACGACTAGGGACACAAACATACACTTATTTATTCAATATCACAATTCCTCATGTACAGCCAGAAAACAACCTTTTAGGGTGGATAGTGTTCACAGTGAGTTCCTTTTATTATCGACCAGATATAAGAGATAAGAGTTTTCAGTTTTGGCACAGTATAAGTCATCAAAAGAACAAAATATAAGAAAACCAATGGACTGCATTAAGGGCTTTTAGCCCATTTAGTTATGTTTAAACAAAAGAGATCTTCGTGAAACAAAATATTTATTTTTATTTTGACTTATAAAACCACTTGTCCCTAAAATGCCTAAAAACAGAATAATCCATTTGTGTGTCTAAAATGTAAACTTCTACAAAACAGATGACGATGTGATTCCATGTGCTTCAACAAAAGAAGAGTTTAATTTTACTTCCATTTAATTTCAATATATTCCATCTTTATAACACCAGCCAGCTTATAATCGAACGAGAAAAACGCCCAAGTTCCGACCTAAATCGGGAGATGGGCGTTTATCTCACAAAAACGAATAACGCGGTATAATCAAAAGCCGAATTTGGGACGCTTTCAACTGCACTCCGTCGCGGATGCGGACAAAGTGGATGGGGGCGTGTCGAAGGCGTGTCAAAGGCGGAACTGGGGCGTGGTTATCACCCGAACAGAGATGGGCGCCCTTCGCCGATAATGGATGCGTTTGTAGCTAGAATTTAGGGCACTTTTCCTGGACCCTGTTTTTTCACGAATAAGGCCCCAAAAAGTGCCCTAAATGACCAGATTACCCCCAGAGGGAATCGGGGATGACCTCCCCTGACTCCCCCAGTGGTCACTAACCCCCTCCCACCACAAAAAAATGATGTTTCACAACTTTTTATTTTCACCCTCAAATGTCATACCCTCCTCCCAGGCAGCAGTATGCAGGTCCCTGGAGCAGTTGTTAGGGGGTGCAGTGGACGTCAGGCAGGTGGACCCAGGCCCATCCCCCCTACCTGTTACAATTGTGCTGCTTAATGCTTATTAGTCGTCCAACCCCCCCAAACCCACTGTACCCACATGTAGGTGCCCCTCTTCACCCCTTAGGGCTATAGTAATGGTGTAGACTTGTGGGCAGTGGGTTTTGAGGGGGATTTGGGGGGCTCAACACACAATGGAAGGGTGCTATGCACCTGGGAGCTCTTTTACCTGTTTTTTTGTTTTTGTAAAAGTGCCCCCTAGGGTGCCCGGTTGGTGTCCTGGCATGTGAGGGGGACCAGTGCACTACGAATCCTGGCCCCTCCCACGAACAAATGCCTTGGGTTTATTCGTTTTTGAGCTGGGCACTTTCCTTTTCCACTATCGCTGAAAAGCAAAAACGCCCAGCTCACACATTGGCGAATAAAACATGGGCGTCTATTTTTTATCGATAATACGGTTCGGTCCGCCCCTTCACGGACCCGTTCTCGGAGATTAACGCCCATGGAGATAGGCGTTTCTGTTCCATTATGCCCCTCCAGGCTTCCCAAGGCAGATTACAGCAACAGTTAGGATGAACCCATCAAGAAACAAGATATCCTCACTGAAATCTTGCCATCTGTATTGTATAGAACAGTGTAGAAAAATGAGCACAAAATACAGAGGTTATAACTGCTATTTCTACCAGATATATTTTAAAGCTGTTTTAGTGATATTCAATTTTTATTTCATGATATTTATATCTATATATGGGAAGCTTTCAAATAAAAAAGCTGTCAAATAAGTAAAAAAAAAAAAAAAGCTTTTGTCCTCCACCTTTTAAGGCAGTGCCTATCCAACTGGATTACTGGAACAGCCTTAGACATTTTACAGTTGGACCACTCATTTATTTTTAATCTTTTGCTGTTATTTTCAATAGCATTTGCTATTGTTTTGGGTGAACTAAAGCTCTGCCTACTGGCTTCAGCCTATATAATGGACTGGATAGGAACATCCAATCTCCTGTTTTCTTCAACCTCCTTGGGACCCGGCAAAGGAAAGTCCCTGAGCCAGCCAGAGCAGTCTGCCTTAATGGCTGCCAGTGAAAGAAGCAAGTTTGAAGGACCTGGGGAGCAGGGCCAGTGCTAGACATGATGGGGCTCAGGGCAGATGCTAGGGAGGGGGCCCCAAAGCATGCTTGCAGATTGTCCATCTTTGAACTTCAGGCAGGTTTGTTTGGGGCCCTCAGTGACATGTGGGCCCAGGGCAATTGCCCTGTTTGCCCAACCCTAACGCCGGCCCTGTTGTGGGAGGGTGTAAGAGATGCTGGACTGAGAAGTGTGGAGAGAATGAGAGAGACACTGGCTGGAACCAGGAGGGGAGAGAGAGGGGCCGCAAGGTTGGGGGCAGAACCCCCCCCCCCCCCCAATTTTTGTATTGCTGGTTTTAGGGGTTTTCCGGCAGCCGACTTGGCCTTTAATAAACCGGCCAGTCGACAATCCTACCATTTATCCTGCTTTGCTCTTAGGTGTTGTTCTCCCTTTCCTGCCTGGCTCAAGAGAACTCTAACCAGGACATTTTTGTGGGGGATTCATATATATGTACAAACACAGGGATGGCCAGTCTAGAAAGCTGGCTCCACTAACTCTGCATGGAACTTCTGGCTCTGTTCCTGTTTTCAAAGACTTTTTTTGACTGAAATTTCCCTTTGCAGCAGTTTAGTTCTCTCCCTACCAGCGATGACTCATCTTTTCCTTGTAGAGCCAGGTGGTCAGTCTTCCATAAACAAATGATGTTAAGTTTTTAGGGCTGTCACACACTTTTTACAAACATGAGCTATCAAGAGACTGTGTATATGTTAACTAATGGCGAGGAGACACCCTGCCCTGATGTGCACATAGAAAGCACTTGGAGCATGTCAGTTTCTTGGATTCTCTCTCTCTGCATGGTGGTGAAGTTCAAAGAGCTGCTGGAATTCTTTAAAAAAAGGGTGGAGGTGGGAGGGGGGCAAAAAGCACTGAAAGGCCACCAGTGTTCACAACACAAAGCGTCATAAAAAGAAAATGCATTCAGAAAACCAAAACCTTGTAGCTCTGAATGTATGCTCTGATTTTCTGTGCTAAAGTAAGGATGGAGTGGCTGTGTTGGGATTTTGCAACTGCCAGCTATCTCAGAACGGAGAAAAGTTGTATCTGAACCTCCCATTTCTGGTTGTTATATGATCAAGAATTCCCATCTGTGCTGGAACTGTTGCCACACAGCAGAATCCTTAAATGTACTCCCCACCCCATTACATAGAAATTGAGCTGCCTGTGATCTCATCAACAGCTCTGGCAATACACCCTCTCCTTTGTGACCAGGGCTAATACATCTGCAGCATAATTTGTTGTTATGGACTTAAGTCAAAATGGTAACATTTTGTGTCTTCATATAATTCACTTGGAACAGGATAATTGCACCAAAACAAAACCCAGAAACCACTTGTTCTTTGTGGTTTTTAATTCATTCTCAAGGAAAACAAGGGTTTTGACATTCTAGAAAATGCATCTTCTGAAACCATTGTTCTATCACGGTTACAAATACAGCTAAAGTAGATTTCTGTGTTATGTTACCCCCAGGAAGAGGGGCCAGCGCTAGCCCCCCCCTGGTTATGTTATGTTATCCAAGGAGGGGCCAGTACTAGGCCCCCTCTGGTTATCTTATGTTGTTGCAGGAATGGATGCATGAATTTGTGATACTTCAGGAGTCAGACAGCACACACCAGAATGAGAAAGTAATCTTCTTTATTTGCCAGCAAACAAAGCAAGACATCAGTTCTAGCTCTCTTCTCTTTCTCTCAGCTCTTTTTGTGTCATGTGGCTTCTGTCTCAGCTGCTTCTCTTCTGCTGTCTCTCCTGTTGTCTTCCAGCTTTCTTCCTTTCTTCTGAGCTCCTTCTGACGTAAACTGCTTCTGCTCCTACTTAAATACTGTTCTATCCAGCCTAGCCTAGCCCAGCCCCCTTACTCTCCAATTGGTTAAGGAATAGATTGGTCACTTTGCCTCAACCAATCATTACTTTAAAAATATCAGTTACATAGGTTCCAGACATCCTAAACTGACCTGTGACCTGGGGCCCCTTACACCAGACATTTGGTCTCCAGAACTCTTACATTTCTCATTATGATTGATTTCTCATCTATAGCTTAACCTGGGTTCACTTAGAGACCAAGAGGCCCTAGTGAGATTGGTTATTCTCATATTCCTAGTCTGGTTCATACTAACTGCTAACTAAACTCTGGCATTCATTAAAGGGGTCAAAGGCTAATCTTACTTAATAGCATACGGCTATGGTCTGTTATTTCTTTCAGGAGGCCAGTCCTACACTTAGCTATAATTAATCAAGGAGAAGAGAGCTGACTAGCCCTGACCTCGTTCACCTATCAGCTTATACATTGAACCAGCCAGAACTATGGCTAAGTCAAACCACATGTTGGCCTCTTCACTGCAGTCCTTGCTTAGAAACATCAGACAAAGAATCATTTTGAAAGTAACACAGAGTTGAACAAACATCCTACATTTAACTACACAGAATCAGTATTTCTTATAAGACATATTCTAAATATCAAAAACTTGTAAATACTAATCTATTTATATCTAGAATTATTTAGAATCTAACTATTTTCTTCCAAGCAGTGTTCAATTCAATCCCAAACAAACTGCCTGCAATATGCCGGCTCATACATATGTGTTTGCTTAGCAATCCATCAATCACAAGGGTGAAAGAAATTCCTGTCTCTGACCTTTCTAACCCAGCCCGGCAAACGCTAGAGTTCAATATAATCTGAACCATCTGGCATACCTTCACTTCACTTACAAAGTAAAAGTTGAAATTTGAAATAAGAATTCAATTCAAATACCAAGCTTTTAACAGAATTAACCCTTCATATGATTTCTTATATATATATAATTATGCCATGGCTGCCTCATTCCCCCCTTTGAGACTAAAATCAGCTTATGCAGAGATAAGTCTCACTACTCAAACTCTGGAGATTATAGTGATCCTAATTAGGAATAGACTTGTGAATCACCATTACCCTACTTGTTAAGGTCCGACGGCATACTGCCGAAGCACATGAGGCCAGGAAACAAAACAACAACCCTGCTAAAACTAAGACTATTAGGGAAATGAACAAGGGGCGTATCCAGGAGGTCAATGACCACCACCAGGAGGTAAGGTCTAATCCTCCTCGGTAATCCTCCACATTAAGGCTGGCCAACTGTAGGACTTTATCCATGGCATGCCTAACCACATGCGTCCTATTTATGACAATAGTACAGCACTCTGAAGAATTTAGCACTGTGCAGAGACCACCCTGAGCTGCAAAGAGATAGTCAAGGCCCATACGATTATACCGAGAAACTATACTTAATTCATTAATTTGATCCTGCAATGCATTGACTACCACGTTCAGCTCATGAACTAAAACATGGAGTAGGGATTGAAGTCTCCGGGTAGCCATACCTAGTTCAGTAATACCCGCTACTGGGCCTCCAATTGGAATCCAGGCTGTGGCAGAAAGGGCTACAAGTCTCTTTTTAGTCAGAGGATAAGTAGAATTAATATACTGAAGGGCTAATTCAATCGCCTCATCCTCTGTGGCAACGGAGGAGGGTAAGGACAAAGCCTCTCGCTTAGAGCGGTGCGGGGATAGTGGCTTAAGAGGAATAACTTTAGGAAAATAATTCAAGGTTACCAATACACAAAATTATATGTAGGGGGAAGAATCATGTGGAGGACATTATCACAGAGCCAGTAATGACCAAGAAGAGGGTGAGGAAAGTTCCCAATAAATGTTGGCTCAGGCTGGACAGGGTACTTAGGGTGCCCATAATGCGAGCCCCTATCCCAGGGGGAACGAAGACGAAATGGAGACTTTGCACACCATAGGCGCCAATCCCCAATTGTGACAGGCTGCTCATTTGTTAGTAACTCTTCATACCCCGGGGACTTATGAAAGTAGAAAATAAGCTTGGACACTATAGTCTTCTCAGTGGTACGCTTAGGAGCCAGATAATCACCTGGGTCATAATCTACAGGTATGGTAGCAGGGCACATAGGAGTACCTGGAGAAACTACCCACACAGATTCTCCTTTTTCTGGGAGAACATTAGTATAATTACAGGGAATGGGAAGAACAGTTGAGATGCTTCTTGTTAAACAAAACACTCCAGAGGCTGGATAGGGAGACGTAAAAACTGGCCTTAGAGAAGATTCAGAGGGGGAAGTAGCATTATAAAAGGACCACCAAGTATAATCCTGGCTCCAAGGACCTGAACTCGAAAAGTAGGGAGGTATAAGAGCTGGGAGCTGCACAGGGACAGGAACAGCTGGGACATCTGTGGTATAAGGAGAAAATCGGGAACACACAATACAAGGGGAAGTAATCTTTGCCTGGCTAATTAGTTCCTGGACTGAGTGTAACCAAAGGTTGGAGCGAGTTGGGGTATTAGGAACAAGGAGGCAAGGAGTAGAAAACAACAAAAGCATCCAAACTACTAACATTTTCTCTCTTCCTAATCTAAAACAAATACAGCAAACTAATTAAGCAATAATATTTCAACAGTCTGTGCTAATCACAGATTACTCTCATATAGTGTTCTCAGTCTTTGAGTTCTTATACCAGTTGGGATAGACCCTCAACTGACAAGGATCAAGCTTTCAAATTCCAAGAAAGCCAGAATCAGGGCAAGAAAGAGTCTCAGTGTGAAGCCGAAGTTCAGCCGCTCCTGCAGTATGCAGTTGACCCTTCTTTTCAGCTAGTAGATTCTTTGGTTCGGGTCAAGCGCAACTTCAATGGCTCCGCTGGATCACTTTCTGCTCTCCACTGTCTAGGCTCCGTCTGATCCGTGCTGGGCTCAGTCTGGTCAGCAGACTTAATTCGAGACCAATGGACCCATGGAGTAATCCCTGCGACCTTCACAGCTGCAGGGGTAGAAAGCAAAACAGTAAAAGGTCCTTTCCATCGGGGCCCCAAAGGCTGGAGCTTCCAATCTTTCACCCAAACTCTATCCCCTGGCAGGAAGGAATGTACCTGAGCCTGGAAGGGGACAGGGTTTATTTCTCTCACATAAGACTGAAGCTCAGAAATTATCTTACCCAGGAGGGCTACCTGCTCCTGCACCTGGGCAGACCCTAAAATCCCTATGTCTCCCTTAATTCCCTGTAAAATGGCTGGGGGCTTCCCATACACAATTTCAAAGGGAGAGAGGGCTGTTCCTTTAGTTGGGGTGCATCGGAGGCGAAAGAGGGCTAGTGGCAATGCCTGTGGCCATTTCAATTGGGTTTCCTGACAAATCTTTGCTAGGCTATTTTTCAAGGTTCTGTTTGCTCGCTCAACCTGCCCTGAACTCTGGGGACGATAGGCACAATGCAATTTCCAGGTAATGCGCAAAGCGCGGGACAGGGCCTGAAGTGTAGCTTCAACAAAGGCGGGACCATTATCTGAACCTATGGCAAGGGGCAGTCCATACCTGGGGATGACATCCCTAAGGAGAGCTCGAGCTACTTCTGTGGCTTTCTCAGTGACTGTAGGATATGCTTCCACCCACCCAGAAAAGGTACAGACCATGACCAAAAGATATCGGAGCCTACCGCTCCTGGGCATTTCTGTGAAGTCTATAACTAAAGACTCAAAGGGTGTTAGTCCTCTAGACTGAACTCCTGGTGGAATACGGGGTCCCTGACGAGCATTATTCTGGGCACAGAGAGTACATCGGGCAGAGGCAGTGGCAACCAGACTATCCAATCCTTCCAGCACCACTACTCGACTGAGTAGGCGGGCTAGTGCTGTTTTCCCTAAGTGTGATAGGTCATGAGCTTGAGACACTACAGGCCAAGCTAGGTGGCGTGGCACCAGAACTCTGGTATCAGGGAGATGTAACCAGCCATCAGGTCTCCTTACTGCACCTTCCTCTTGAGCCCATTTCTCTTCCATTTGGGTATACATAGGCGTCCATTCTTGCAATCGAATTTGGAACAGGGGAGTCACAGTACTTGCTAGGGGTCCTCGAGCAGCTTCCTTGGCCACCCGATCAGCATGGCGGTTCCCTCGGGCCACTGGAGTATCTACCCTTTGGTGTCCCCTACAGTGAATGACAGCTACCTTCTTGGGGGCCCAAACAGCCTCTAGCAGCTGAAGTATTTCAGGTCCATACTTAACAGGTTGGCCTGCAGCATTTATGAGTCCCTTTTCCTTATACAAAGCTCCATGAGCATGTAGGGTTGTGAAGGCATACTTAGAATCAGTATAAATGTTGGTTACCAGTCCTGCTGCTAACTCCAGAGCTCGTATGAGGGCCACAAGTTCTGCTTTCTGGGCTGAAGTTCCTTGGGGCAGGGCTCTTGCTTCTATCACCTTGTCCTCTGTCACCACAGCATAGCCTGCCAATCGCTTGGAGTTCTCCACATAACTGCTTCCATCTGTAAAATAAATTACATCTGGGTCCCTCCACGGAACATCTTTAAGATCTGGTCGACTGGAGTACACTTCATCCATGGTTTGGATACAGTCATGATCCGGTGGTCCCTCAGATGCTGGCAAAAGAGTAGCAGGATTGAATGTAGCCACTGTTTCCAGGTGTATCCGTGGATTCTCACACAAGCTAGCTTGGTACTTAACCATGCGGTTATTTGTAAACCAGTGGTTGCCCTTATACTCCATGAGGGTAAGAACTGCATGGGGGACTTTAACAACCAGTTCTTGCCCCAAGGTCAACTTATCAGCTTCCTGGACCAGTAAGGCTGTTGCTGCAATGGCCCTCATGCAGGCTGGCCATCCTTTAGCCACTCCATCCAGCTGTTTAGACAGGTATGCAACAGGCCTCTGCCAGGATCCCATCATCTGGGTCAGCACACCCAGAGCAACCCCCTGTCGCTCATGGACATACAATGAGAAAGGTTTCTCCACATCAGGAAGGCCTAACGCAGGGGCTTGGAGTAGGGCTTTCTTTATGGCAATGAAGGATTGTTGAGCAGTAGGTCCCCATTCAAATGGTTCCTTTTCACCCCCCTTTGTGGCTTGGTAAAGGGGTTTCGCCATCAATGCAAAATTTGGAATCCAAATTCTGCAAAATCCGGCTGCTCCCAGAAATTCCCTAACTTCTCTTCTGGACTTGGGTTGGGGAATTGCAGCTACCGCTTGCTTCCTACTAGCATCCAGTCTCCGACTTCCCTGGGAAATACAAAAGCCCAGATACTTCACTTCTGACTGACAAAGTTGGGCCTTTGAGCGTGAGACCTTATAGCCTGCATCCAAGAGTAGCTCCAGCAATTCTCTGGTAGCCTCAAAACACTCTTCCTGGGTCACTGCTGCAATCAGGAGGTCATCTACATACTGGAGTAAAACTTGCCTGGAAGGCTCAGATTTAAAAGTCTTAAGATCTTGTCCTAGGGCTGTCCCAAAAATAGTGGGGGAATTCTTGAACCCCTGTGGCAGGCGGGTCCATGTATACTGAAGCTTCCTTCCTGTTACTGGGTTTTCCCATTGAAAGGCAAAAAGCAATTGACTAGCGGGGGCCACCCGAATACAAAAGAAGGCATCTTTTAGGTCTAGTGTTGTGAAATGGGTAGCTCCAGAAGGTATCAATCCTAACAGGACATATGGATTAGGCACTACAGGGTGTAATGAAATAGTGGATTTGTTAACCACTCGTAAGTCTTGGACTGGCCGGTAGTCCTCAGTCCCTGGCTTCTGAACTGGCAATAATGGCGTATTCCATGGAGACTGGCAAGGACGAATAATTCCATAGGATAACAGACGATTCAAATGTGCTTGAATCCCTTCCAGAGCCTTTCTGGGAATTGGGTATTGACGAAGATGGATTGGCCGGGCACTTGGAAGTAAGTCTACATGTACAGGAGGAATATTTCGGGCCAACCCTGGGGGATTATCTTCTGCCCATACCCCACTGACCTGAAAGCTGTCTGCCAGGGGTAGGTCAACTTGGCTATGTGACTGATGCAGCCGCCATTCTTCTTCAAGAGGACAACAGAAACTCAGTATACCCTTAGGGCTGGATGTTGGGGGCCGAAAGGAGACTGAAGTCTGGCCATCAGAGTCAAAGGAAATTTGGGCCCTAAGCTTGGACAGCAGGTCTCGGCCTAACAAAGGGATTGGACAGTCTGGCATATAAAGGAATTCATGAGTGACTATGTGTGAGCCTAATTGGCATCTACGGGTTGTCAGGAAGGGCCTCCGGTTCTGCACCCCCGTGGCTCCCACCACTCGGACAGTTTTTCCAGACACAGGCGCTAATCGCTCCGTCACAACAGAATGTTCAGCTCCTGTATCAATCATGAATGGAATTGAGCGGCTCCCTATAGTTAACTTGACCATAGGTTCCTGGGAGCCCAGTTTGTAGGAACCCGGTCTGTCCTATTCGTCCCATTCTGCCATCTCGGCTATCCCGATGATGTCAGATTCAGGAGGCTCATATCTTCCCTCTCGAACTCGGCCTCGGCTTCCTCGATCTCCTGGTCCCCTTCTCAGTCCCTGGCGCCTCTGGGGGCATTCATCTTTCCAGTGCCCTCTTTCCTTACAATAGGCACACTGATCCCTCTCCAATCTTGGTCTGGGATTCTCCCCCCTTGGCCGGGATTGATTGAAGGAATCTCGGGGCCTGGCTGGTGGTCCGGGGTCCCACTTTGGCTTCCCATTAGCTAGAGGTCGACCTCGATTAAGGGTGGAATTAGTAATGGCTGCCGCTAAAAGGTCGGCCTTCTTCTGCATCTTCCGGTCAGCCTCTCGGCGCACCTCCTGATCTCTATTAATGAAAACCTTGGTTGCGATCTCAATTAGCTGGGTGGTATTCATCCCTGCGAATCCCTCCTGACGCTGCAACTTCTTCCGGATATCTGGCATACTCTGGGCCACCAATGCACTATTCACCATTCTCTGGTTTTCTTGGGCTTCAGGGTCAAATGGGGTGTATGTTCTGTAGGCTTCAATTAGTCGCTCTAGAAAGGCCCCAGGGGATTCAGTTGCCCCTTGGAGAATTTCAGAAACCTTTGCCAGATTAATGGGCCTCTTTATGCCTTTCCTCATACCTTCCAGTAAGTCCCGGCAATAGCCAGACAACAGTTCATAGTGCTGCCCATCATTTGGATCCCAAGCTGGAGCTGCGCGAGGAAACCGAGCTCTAACCCACCCCTCTAGGTCCGGTGTCCTCTCGGGAGCACGTGCTCGCGTGATGGCCTCAGCATTTTGCAAAATCTTCCGCCTCTCCTCAGTTGTGAAGAGGGTCAGGAGAAGTTGTTGACAATCAGTCCAGGTTGGGTTATGGGTGGCCATAATGCTAGCCACTAGGTCCACCACTGCCTGAGGCTTTTCAGTATAAGAGGGGTAATGCGTCTTCCAATTCAGGAGATCGGTGGTTGTGAAGGGTACATACTGATAGGCCTGTGCCTGTATAACCTGACCCTGATTATTAGGATCCGGTCGAGTGGTAGTTACCTGGCGGAGGGGCAGAACTCTCGAGGAGGTGGGAATAGAACCTGAGGTAGAGCTAGGAGCTACCCTCCTATCATGCTCAAAGGTGATTGCAGCAGGTCTAACCCATTCAGTGGAGGTGTGTTGAACCCCTGAGGGATGGGGAGGGGTACTCATAGACTGAGAGGTGGTCACAGGTGATTCAGTCCATTGAAAGGGATGCCGGGCCCCTGATGAGTGGGTAGGGGTATTAGAGGGAGAGGCTGGGCTGTCAGGAGTTGAGGAGTCAGGGAGTGGAACCCAAAGCGGGTCTTCAGAGGTTAACAGGAGAGGATGTGGCAGAGGAGAGTAGAGACTGGGTGAAAAGTCCAACCTAGGATGTGGCAGGTTTTGCACAGGAGGGGAAGAACTATCCGGAGAAGCCTGTGCTGGAGAGGCTTGAGCTGGGCGGCGTGGATCTCTAGGGGCGGCACGGAACCCCAACAATGGGCCATAAGGTGGTGGCTCAAGGTCTGAGGGGTCATCAGAGAGTATGGGTTTCTCAGACAGGGTAGGGGCGGAAGCCACCGATTGGGTGGTAGGCTTCCTAGGGCTCTTTCCCTCTTCTAATTTAGATTTTCTAATCTTTCTTTGAACACGGCCTAACATGAATTTTACTGGGGATCCCATATAAGTTTTCAACCACGAGGGAGGGTCAGTCACAAGGCTGTCCCAGGAATCTATATAAGGGAGTTGTTCAGAATATTCTGGTTCTCCTACAACTATGCTGTAGACCTTCCGGATTACTTCAATATCTAAGCTGCCACTAGGGGGCCACCCCACTCCCATAGATGGCCACTCAACTTCACACAAGGTTCTTAGAGTACTTGAGCTTAAAGTCTGTCCATAGTCATTAATTAAAAATCCTTTTTTAAAGTTCTTAAGCATACAATCTAGGGGGGTATCAATTTGTCTAGATGATGTCCCACCCATAATGCTTACAGTTACAACACACAAAAAGGGAGGGAATTTTTGAAAGTGCAGTAAGGGGTCCGCACTCTCGAAACACTAGGTAGACAGACAGCAATCGCTTCCTTCCGTTGCTGACCAATTGAACTCGCGTTAATTGGAAATGCAGCTATAAGAAGTCCGCACTCAGTTAATCATTCACGCATCACACATTCCATACAGAAAATCCCACCCAACAATTTCAGATTTCTCAGATACAGATAAGCTCAAGCGTTTTCGCTTCTAATCTCCTCTAGATTAGAAGGTACTAGGGCCTTCGCTGAGAGTTGATCAGGCTCTCCTTCCTCAATTTGTTTGAGGGGCTGATTTACAACTTTCTAGCTAGAATTACAATACAGAATACAGAATACATACCCGGCGAATATTCTCCAGTCTCTTCGGGGGAGTGGGTTCGAATCCCACCGCTGCCACCAAGAATTGTTGCAGGAATGGATGCATGAATTTGTGATACTTCAGGAGTCAGACAGCACACACCAGAATGAGAAAGTAATCTTCTTTATTTGCCAGCAAACAAAGCAAGACATCAGTTCTAGCTCTCTTCTCTTTCTCTCAGCTCTTTTTGTGTCATGTGGCTTCTGTCTCAGCTGCTTCTCTTCTGCTGTCTCTCCTGTTGTCTTCCAGCTTTCTTCCTTTCTTCTGAGCTCCTTCTGACGTAAACTGCTTCTGCTCCTACTTAAATACTGTTCTATCCAGCCTAGCCTAGCCCAGCCCCCTTACTCTCCAATTGGTTAAGGAATAGATTGGTCACTTTGCCTCAACCAATCATTACTTTAAAAATATCAGTTACATAGGTTCCAGACATCCTAAACTGACCTGTGACCTGGGGCCCCTTACACCAGACATTTGGTCTCCAGAACTCTTACATTTCTCATTATGATTGATTTCTCATCTATAGCTTAACCTGGGTTCACTTAGAGACCAAGAGGCCCTAGTGAGATTGGTTATTCTCATATTCCTAGTCTGGTTCATACTAACTGCTAACTAAACTCTGGCATTCATTAAAGGGGTCAAAGGCTAATCTTACTTAATAGCATACGGCTATGGTCTGTTATTTCTTTCAGGAGGCCAGTCCTACACTTAGCTATAATTAATCAAGGAGAAGAGAGCTGACTAGCCCTGACCTCGTTCACCTATCAGCTTATACATTGAACCAGCCAGAACTATGGCTAAGTCAAACCACATGTTGGCCTCTTCACTGCAGTCCTTGCTTAGAAACATCAGACAAAGAATCATTTTGAAAGTAACACAGAGTTGAACAAACATCCTACATTTAACTACACAGAATCAGTATTTCTTATAAGACATATTCTAAATATCAAAAACTTGTAAATACTAATCTATTTATATCTAGAATTATTTAGAATCTAACTATTTTCTTCCAAGCAGTGTTCAATTCAATCCCAAACAAACTGCCTGCAATATGCCGGCTCATACATATGTGTTTGCTTAGCAATCCATCAATCACAAGGGTGAAAGAAATTCCTGTCTCTGACCTTTCTAACCCAGCCCGGCAAACGCTAGAGTTCAATATAATCTGAACCATCTGGCATACCTTCACTTCACTTACAAAGTAAAAGTTGAAATTTGAAATAAGAATTCAATTCAAATACCAAGCTTTTAACAGAATTAACCCTTCATATGATTTCTTATATATATATAATTATGCCATGGCTGCCTCAATGTTACCCCAGGAGGAGGGGCTAACACTAGGCCCCCCCTGCTTATCTTATTTTACCCCAGGAGGAGAGGCTAACACTAGGCCCCCCTGGTTATCTTATGTTATGTTATATTATGTTACCCCTAGGAGGAGGAGCCAGCACTAGCTGTGCCCCCCAGGTTATTTTATGTTATGTTTCCCCAAGAAGAATGAACAGCACTAGGCCCCCCTGGTTATGTTATGGTACCCCAGGAGGAGGGGCCAACACTGCCCCCCGGTTATGTTATCTCCAGGAGGAAGGGCCAGCACTAGGCCCCCTTGGTTATACTACCCCAGGAGGAGAGGCCTGTACTAGCCCCCCCCCCCCCCGGTTCTGTTCTGTTACTCCATAAGGAGGTACCAGTACTAGGCTCCCCTGGTTATGTTATATTATACTAGCCGTTGAGCCCGTTAAAACGGGCTACTATTGGAATGGGGGTTTTCCAAGGCCCCCCCCCCCGAGGTCGCCGCTGCCCCCCCCCCCCCCCCCCGAGGTCGCCGCTACCGGTACCCCCCCCCCCGGAGTCGCCGCCGCCACCCCTCTACCTGGCCCAGGCCCTCTGTTCGCTATTAATTCAACTTACATCGCCGCAGCACGCAGATCAGCTGAGCTCCCGTCAGCCTGGCCTTCCTTCGCTGCCTGTGTCCCGCCCTCGTGTGACGTACCGTCGGCGAAGGCAGGACACAGGCAGGGAAGGAAGGCCGACCGGAGCTCAGCTGATCTGTGTGCTGCGGCGATGTAAGTTGAATTAATTGCGATCAGAGGGCCGGGTGGGGGGGGGGGGGTTACCAGTGGCGGGGATCTCGGGGGGGGAGTGCAGTTTCCCTCTCTGTCCCGCCCCCGTCATCACGTATTGAGAGGGAAGCCTCTACTGCACATTTGCGAGTGAGTTCGGTCACTCGCCGTTTATATGTTTGATTACCCCAGAAGGAGGGACCGGGACTAGGTCCCCCCTGGTTATGTTACCTCCCATGGGTCCAGCAAGTGTTCTTCTCTTTTTCTTTCTGTGCAAAATATGAAGATCACATATGCCAGGGATGGCGTTAGGGGAGTGCAGCTAGGACCAGTGGCGTACCAAGGGAGGGGGGCAGTGGGGGCGGTCCGCCCCGGGTGCACGCCGCTGGGGGGGTGCCGTGCGCCGGTCAGCGTCGTTGGTTTCCATGCTCCCTCTGCCCCGGAACAGGAAGTAACCTGTTTCGGGGCAGAGGGAGCATGGAAACCAATGACGCTGACTGGCGCGCGGCACCCCTCCCAGCGGTGTTCACCCGGGGGGGGTTCTTTCGCTGGGGTGGGGGGGTGTTCCTTCGCCGAGGGGGGGTTGCGCTGTATGGGGGGCGGGGCGCATCGGCGATCTGCCCCAGGTGTTAGCGCCCCTCAGAACGCCACTGGCTAGGTCAACTGCCCCCTGGCCAAAGAGAGCCCTAAACTTCCTGGAAGCTGAAGAAGGCACAGCCTAATAGTGGGCTTTGGGGTCCACGCCGAAATTTCTGCACCTGGGCCCCAGCCATGTCTAGCACCAGCTCAGGCAGGATACACATTTCAAATCTGACATATTCTAATCACAAAATAGAAAATAACATTTTTTCTACCTTTTGTTGTCTGGTCATTTTATTTTTCAAATCATGTTGGTTCCAGGCTCTGGTTTCCATTCCCTCTGTCTTCTCAACTCACTTGCCAGGGTCTCCTGCCCATTTGACATTTCTTCTTTCTCCATGCTCACCATCCATCTTCCATCTCTGTGTAGCTATCTTTCCCCATGTTCAGCATCTTCCTTCTCTGTGTCCCCTATACTCAAACCAACATTCTGACTGGTGAGGTGTCACTTCTCCTGTATCTTGTGACCAGCTACCCCTAGTGAAATGGGCTACTGATTTAATGGGCTGAATAGGAATGCATACACATGTGTTGTAAGATCAGCACACCATAAACCAAAAATAAAGATCACAGAATAAACAACTGTAAAGCAAATAACAAATATACTGTACAACTAATTTGTATTGATGATAGCTGATGATTTATTATCAATATTGACAGAAGACAAATCCAAAAATTAATTAAAAACATATGGAGAATAAAGATCTTAGATACAGGGGCATAGCTATGTGGGGCCACGGGGGCATGGCCCCCGTAGATTTGGCCCTGCCCCCCCCCCCGCCGTCAACCCCTTCGACCCCCCCTCCCGCCGCCAACCCTCCCCCACCGCTGCCATCGTCGGGTACCTTTGCTGGCAGGGGTCCCCAACCCCCGCCAGCCGAAGTTCTCTTCTCTGGCGCGGCCGCGTTGCTGATCTGCAAGGACAGGCTTCTGTTTCTGTGAGTGACGTCCTGCACGTTGTACATCTGTGAGTCTGCAGGACGTCAGACTCACAGAAACAGAAGCCTGCCCTTGCAGATCAGCAACGCGGCCACGCCGGAGAAGAGGACTTCGGCTGGTGGGGGTTGGGGACCCCCGCCAGCAAAGGTACCCGACTGCGGTGGCAGGGGAGGGTTGGCGGCGGCAGGAAGAGGGGGTCGAAAGGGTTGGCGCTGGGGGTGGTCAAGGGTGGTGGTGGTGGTGGTGGCTAAAATGGTGGGGGGGGGGGGGTCGGCGGCACCGGGGGGGGGGGCTAAAATGCGCCCCTTCACCTTAGGCTCTGAACCCCCCTCCCACCGAAGTCTGGCTACACCCCTGCTTAGATATACACTACTGTCAATTATATGTCAGTCACAGTGACCAGCATACACCAAAAATACTTCAAAAAAACTCTGTATATTCACAACTCCTATGACTGATGTGTGCTAGCTGCTGTGATTGACAAAGAATTGACAGCAGTGTATATCTCAGGTCATTTGTCTCCATATATTATTTTATGAATACAAATCAAGTTTTGATTAGCATATTATCCTACTGTATCTTTCCCAACACCAGGTTAAAAATAGCTTAAGGACTTTAGAAATTGAAATCCCATTGCTATCCTGGTTGCTTCCTAAGGAGTAGGGGGTGCTATATGCTAAGATCCCCAGGTTCCAGGATGGATTTTGAAAGAGCATTAAAGCTCATTGTCCAATCAGACAGAACTTCATGGTTCCATAGACCAGAAAGTTTCTTTAACGTTATTTACTGTGCCTGAATGTAATTTACTTTGAACTACTACTGAAAAGAAAAGATATGAGCTGAAACTAACAAAAAATAAGGGACCCTTTTACGAAAGCACGGCAAGCCTACAGTGGGCTTGCCGTGCTGCACTTTGGCTCTACTGCCGGGCTTCTGGAGGATCTTGGTGGTAGTTCCTGCCCCCACCATACACCGTTTCTGGCGTGCCAATTTGTTTTTTCTTTGAGTGGCAGGGGTGCTGTGCACTGCCTGGTAACCGCAGAAGTTCTTACTGCCTCCTAAACAGGAGGCGGTAAGGGCTCCACCAAGAAATGACCTCATAGCAAGTGTTTAACTTACTGCATGACCATTTCCTTCCTATATAAAAAAAAGCCTTTTACTGGTGGGGGTAAAAGGGGACCTCAGCGCACGGCAAACCCATGCGCTGATACCACTGCAGGGCCTCTTTTACCACCATTTGGTAAAAGGAGTCATAAATGAATTAATAAAATAAATTGCCTCAACCATTGTCTAGAAAGCTTGGGGTCCCTGTCCTTATACCCTCCTTGCAATTCATCTGTTCATATAATAGATTCACCAATTTACCAATTGTAATTTCAGTTTTAAAAAACCCACATTTTAAAAATAGTTTTCTTTACTATAAGTCTTGCAAATCAAATGTCTAACAAAAAGCCCCAGAAAATCTTACGCCCGCTAAAGGCCACTCAATAAAAATGAAATTTTTAAGACTGGCCTCGTGATTCTAAGGAGACACATTAGTCAACTTGACTGTGATTAATCATCAACAATGCGGTATAAACCTAGCGCCCAGGTTCTGCAGTAACAGTAAGCATGCATTGCAGCTGTACAAGGAAGCAAGTTCCACTCCTTTGCACATTAATGGCCCCAAAAGAAGCCTCAGACATCTGTTCAAGCTCCCTAACAAAATGTGATCTGCATATGAAAAGCCCACCTGCTACTACCAATGCACTACTAAGAAAATAACACTGCAGGTGTCAAAACTAAATAAGCCACAGCGGTACAATTCACACTGAACAGTGAGTTTAAATGGAGTGGGGAATACTGGAAAGTTTAAGAAGTTACATCAAATCCACAAACTGCAGCAATAGTCACTCTGCTTTATAAGACCTATAAGGTGAAAGGCTAAAGGGTCAACCATCCTCTGTGCTTGGGGGATATGATACTTTGAGTAATTTAATAAACAGGCACCTACTTTCGGAACTATTTTATAAAGAAAACTAGGTGCCACTTTTCTTTAGACAATACTAGCATCTGTAGCATAACCCACATCTGCACTGCAGATGTGGACATTTACACGAGCCCTAGAACTGGTGCCTATATCCACACCTACATTTCCAGAGAACATGGGTAAATTTTATATACACTATTGGGCTCATTTTCAAAACAGAAAAATGGCTAAAAAGTGGCATAAAGCAGCTATTGGATGTTGTTCTCACAAAAACGTCCAAATCTGTATTTTCGAAACTAATTTTTAGATGTTTTTCTTTGAAGTCCATCAGAAGCATGTCCAAATCTCAAGGGGGTGTATCAGGGGCGTATTCAGGGTGGGACTTGGGCATTCCTGAGACTTAGATGTTTTTCAACCATAATGGAAAACAAAAACATCCAGGACTAAAACTAAGACGTTTTGAGCTAGACCTGTTTTTATAATGTTTTATTCCACTATGTTACTCATATTCTTGTGTTATTAACTAGTAAATAAGGCCCGTTTCTGACACAAATGAAACGGGTGCTAGCCAAAGTTGCCAGGTGGGCGGTTTTACTGCCCAATTGGGCGGGTTTTCGCCAGCGGCGGTGGGAAAATTTCGCCGGCCGCGGGATGCGGTTTTTTGGCCGGTTTTCCCGTCGCAGCTGTGCGAGTTTGGCGTTTTTTTCCGGGGCTTCTATTGGTCCAATAGAAGCTTTTCCGGGGCTTCTATTGGTCCAAATTGGACCAATAGAAGCCTTTCAGGGGCGGGGTTGACATCAGGGATGATGTAGGGCGGGGCTAGTGGTGTGGGAGGCGGGGCTAGTGACATGGGAGGCGGGGTTAGTGATGTGGGAGGTGGGGTTAGTGACACAGGGGCGGGGTTAGGTGATGCAGGGGCGGGGTTCGGTGACACGGGAGACGGGGATTGGCTACAGGCGGTTTTTGGGCGGGTTTACGGCTCGTTTAGGGCTGGGAAAATTTTTCCCAGCTGGCAACCCTGGTGCTAGCAAGGTTTTCTTTGGAGTGTGTATGTTTGAGAGTGTGTGTGTGAGTGTGACTGTGTGAGAGAGAGAGTGAGTCTGGGTGCGAGTGTGTCTGTGAGAGAGAGTGTGTGTGTTTGAATGAGAGTGTATGCGAGTGCGTATGTGAGACACAGTGACTGTGAGAGAGAGAGAGTTTCACACAGATACACTGTGTGAGAGAGTGTGTGTGAGACAGAGTGTGAGAGAGTATGTGTGCGATACACAGACTCTCTGTGAGACCGAGAGAGTGTATGAGACCGAGTGTGTGAGACCGAGAGTGTGTGAGTGACACATAGAGAGTGAATGTGATACAGTGTGAGACATAGTGTGAGAGACTGTGTGAGAGTGAGAGAGAGAAAGACACTGACTGTGAGAGAGTGTGTGTGTGACAGAGAGTGAGACTGGGTGCGAGTGTGTCTGTGAGAGAGAGAGTGTGTGTGATTGTCCTCTCTCTCCTGCCCCCCTCCAGCCACCCAGCGATTCTTCTCTGTCCCCTGGCCCCCCCTCCAGCCACCTAGCGATTCTTGTCTCCCCTGCCCCCCCTTCAGCCACCCAGCGATTCTGTCCTCTCCCCTACCCCCCTCCAGCCACCCAGCGATTGTCCTGTGTCCCCTGCCCCCCTCCAGCCACCCTGCGATTCTCCTCTGTCCCCTGCCCCCCCTCCAGCCACCCAGCGATTGTACTGTGTCCCCAGATTAGCTCCGTCGAAGTGGCGGCATTATTGAAAGCCCTGGCCGTCCATGGGGTCAGCTTCAGAACGCTGGAGGTGAGTTCGTTCCCTCAGTCCTGCCTTCTGATTACCCGCCCTCGACATCATCACGTTTTGACGCGAGGGCGGGGCAGAGAGAGATGTGACAGACTTACAAATGTTACGAACCCTTCACTGAAGCCACGGAGTCAGTTTCAGAACGTTGGAGGTGCTTTTTATTATAGTAGATTGTATTTCTATTCAAATAGCCAGGGCAGAGCAATGTAAGCCACATCGAACCTGCAAATAGGTGGGAAAATGTGGGATACAAATGCAACAAATAAATAAATAAATAATGAATAAGGCATAAAAAGGTGCCCCAAATAATCGGATGACCTTGCCTTATTCTCCCAGTGGTCACTAACCTCCTCCCACCCCCAAAAATGTGATGAAAAACATTACTTGCCAGCCTCTGTGCCAGCCTCAGATGTTATACTCAGGTCCATTAGAACAGCATGCAGGTTCCTGGACTAGTCTAGTGGTGGGTGCAGTGCACTGCAGGCAGATGGACCCAGGCTTCTACTTCCCCCTACCTGTTACATTTGTGGAGGAAACTGTGAGCCCTCCAAAACTCACCAGAAACCCACTGTACCCACATATAGACGCCCCCTTCACCTGTAAGGGCAAGGATAGTAGTGTACAGTTGGGGGTACTGGGTTTTGTGGGGCTCAGCAGACAAGGTACCTAGGAGCATTTTATGAAGTCCACTGCAATGCCCCCTAGGGTGCCTTATTGCTTTCCTGAGATGTCAGGGGGACCAGAGTACTAAAAATGCTGGCTCCTCCTACATCCCAATGGCTTGATTTTCAGCGTTTTGCACTTGGACGGTTTTTTTTTAATGGAGTAAAAAAATAAAACGTCCAAATCACAAAACTTTCTATTTTCGAAAAGATAGACATTTTTCTTTTTTGAAAATGACCTTCTTTGCTATTCAGATTTTGGACGTTTTTTGCAAAGGGGAAAGCTGCCCCGGGCCCCTGCATATAGGGGGCCCAGGTGCCCAGTTGCACATAGGTAAATTGATCCTCTCTTTCCCTTCTCTGCACCCATCCTGCATCCTTCCACCCACTCTCTCCCATCCCTGTGGTCCTCCGTAGTACTTCACCACCGGCGATTAACACAGTCAACCTTCTGCCAGCGTCGGGGCCTCTTCTCACTACTACTACTACTACTTAGCATTTCTATAGCGCTGCCAGGGTTACGCAGCGCTGTACAAGTTTAAACATGGGGAAGGACAGTCCCTGCTCAAGAGAGCTTATAATCTAAAGGTAAAAACTATGTAGTCAGTGTAGGTATCAGGAATGGGAAGGTGGTTAGGCACCAAAAGCAAGGGAGAAGAGATGGGCCTTGAGTAAGGACTTGAAAATGGGCAGGGAGGGCGCATGGCGTATGGGCTCAGGAAGTCTGTTCCAGGCATAAGGTGATGCGAGGCAGAAGGGGCGGAGTCTGGAGTTAGCGGTGGTGGAGAAGGGTACAGAAAGGAGTGATTTGTCCTGAGAGCGGAGGTTATGGGTGGGAACATACGGGGAGAGGAGGGTAGAGAGGTAATGGGGGGCTGCAGATTGAGTGCACTTGAAGGTCAATAGGAGAAGCTTGAACTGTATACGGTAGCGGATCGGGAGCCAGTGAAGTGACTTGAGGAGAGGGGTGATATGAGAGTATCGGTTCACGCGGTAGATAAGACGTGCGGCGGAATTTTGGACAGATTGAAGGGGGGATAGGTGGCTAAGCGGGAGGCCAGCGAGGAGAAGGTTGCAATAGTCAAGACGAGAGGTAACGAGCGAGTGGACGAGGGTTCGGGTGGTCTGTTCAGAGAGGAATGGGCGAATTTTGCTAATATTATAGAGGAAGAAGCGACAGGTCTTAGCTGTCTGCTGGATATGGGCAGAGAAGGAGAGGGAGGAGTCAAAAATGACTCCGAGATTGCGGGCTGAAGAGACGGGGAGGATGAGGGCGTTGTCAACTGAGACAGAAAGTGGGGGAAGAGGAGAAGAGGGTTTGGGTGGAAAGACAAGGAGCTCAGTCTTTGCCATGTTCAGTTTCAGATGTCGGTTGGACATCCAGGCAGCGATGTCTGAAAGGCAGGCCGAAACTTTGGCCTGGGTTTCGACTGTGATGTCGGGAGTGGAGAGGTAAAGCTGGGTGTCATCAGCATACAGATGGTACTGGAAACCATGAGATGAGATCAACGAGCCCAGGGAAGAGGTGTATATCGAGAAAAGAAGCGGTCCAAGGACAGATCCTTGAGGGACCCCAACAGAGAGCGGGACGGGGGTGGAAGAAGAGCCATTAGAAAATACTCTGAAGGTGCGTTGGGAAAGATACAAGGAGAACCAGGAGAGAACGGAGCCCTGGAACCCAAATGAAGACAGTGTGTCAAGAAGAAAATTATGATTGACGGTGTCAAAGGCGGCAGATAGGTCGAGGAGGATCAGGATGGAATAGTGACCTTTGGATTTGGCAAGGAACAGGTCATTGCAGACTTTAGAGAGTGCTGTTTCTGTTGAGTGTAGTGGGCGAAAGCCGGATTGAAGCGGGTCGAGGACGGCCTGAGAGGAGAGGAAGTCAAGGCAGTGGCTGTGGACAGCACGTTCAAGTAATTTGGAGAGGAAGGGTAGAAGAGAGATGGGGCGGTAGTTGGAGGGACAGGTGGGGTCAAGTGATGGTTTTTTGAGAAGTGGTGTGACTACAGCGTGCTTGAAGGTGTCAGGGACAGTGGCAGTGGAGAGAGAGAGGTTGAGGATGTGACAGATTGAGGGGGTTAACTGTAGGAGAGATGTTGGTAAGCAGATTGGTGGGAATGGGATCAGAGGAACAGGTGGTGCACTTAGAGGAAGAAAGAAGGCGAGCAGTTTCCTCTTCGGTGATCACAGGGAAGGAGGAGAAGGAGGCCAGGTTAGGTTGGTTGAGGGAGTGGGTTAAGAAGTCACAGGGAGGAGAAGGCTTGGAAGTGAATTCAAGGTTTATCTTCTGCACTTTATCGCGGAAGTAGTCAGCTAGTGTTTGAGGAGAGAGTGAGGGTGGGGTGGGAGCGGAGGGTACTTTAAGTAGGGAGTTGAGGGTGGCGAAGAGGCGACGAGGGTTGGAGCCAAGAGAATTGGTTAATTGAGAATAATATTCCTGTTTGGCAAGGAATAGGGAGGACTGGAAGGAGGATAGCATGAATTTGTAATGGGTGAAGTCTGACAGGGTGCGAGATTTCCTCCAGAGTCGTTCAGCAGAGCGGGTGCAGGAGCGAAGGTAATGGATGCAAGGGGTTAACCAGGGCTGAGGATTAATGCGCTTAGTGGGGCGAGAGACAGATGGTGCTAGGGTATCCAGAGCAGTGGAGAGAATTTCATTGTAGGTAGAGACAGCCGTGTCGACAGATTCAGAAGACGAGATGGAAGGGAAGAGAGTGGAGATGTGAGAGGATAGGGTAGGGGGGTCGACAGCTTGGAGATTCCTGAAGGCAGTGGTTATAGTTGGGCGAGGTTGAGGGGGAGGGTGATGAAGAGTGAGGGTGATTAGGTGATGATCTGAGATAGGAAGGACCCTAGGTGCCGAAATTGGAAGGTGAGCAGGAAGAGAAGAGAACGAGGTCTCTTCTCATGCATGTCCTGCCTGCTCTGATGCAACTTCCTGTTTTCCACACAGGTGGGAGGTGCCCGAGAAGAGACCCTGATGCCAGCAGAAGGATGACTGTGTTAAATGCTAGTTCTGAAGTACTACAGAGGACCGTAGTGACAGGAGAAAGCAGGTCGAAGAAAATGTGGTCTGTGGAGAAGAGAGAAAGAGAGGATGAGAAATGCCAGACCACAGCAGAAGGCCAGGGAGATATGTGGCCCTAAAGTGGAGTGGGGTTTGGGAAGCACGGGACAGATAAGGGCAGCATAGAAAATAAATGCTGGGCAAAAGGTCAATGGTGGACAGGGAGAGGGTAAGGATAGTGGAATGCAAAGAGGCAGTGCTGGAAAAGGGGGAGATTGGAACACAGAGGAATAGTACTGGAAAGGCCACAATCCCTTCACCACTGGGCTAAATGTACACCCCAAATCCACCAAGAGAAAAATATCACTCATTGGCCTTCAATCCCACTCAGTGAGATAGGCCACTTTTTGCATCTCTGCACTCTGGCCCAGCATTTTTCCTCCCCTTCCTTTTTCCTGCTCCAGCAGCTTCCTCCTCCAACCCCTGCCAGCCCCACTGCTTCTAGCAAAAAATAAATAAGTAAATAAAGAGTGTAGAGCTGCTGCCTAGGGTGCAAAGCTGATGGCTCCACCGGTCCTGCATCTTCTGACACAAATTTCCTGGTTTTAAGGTGCAGAACCAGCAGAGTTATCATCAGCATGACCTAGACAACGGCTCCAGCCTTTACAAGCATCTGTTTCAGCAGCTTGGCAGCAGCGCTGGCGTTAGGGGATGTCAAACAGGGCAACTGCCCTGGGCCCCCATGCCACAAGGGGCCCAAAGCCTACCTCAAGCTGAAGGAGACATATTCTACAGATGGACTTTAGTGCCTCCTCCCCACTGTCTTCCCCACTGGGCCCCTGAATATCGAACACACGCCCGGGCTGGCAGGGGGCTAAGAAAGTTGTGCCACTGGCCCAGGGGCAGTGGCGTAGCAAGGGGGGGCGGTCCGCCCCGGGTGCACGCCGCTGGGGGGTGTTGGCTCCGTGCTGGTGCACTGCCCTCTCTGCCCCGGAACAGATTACTTCCTGTTCCGGGACAGAAAGAGCAGTGAACCAACGTGGAGCCGACACACCCCAGCAACGTGCAGTCGGGGCGAATCGGCCCTCCCACCCGTCCCTCGCCGCAGGTATGCGCTCCGGGGGGGTGCGCTCCAGCGGGAGGAGGGTGCGCCGTGCTGCACCCGGGGGGGGGGGGGGGTGTGCAGCGGCAACCCACCCCGGGTGTCAGCTCCCCTCGCTACGGCTCTGCCCAGGGGGCTTTCATAAAAGTTTGTTGAATGATAAAAACTAGTGGGAGGGGAGTAGGAATTCTTTATTGCATAGAAGGCCCTGGTATCATATATTACTAATTTAAAAGTGGGGCAAAAGAGGAGTACAATATGCAGAAATGTCATTTTGGCTTGCTATAGCTTGCCCCACTGTTTCCACCCCAAATATTTCTGCTTAGAGACACCACTGACCCCCCCCCCCCCCCGCCCCAATCAAATTTTGAAATGTTGATACCACAATAATACCAGCATAAACAGCTATTACAAGTTTACAAGGAAAGGCATAGCCATTTCTTATAGCCCTAGAAAAATAAAATGGATCAAACTGACTGGATATTTATTTATTGGGATTTATTAACCACCCTTATGAAGAGATTCGCCCAAGGCAGTGTACAGCAGGTACAGTTTAACATAAAACTTACAATTTTGCTAACAGCATAACAATAGTAAAATAACCAAGAATAAACATAAATAAAATAAATGAGGTAAACTTGAAAACAGTAAATTGAAACCTAATAATAGAACTACAGTGCAACTGTATAAAACTTTATATTGAACCCAAGTTTTTAAAAAGGAATACTGTTAAATTATGACTTTTTTTAAGTAAAATGCTGAACCTCCCTGAACTCCTTCAAAAAGGCGGTAAATAAATCCTATTGAATAAAAATAAAATACAACTTCCCCTAAAAAGGTACGGAACTCTCTCCTCCGCTCTTTGCTGCCCTCAGGAGGCAGCCGTGAATAAGTATAGTCAATGTGGAACGAGCTTTTGCTCTGACCCTGTTCAATAAAGTTGCGGTAGTTTTAATGATACGCATGCGCGCCGTAGGTAAGCGTCAAGATGGCGGACTACAAGGGGGCCCCTCTAGCTAGCCGACCGGCGACGTTGGATTCCGCAGAGTACTATCACCTCACACCGGAGCAGCGGCGGGCCGAGGATGAGAGACTGGCGTTGCGAGCTAGGCTCAAACGGCAGTACCAGCTGCAGCTGAACGACCCGAATCGCCGGGCGCCGTTTGTGAGTGTTTCTTGATCCAACCCTTGGGGTCAGGGTGACCTCCTGTGGGAGAGGAGGGCTGAGGCTTCCTCTCTGAGCTGATAGTCATAATCTGAATATTCCTGGTGCTCTCTGTGGTATTTGTAGTTCTTCTTATGTTCAGAAACTTTTGGCATCGTAATGCCCCTGGAAGAGAGAGGAAGGTCGGAATGTGGGAAGAGTGGGTGCAGAAAGGGTACTTGGAATCTGAGACAATTTATTAAAGCTTTCTAGACAAAATAAAGCAGTTATTAGGACAGCTATTGGTAGTATAACTGTGTACTAGTGTAATTTTAGCAAAATGTTAGGCTAATGGTGGCACACGGAGGTGTTAGTCACGAGTAGACTCTTGGTTTAGGAAAGGATTGTGAGGCTTTCATTGATCAGTTAAAGGGCTGGGAACCCAGAAAAGGTTAAGGACCCCTGTCTTAGGCTTCCTCTCCTGATGACTAGCTTCTTTGGATGAGGGGGTGCCGACTTAAAAATGTCAGGCAGTACCATTTCACAGAGAGGGTAGTAGATACCTAGAATGCACTCCTGTGGGAGGTGGTGGAGATGAAAACGGTAATGGAATTCAAAAATGTGTGTGATAAACACAAAGGAATCTTTTATGGAAAGAAAATGAAACCAAACAAACTTGGTGGTGCTTAGAGAGCAACTCCAGTAATTGGGAAATGAAGCCAGTACAGGGCATACTTATAAGGTCTGTACCCTGATCATGGCTAAATAGGAAGGAAGGATATTGCATGCTCCAAGTAGGCTTGCCAGCTGACTCCATTTTCTCAAGACAAGGCGGTCCCATTCTAGTTTTTCTGTGCTGCACATATGAACTTATAGTTCTGTTAATTAAATCAGATCTGCAGGTTCATGCATGTATTGGGACCAAGATTGGTTGAACAAGCCCTGGAAAATATGAACCCGCTTAACTGTTCCAGCTCCATGCCTTTTGCTTATTCTCCAGTGACCATGCTCCATTGTTTGGCAACAGCATCTTGTAGGTTTCCTAATGTCTAACTTCTGGTGGTTATCTCCTGCTTTCAACCATGTATTTTTCAGTTGGACACTCCATTCTCGTTACTGTACATCTTGGACTGGGGATTCCACAGCCAGTCATATTTTCAGGATATTTACAATTACTATGCATGATGTTAAATGTGTACACAAATTTGGCATGCATACTCATAGAAAAAAATAGAGAATGTTATCAGGTAAAGACTATATGGCTTATCCAGTCTGTCCATCCTTATCACTAACTTACTTTCTACAGTCTCCACCCCCTCCCCCCAGTCCAGCCCATAGGCAATATTAGGTGGTCACCTAGGGCAGCAGCAACAGCTTCCAGATGTTTTGCTTTGACTGCAGAGCTTTTTGCTACCTAAGTCCTTACAGCTGTACGAACTCAGAACTCATCACGATCTACTTTTATCAGCAAAACAGAGTTTTGTATTTAAATACTAGTAAAAGAGGCCCGTTTCTGAGCAAATGAAACGGGCGCTAGCAAGGTTTTCGTCGGCAACACACCCCCCCCCCCGCCAACCCCTTCGTTGTTGTGGCATTGCTCCGCCCTCAACGTCATGACGTTTGATGCGAGGGCGGGGCCCGTAGCGATTTCCCATCCCCCTGCCTCCCCCCTCCCTGCCAATCCCTTCGTTCTGCCCTTGCTCCGCCCTCGAGGGCGGGGCCCGTAGCAATTTCCCACCCATCCCTGCCTCCCTCCCTGCCAACCCCTTCGTTGTTCTGCTATTGCTCCGCTCTCGAGGGCAGGGCCCGGAGCGATTTTGGTGGCTTCACCACCACGAACCTTCGAACCTTTTTGAGGGAAGTCAGGGCTTGGCTTCACTGACGTCACTGTCTTCAGAACGTTGAGTGTGAGTTTTATATATATAGATGTGATGTCCAGTTATGAGGTTTTATGATCTGAGATGATCATGATTGTAGAGTTCAGCAGCTCCCACCAAGATTTTGATAAAGGGCAACAACCTGAAAGCATAAGGCTGAATGTGCGCTTAGGGTGCCCAATACCCTTCTGTGTTTGTCCATGCTTTCTTTCAATATAGACAGTCCTCACCTCCACTGGGAGGGCGTTTCACATATCCACCATACTTTCTGTATGAATAGCCCGGTCAGTGGCAATTTTGTGTGACATAGTTGATTTTCATCGGCTGACCGGTTAAGTTTAGCAGCAGGATAGACCCACGTGCTGTAACTTAGCCAGTTAACTGATGAATATCAGTTTAACTGGCTATGTTTGTGGCACCCAAAAAAAGCCCGGAAATTCAACACTGGTGACCAAATACGGCCCCAGCATTGAATTTCTGGGTTTCCTTGGGGTGTGACTACGGCATGTTTGAAGGCATCAGGAACAGTCGCAGTGGACAGTGAAAGATTGAGGATAAGACAGCTAAAAGGGATGACAGTAGGAGAGATAGTGTTAAGTAGATGGGTGGGATTGGGATCAGAGGAACAGGTAGTTAGTTTTGAGGGGGAAATAAGATGTGTAGTTTCCTCTTCAGTGATTTCAGAAAAGGAGGCAGGGGTTGGAGGGTTGAGAGAATGGACTAAGGGAAGGAGAGGTGGAGATGACCTGGTTGAGAATTCAGGTTTAATCTTGTGAACCTTATCATGAAAGAACTCAGCCATAGTCTGGGGGGAAAGTGAAGGGAGGGTTGGAAGTGAAGGCACTTTGAGGAGAGAGTTCAGTGTGGCAAAGAGACGTCGAGGGTTTGAGCCAAGAGAATTTGTCAACTGGATGTAATAGTCCTGTTTGGCAAGTAAAAGAGCAGACTGGAAGGAGGTCAGCAAGAATTTGAAATGTATGAAGTCAGCATGGGCACGGGATTTCAGCCAAAGGCGTTCGGCAGAGTGGGCTCAGGAACGTAGGTAGCGGATTCTAGAGGTCAGCCAAGGCTGGGGTTTGGTACATTTTACAGAACGGGGAATGGGAGGAGCGAGAGTATCCAGAGCAGAGGAGAGAATAGTATTATAGGAAGAGACAGCCTCATTGACAGACTTGGATAACATAGTGGTAGAGAAGAGATTTGAAACACTGAAGGACAAAGTAGAAGGGTCAATAGCCTGAAGATTCCTAAATGAATTGGTTAAGATTGGACGGGACTGGGGAGGGAGGGTGTTTAAGTGTGAAAGTTATCAGATGATGGTCAGAGAGGAGAAGAGTTGAGGCACAGAAATTGGAGGGTGAGCAGTTTGAGAAGAGGATAAGATCAAGACAGTGGCCATTCTGGTGACTGGGAGCAGTGGAGCACAGTTGAAGATTGAAAGAGGATGTTAAAGCAAGAAACTGTGAAGCATAAGAGTCAGAGGGATCGTTAGCATGAATGTTAAAATCCCCAAGAATGAGGGAAGGAGATGAAGGTTCAAGAAAGAAGGAAAGCCAGGCATCAAAGTCAGTAAGACAGGAAGGAAGAAAGGGACTTATCAGGGGGTCGATAAATGACTGCTACTCGGAGAGGCAGAGGAGCAAATAGACAGATGGAGTGGACTTCGAAGGAAGAAAAACAGACTGAGGTAGAAGAATAGGTTGAAATCTACAAGAGGGTGAAAGTAGTACCCCGACACCACCTCCGCGGCCAACTGGGCGAGGAGTATGGGAGAAAAGATAACCTCCATGGCATAGGGCCGCGACTGAAGCAGTCTTCAGGGTAAAGCCAGGTTTCAATTAGGGCAAGCAGAGAGAGTACGAGAGAGAAAGAGGTCATGGATAGTAACATAGTAGATGACGGCAGAAAAAGACCTGCACGGTCCATCCAGTCTGTCCAACAAGATAAATTCATATGTGCTACATTTTATTTGTACCTGTCCTCTTCAGGGCATAGACCGTTTAAGTCTGGCCAGCACTATCCCCGCCTCCCAACCACCAGCCCCGCCTCCCACCACCAGCTCTGGCACAGACCGTATAAGTCTGCCCAGCACTATCCCCGCCTCCCAACTACCAGTCCCGCCTCCCACCACCAGCTCTGGCACAGACCGTATAAGTCTGCCCAGCACTATCTCCGCCTCCAAACCACCAGCCCCACCTCCCACCACCAGCTCTGGCACAGACCGTATAAGTCTGCCCAGCACTATCCCTGCCTCCCAACCTCCAGCCCCGCCTCCCACCACCGGCTCTGGCACAGACCGTATAAGTCTGCCCAGCACTATCTCCGCCTCCAAACCACCAGCCCCACCTCCCACCACCAGCTCTGGCACAGACCGTATAAGTCTGCCCAGCACTATCCCCGCCTCCCAACCACTAGCCCCTCCTCCCACCACCGGCTCTGCCACCTAAACTCGGCTAAGCTCCCAAGGATACATTCCTTCTGAACAGGATTCCTTTATGTTTATCCCACGCATGTTTGAATTCTGTTACTGTTTTCATATCCACCACCTCCTGCGGGAGGGCATTCCAAGTATCCACCACTTTCTCCGTGAAAAAGTACTTCCTGACATTTTTCCTGAGTCTGCCCCCCTTCAATCTCATTTCATGTCCTCTCGTTCTACTGCCTTCGCATCTCCAGAAAAGATTCGTTTGCAGATTAATACCTTTCAAATATTTGAACGTCTGTATCATATCACCCCTGTTTCTCCTTTCTTCCAGAGTATACATGTTCAGGTCCGCAAGTCTCCCCTCATATGTCTTGTAACACAAATCCCATACCATTCTCGTAGCTTTCCTTTGCACCACTTCAATTCTTTTTACATCCTTCGCAAGATACGGCTTCCAAAACTGAACACAATACTCCAGGTGGGGCCTCACCAACGACTTGTACAGGGGCATCAACACCTCCTTTCTTCTGCTGGTCACACCTCTCTCTATACAGCCTAGCAACCTTCTCGCTAAGGCCACCGCCTTGTCACACTGTTTTGTCGCCTTCAGATCCTCAGATACTATCACCCCAAGATCCCTCTCCCCATCCATACCTATCAGACTCTCACCGTTTAACACATACGTCTCCCGCGGATTTCTCTTCCCTAAGTGCATCACTTTGCATTTTTTCACATTGAATTTTAATTGCCAAACCTTAGACCATTCTTCAAGCTTCTGCAGATCCTTTTTCATGTTTTCCACTCCCGGGCGTCCACTCTGTTACAAATCTTAGTATCGTCCGCAAATAGGCAAACTTTACCTTCTAACCCTTCGGCAGTGTCCCTCACAAATATATTGAACAGAATCGGCCCCAGCACCGATCCTTGAGGCACTCCACTACTCACCTTTCCCTCCGAGCGAATTCCATTAACCACCACCTTCTGGCGTCTGTCCGTCAACCAGTTCCTAATCCAGTTCACCACTTCGGGTCCTATCTTCAGCCCATCCAGTTTATTTAAGAGCCTCCTGTGGGGAAAGTTTGTTACAGAGCGGGCATTACACAGAGCGCGCATTACACAGAGCGCAAGAGAAAGGCAGGGAAGGAGGGGGGAGGAGAGGAACAGAAATTAGATTGGAGATATCACAGTGTGACCTGCACAAATAGGATGAGTGCTGATGTGGAGGACCAGGATTGGGATTAATGTCTCCAGCGGAGAGTAGGAGAAGGAGCAAGAGAGTACGGAGAATAGTAGGAGAGGTATGACGACAGCGACGAAGGTGAGATGCACTCAGAAAGGAGATGGATGAATGGAAGGAAGGAAATGTTGAAGGTTGAGAGCTGAGAAAAAGGAAGAGTAAAAAAGAGATGGTGAGATGATGAATACAGAGGGTGGACAATGTGTTCCTGCAGTGTACAGTGGACCCTACCTGTCCATCCAACTATCGCCCCATCTCCCTCCTCCCTTTCCTTTCCAAGATACTTGAACGTGCTGTTCACAGCCGTTGCCTTGACTTTCTTTCATCTCAAGCTATTCTTGATCCACTTCAATCTGACTTTCGCCCCCTTCATTCAACTGAAACAGCGCTTGCTAAAGTCTCCAATGATCTGTTCCTGGCCATATCCAAAGGTCTCTCTTCTATCCTCATCCTTCTCAATCTATCTGCTGCTTTTGACACTGTTGATCACAGCCTACTCCTTGATACGCTGTCCTCACTTGGATTTCAGGGCTCTGTTCTTTCCTGGTTTTCTTCTTATCTCTCCCAGCGTACCTTTAGTGTATACTCTAGTGGATCCTCCTCTACTTCTATCCCGTCAGTTGGTGTACCTCAGGGATCTGTCCTGGGACCTCTTCTTTTCTCCATGTATACTTCTTCCCTTGGTACTCTGCTCTCATCCCATGGTTTTCAGTATCATCTTTATGCTGATGACTCCCAGATCTACCTCTCCACACCAGAAATCTCAGCCGAAATCCAGACCAAAGTATCAGCCTGCCTGTCTGACATTGCTGCCTGGATGTCTCAGCGCCATCTGAAACTAAACATGACCAAGACTGAGCTTCTCATCTTTCCCCCTAAACCAACCTCTCCTCCTCCCCCATTCTCTATTTCGGTGGCTAACACTCTCATCCTTCCTGTCTCATCAGCTCGTAACCTTGGGGTCATCTTCGGCACCTCCCTCTCCTTCTCCTTCTCTACACATATTCAGCAGACTGCTAAAACCTGTCGTTTCTTTCTCTATAATATCAACAAAATTCACCCTTTCCTTTCTGAGCACACTACTAAAACCCTCATCCACACTCTTATCACCTCTCGCTTAGACTATTGCAACTTGCTTCTCACAGGTCTCCCACTTAGCCATCTCTCTCCTCTTCAATCTGTTCAAAATTCTGCTGCACGACTAATATTCCGCCAGTGTCGTTATGCTCATATTATCCCTCTCCTCAAGTCACTTCATTGGCTTCCTATCCATTTCCACATACAGTTCAAACTCCTCTTATTTACCTACTAGCCGTTAAGCCCGTTAAAACGGGCGAGTATTGGTATGTTTTATTTTGATGTGTAACTCTTTCCCAGCTCCACGGCCCCATTCCCTCCCCCCTCCCAGCTCCAAGACCCCCCTCCGTCCCTCCCTCCCAGCTCCAAGGCCCCAGGCCTTTCCTCCCAGCCAGCTCCAAGGCCCCCCTCTGTCCATCTCTCCCAGTTCC
Source organism: Microcaecilia unicolor (assembly GCF_901765095.1). NCBI lineage: Eukaryota > Metazoa > Chordata > Amphibia > Gymnophiona > Siphonopidae > Microcaecilia > Microcaecilia unicolor. Next base: position 252,561,312 of record NC_044035.1, on the reverse strand, counting down.
AAGGCACCCCTCCTTCTGACCTCCCATGTCCAGCATCCTCCCTGCTTCCCTCCCAGCTCCAAGGCTCCCCTCCGTCCATCCCTCCTAGCTCCAAGGCCCCCCTCTTTCTGAGACCTCCAATGTCCAGCATTTCGCCTGCCCCCCCCCCCAAGGTTGCCGCCGCCCCCCCCTCCACCCGGGCCGAGCCCTCTCTTCTCCATTGAACTTACAGTGCCGAAACCGCAGCAGGCAGATCAGCTCCCTTTGGCCTTCCTTCCCTGCCTGTGTCCCGCCCTCGTGTGACGTAACGTCGGCGAGGGCGGGACACAGGCAGGCAGGGAGGGAAGGAAGGCCGATGGGAGCTGATCTGCCTGCTTCGGTTTCGGCACTGTAAGTTCAATGGAGAAGAGAGGGCTCGGCCCGGGTGGAGGGGGGGCGGCGGTGACCCCCGGGGGGGGGGGGGGGTAGTGGTAGCGGCAACCTTGGGGGGGAGGGGCAGCGGCAACCTTGGGGGGGGGAGCGGTAGTGGCGACCTCGGGGGGGGGGGGGAGCGGTAGCGACCTCGGCGGTTCCCTCCTCAGTGCAGTTTCCCTCTCTGTTTCGTCATCACGTCTTGACGCGGGGGCGGGACAGAGAGGGAAGTATCTACTGCGCATTTGCAAGTGAGTCGGTCACTTGCCATTTATATGTTTGATAAGTGCATTCACTCTGCAGCTCCTCAGTACCTCTCCACTCTCATCTCTCCCTACATTCCTCCCCGGGAACTCCGTTCACTGGGTAAATCTCTCTTATCTGCTCCCTTCTCCACTGCTAACTCCAGACTCCGTTCCTTTTATCTTGCTGCACCATATGCCTGGAATAGACTTCCTGAGTCGGTATGTCAAGCTCCATCTCTGGCCGTCTTCAAATCTAAGCTAAAAGCCCACCTTTTTGATGCTGCTTTTAACTCCTAACACTTATTCACTTGTTCAGAACCCTTATTTTATCATCCTCGCTTTAATATTCCCTTATCTCCTGTTTGTCCTGTTTGTCCTAATTAGATTGTAAGCTCTGTCGAGCAGGGACTGTCTCTTTATGTTCAAGTGTACATCGCTGCGTAAGTCTAGTAGCGCTTTAGAAATAAGTAGTAGTAGTTCCTGGTGTCCGGGGAATTAGCCGCTCTGTCTCCCGCAGTCTCAGTATTGGCCGATAAATGTTTGTCATTTTTACAAAGGTTTTCTAGGAGCTCCCTTCAACAGAGCACTTTCAGTTTTATTGTGGTTGCAATGCCTCTGTTTTGTGTGCATGGCTTAAACTATAAGAACAAGAAAGTAAAAACGTTAATCTTTATTTTTTTATTGAAAGCATTAAAATGCAAGAGATTGAAGAAGCTGAGGCAGCTGTAGAACACTTTTATTATGACTGTGAACATTTGTGTAGCAGTACAAGGTTGTCCAGATGCGGTGTGAGTGATCTTTCAGGAGGTTGTGGTTTCTCCATAAAATTATAACAATACTGTATGTGTAGTTTGAAGAAGTGGTAGCATGATTTGAGCATGTATAAGAATGACTACTTGTTCTTAAGTAGCAAGAAAGCTATCAATAAAACATATGTACAGTGATTTCCCCCCCCCCCCCCCCCCCCCAAAAAAAAAAAAAAAAAAGTGAGACGTCCTCAGTAGGATATGTGTAAGTCTGTGGTGTATACACAGAAGATGCAAAACCTCGCAAAGCAGGAAATGGGTAACACAACAGCAAAGGTGACTCCAGAATCAGCAGACGATGCTACATATGGTCAAAATATTTATTGTAAAGCAAATAAGACCCGTAGTTAAAATGAGGAACAAACTGGATGCTCTGTGCACCAAAATAACTGGAACGCTATATACATGATGAAAAAATGAGTCAATGCCATCATAACAGGAAATCATCTAAAAATTAGACAACTGGCATTCAAAATTTAAAAAACAGGTCACTGGCTGATATTAATATATCTATTGATATAAATTTGCTGTGCAAATCATAAAAAAGGTATGAGGCCTAATTCTGCATTTAGACCTAGAGGGGCGACCGTGTTTAATCTAAATATAAAACACTGTTCTTTTAGTAAAAAAATTGTCTACGTCTCCTCATCTCCATCTAGCGTTCACTTGTTTGATTATGGAAAAACTTAAGGTCCTCAATTGTATGTTTTGCCTCGTACCAATGTGGTACTAATGGTGCAGATTAGATATTTCTACTGGTGCATGATCTGTGCTCTATATTCTTGACCATTCTTATCATTTTTCCGACATACAAAAGTTTACAAGGACAGATCACAACACAAATTTACGTAGGTGGAATTGCAGTCTGTAGTATGTTGAAGATGGTAGGTCTGTTGTGTGTTTGACACTCTTTCACATATCAGATTTTGTTCGTGCTTTATGGACTTAAATGGGGTCAGATTTATGATTCCTTTTACCATGACTCCTGTACGTGTAGAATTTTGTTTTCTATGGTTCTTTATGTTCTGACATTTTCTTAGAACAACGATGTTGTAGTTTGGAACAGATCCGACATTTAATTAGTTTGGATTACCTCATAGGCTACCACACACTTTTTTGGTGAAACGTAGTCCTCTAGTACATTAATATCAGCCAGTGACCTGCTTTTTAGATCTTGAATGCCAGTTGTCTAATTTTTAGATGATTTCCTATTATATTGGCATAGACTCATTTTTTCATCATGTATATAGCATTCCAGTTATTTTGCTGCACAGAGCACCCAGTTTGTTCATTTTTCTCATTTTAACTGTGGGTCTTGTTTGCTTCAGAATATATTTTGACCATCTGTAGCATCGTCTGCTGATTCTTGAGTCACCTTCGCTGTTACCTAAGTCTGTGGTGTGACTACACCATGTGTGTCTTGTGCAGTTCTAGTTATCTTATCTCAAAAAGATTACAGTAGACTTAGAGAGGGGTAGCAGGAAGTGCTTTCTTTATGAAGAAAACCTAAACAGGTTAAAGCATTTTTCAGCTTGGTGAAAGGTGATTGAAAGGGCATATGACGAGTGGTGTGAGATGGTTAAATAAGGAATGTTTGTTTAAGCTTTTCAAACACTAAAACAAAATTATACGTCATGAAATTTAAAGACCAGCAGATTTAAATCAAATTATAGAAAGTGTTTCTTTTTTTGGGGGTGGGGGTGGGAGGGGTTAACTGGATTGTTTTTTCTTTGAGATCTTTAAATTTTTTTATTAAGCAAGAGTATACAGAAAGAACAACTGGACATTGTGACAAGATGGTGGCTGAAGCCAGAAAGATGGTAGGCTGCATAAAGAGAGGTATATCCAGTAGAAGAAAGGAGGCGTTAATTCCCATGTACAAGTCATTAGTGGGGCCCCATTTGAATATTGTTTTCAACTTTGGAGACCGTTTCTCACTGAAGACATCAAAAGACTTGAAGCAATTCAGAGGAAGGTGACAAAAATATGGGGTTTGTGCCAAAGGATGTATGAGAAGAGTCTTTACTTTAAAGGTATTAATACTCAAACTAGTCTCTTTCATAGTTGGGGAAGCAGTAGAACTAGATGCCATTTGTTGAGGCTGAAGGCTGGTAGACTTAGGAGCAACATCGGGGAATACTTTTTCACAGAAAAGGTGGTGGATGCCTGGAATGCCCACCTAGGTCGAGGTTGTGTTGATGGAATTCAAGAATGCATGGAATAAACAGATGCTGTCTATATAGAAAAAAGATGGAATCAAATTAAAACAAAATTTAAATGACTTCATAGCTGGAGTGAGCTTTGACAGCAACTCTAGAGGTTGGGAAGTAAGACCAGTGCCAGGCAGATTTCTATCGTTTGGCTCTATAAAGGATAAAGTCAGGTCCGGATTAAGGCTGGAGCGGGCTTTGACACAACTCCAATAGTTGGGAAGTATGTTTATATCCCACTTCAACCAAAGTGGATCACAAAGTAAAATACAGCTGCAATCATAGCATGTGCTTTGAATCTCTATGGGGGGGGGGGGGGGGGGAGAGAGGAAGAGGTAGAATCATAAAGTTGAGTGGTGAATAAATGATGCTCGTTAGCAGTGGGAGAGGGGAATACATTCTTAGAATTCAAAACAATGGAATTGTGTTTAATGACTTGATTCCAACTAATACTGATCCCTCTAAATTGATTGTTAATCATATTATCACTATTGGTCATTATATCTTACCTGTTTTTATTTTGTGTTATGTAAATCATTCTACAGACCTATCTACCTAATTTCTTACACAGTAATATGTTAAATTAGACCAATCTCTTACTCTGTTTATGATTGTACCTTTTGCAACATAATGTAAGCCACATTGAGCCTGCAAATAGGTGGGAAAATGTGGGGTACAAATGCAGCAAATAAATAAATAAGATTGCATTATGAGGTTGGCAAGATGCCACTTTGCAGCGTTGTAGAAAAAACTGTGGCCACCTTGTTGGGCAGACTGGATGAACCGTACAGGTCTTCTGCCAAATTTGCTCTGATACTATGTGCCCTGTGCAAGCTCAAATAAACATATATATTAGTGTGTTCCAGTTTTATTCCCCACCCCTTCCCTCCCAAAACTCCCCCAACATCCAGAGAACAATACTGGTGTCAGTTTCAGTGTAATGCAAATTATTACAACCCCCCCCCCCCCCCACCCCCCATATATCCCATTTCCAAACCTCAGTGAATCATAAACCTATATAGTTCATATTCAGTTAACTTCATAATTACTTTATTCCTCCTCCCACTGAGGGTTCCTTCCCAAAACTCCCTTCGCCATCTTCAATCACATTTTTTTCATGCCATGCACTGTGCAATCTATCACCAGAGGATGTGGTTTGGACAAGTTCCTGGTGGGAAAAGTCTATAAAAATTATTAATTAGGAGAGCCATTTCTTATCCATGGAAATAACTATGAAAGATACTCTCGGATCCCAACAATTAGATGTACTGTCACCTGGATTGGCCACTGTGGGGAAACAGGATGCCGGAATCAATGGGCCTTGCTTTTTTTTATGTGGTCTTAAATGTTTTGTGCTCCCTAAACTTAGGGAGACTAACCTCATAGCTTGAAATGAGAGCAGCTAGGTCTATTAGATTGTAAGCTCTTTGAGCAGGGACTGTCTCTCTTTGTTAAATTGTACAGCGCTGCGTAACCCTAGTAGCGCTCTAGAAATGTTAAGTAGTAGTGTTAAGTAGTAGTACTTGTTCACTAGATCCAACTCTGAATGTCCCAATACACATTTCTTCCATTGATTGAAGATGCTTGGAGAAACCTCTTTGTCCTCTCTTGGGTGGAAATATAAGCCCCAGCAACTTCTGAGGTTTGTTGAAAGAAGTTTTTGCAACCTTGTTAGAAGCTTTGTGAAGACTGTGTAACCTGATACAAAGGCAGAAGGACCTGTATGTAATTTCTTTAATTTGTATTTTTTTTGTTGTTTTGCTTTTTTGCATTTCTTATAAAACATATATTAAACATAGTGAATTGTAAACACTGCCTTAAAACATTTTTATCAAAAACTTAGTGACATTGGTGAAAATGAACTTGCTGAAATAATGCATTGCTAATGCAGTTCGAGAGTACACAGTACACACTATAATGGCCCCTCAATCATGGTAAGAGACCCTATGTGGTCAGAGTTTTAAGACTGAGATATATTAGCATACACTTTCCATTATATGTTAACATTTGCAATTAATATAAACATAGAAACAGAAAAAAACTATGGTATATAGACCATATGGTCTATTCAGTCTGTCAATCCATACCAAGCTAAACTTAGAACATCTGTGCTTGCCCCATGTTTTCTTGAGTTCGGACATAGTCCTCATATCCACCATCTCTGCTCGGAGGCTGGCTGTGTCCACCACCTTTTCCATGAAGACATTTTTCTTAGATTACTCCTGAGTCTATCCTGTTTAATCTTCATCATATGCCTCTATTTGAAAGAGGCCCACCTCCTGTGAATTCATGCCATGGAGGTGTTTAAATGTCTCTCGTATATCTGTCATGGACTGCCTTTCTTCCAAAGTATACATATTGAGATCTTTGTCCTTATACCCTTTATGATGAAGGCCACTAACCTCTGGATTGACTCCATCCTGGTTTATATCTTTTTGAAAGTGTGGTCTCTAGAATTGAACACCATACTCTAAATGGGGTCTCATGAGAGACTTATACAGAGGCACTATTGCCTGATTTTTCCTGATGTTTCCATTACTTTCCTTAATCATCCTGCTGGCATTTGCTGCCAACTTCTCTGTTTGGCCACTAAGATCATCACCCCTAAGTCCTGCTCTTTCATGTACAGAAGTATCTCACCTCCCTATACTGTACAACTTCCTCAGGTTTTTAAAGCCCAAGTGTATGACCTATTATTATTATTATTTTTTTTAATCATTAAATCTTGGCTGCCAAATTCTAGACTTACTCAAGTTTTGCTAGACACCCCCACCCCATGTCAATACATCATCCAGTGGAGCTGCCAGAACTTCTCGAGGTTCCTTCAGTGCCCTTGGATGCATCCTATCCAGACCCATCTTTTTGTGTCTGTGTTTAGCTAGCTCCTCATGAAAGCAGTTGTCTGAAAATCATTCCATGCCTATTTCTGGTGTGTTTTCTGCAGTTCTACTCCTGGTCCTTCATCTGTGAACACAGAACATCAATATTTGTTATCAATTCTGCTTTATCCTCACCTTTCATATATTCCTCCCCTGACAGTGTTACTTTTTGCACTTCCTCCTATCAGTAAACACATCTTTAAAAACAAAAAAGTGCCCCCCCCCCTATTTTGCTATGTTGGCTATTTGTTTTTCCATTTGCATCCTATTTGAGATCTCTGAACTCATCCAGCTGAGGGGGTTCCTGAAGACAGGTCTGGAGACTGATCAATCAGGAGTACTGCAGTGCTCATCTTTTTGTCTGACTGAAGTTGTGTTGCATTCAGGATGTGCATTGGGGGTCCTCTTGCTTCTGAGAATCCTTGCATGTATCCATACAGTAGATATGAGAGGAAGCACAATATAATCCTTTCTATTTGATGTCAAGATTTTTATTAGATGCTGAAGCATTCCAGAATCTGGAATGGAAGAATAAAAAGATATATGCAAACCTTGGTACTTAAGTGAAAACATCCTTGTATGAACGAGGGACTTGTATGCATTGTGAGGAAAGCATATGACTGATTTACCATTCTGAGCCTTTCAGTGGTTTTGCAGGCCAGAAGAAACGAAGGTCACAAAACAAAGCTCCTAAGCTTAGTTTGTGGGAACTGTCAGAAAAACAAATAGAAACTTAGGAATTATCAAAGAAATGGAAAATATTATAATATCTGTAGTGCTCCATTATGTGGTCACAATTTTTATGAGTATTGTGTGTGGCTCTAGTCACCCCATCTCAAGATCTAGTAGAATTAGAAAAGACAAGGAGAAGGATGAAGGAGATGAAAGACTTCCTTGTGAAGAAGGGCTAGAGGAGCTCTTCAGCCTGGACGTGATATGATAGAAGTCTGTAAAGTCATGAGTAGGGTGAAAAGGGTAAAAGAGAACTGTTGTTTATCTTTTCAAATAGTATAAGTACATAAATATTACCATACTGGGACAGACCAAAGGTCCACGAAGCCGCATCCTGTTTCCAATAGTGGCCAATCCAGGTCACAAATACCTGGCAAGATCCCAAAAAAGTACAAAATATTTTATTCTGCTTATCCCAGTAATAGTTGATTTTCCCCAGGTCATTTTAACAATGGTCTATAGACTTTTCCTTTAGGAAGCTGTCCAAACCTTTTTTTAAACCCCGCTAAGCTAACCGCCTTTATCACATTCTGTGGCAACGAATTCCAGAGTTTAATTACAAGTGGAGTGAAGAAATTTTTTCTCAGATTCTTTTTAAATTAACTACTTTGTAGCCTCATTGCATGCCCCCTAGTACTAGTATTTTTTTGGAAAGAGTAAACAGACGCTTCACGTCTACCTGTTCCACTCCACTCATTTCATAGACCTCTATCATATCTCCCCTCAGCTGTCTTTTCCCCAAGCTGAAGAGACCTAGCCACTTTAGCCTTTCCTCATAGGGTTGTCCCACCCCCTTTATCATTTTTGTTTCCCTTCTCTGCACCTTTTCTAATTTCATGATATCTTTTTTGAGATGCGGTGACCAGAATTGAACACAGTATTTGAGGTGCGTTCGCACCATGGAGTGATACAAAGGTAATGTCCTCATTTTTGTTTTCCATTCCTTTCCTAATACCTAATATTCTATTTGTTTTCTTTGCCGCCGCAGCACACTGAGCAGAAGGTTTCAATGTATCATCAATGACGACACCTAGATTCCTTTCTTGGTCAGTGATTCCTAACGTGGAACCTTTCATTATGTAGCTATAATTAGGATTCCTCTTTCCCACATGCATCACTTTGCACTTGCTCACATTAAATGTCATTGGCCATTTAGACTCCCAGTCTCGTAAGGTCCTCTTGTAATTTTTCACAGTCTTCCCACAATTTAACAACTTTGAATAACTTTGTCGTCAGCAAATTTAATTACCTCACTAGTTACTCCCATCTCTAGGTCATTTATAAATGTTAAAATGCAGCAGTCCCAGCACAGACCCCTGGGGAACCCCACTATCTACCCTTCTCAATTGAGAATACTGACCATTTAACCCTACTCTCTGTTTTCTATCTTTTAACCAGTTTTAATCCACAATAGAACACTACTTCCTATCCCAAGACCAGGGAGTGCTTTGTGAAACTCAAAAGCAAATTATATTGAGGATGAGGATGATAAAATGAATGTGCATGTAAATGGTAGATTGCAGGGAATGCAAGTCTGTCAAAATGGGGCCATCAATTGCCAATAGTCCTATAGATAGGTATCACCTGCATCTGGTTTCTTGGTCTTTATTTCTACCTCTACAGATGGATTAATGTGGCACTCACACTCTTCTGGAAGATTAATATTGGACTATATTAAGAGCACAGAGCTGGGAACTGTTAAACAATACAACTGTGAATGTTAGGTGGAATTTATGGGATGTCACGTGACTGAAACACTTATTACTTGGTTTAGAGACCCAGTCTGTCACACTCATATTTTTGTTGTTTGTCATTTATTTTCTGTTTAGTAATATAATGGCTGGTGTTTTAATGTGCTTGTGTATTTTAGGAAGATCCTGCCTTGACTCGTTGGACTTATGCAAGAACATTAAATGTCTACCCAAATTTCAGACCTACACCCAAGACCTCCTTCCTCGGTTTTGTGTGGGGAGTTGGACCTCTTTTTGTCATTTACTATGTCCTCAAATACGATAGGGTAAGATTTCAGATGAGAACAATCATGTACTTTTGGGGGAGGGGGTTCTGTCTGTCTCTTGAACAGAGAGAGACTGGGACTAGAAAGAAATCTAAGGGAAGATAGAACCCACAGATTGATGACACTTTAGCAGAAGGAGCCATTACTAAAAACTGCGAGTAATTTAATCTATTCCAGAAATGAGTTTTTGCTTCAAAACCAAATTGAGTGCACTATAACTTGAGCCTCAGTCCTCTAAACTAAATATAACAGTTCTAAGAAAGAAAATAAAATGGAAAATGTTTGAAGCTGTTAATGGGAGATGGTGATTTTAGACTGCTCTCAAGCATGTGGTTAGAGCTTGTATGACTTGCCTGAGAGTAGCAACCTGTGGCAAATAAATTTTCTGTCTCCTTTGACCCTGCTAATCAGCCTGCCATATAATGAGCTAAAACTGGGAAAAGAGAATAGAGGTTAATCATACTTTTGATCTCTTCTAGCTTGCTATAAAGCTCATACACATTTTCCAGTAACTGGCACACTATCTTACATCACACACAAAAGCCTAGCATCTAGAGTTACAAACATACACTAGTGCATATTTCATATAATTCTGAGCAGATTGCAAAAATACATGCACAATGTAAAATTAAAAATGTCTGTTTTATTGTTTTGTCATTAACATTCAAAACCTAGTATTAATGAGGTAGTGCATGTTAGTAACTTTTGATGTAATGGGTGTGAAGCTCAATTTCCCCTTAGTTCCATGGAGCAGGCCATTCCTTGGCCACACCATAAAGAAAATAAGCCTGACAGTGGTGTGAGTGCTTGATAGAAGCTGGGGAACTTCTTTGATGTGCCCCAAGGAATAGCTTATACTGCTTACAACCAGGGCTGTGGAGTTGGTAAACCAACCTTCGACTCCACTCCTCTATTTTGTCCTGACCAGCTCCTACTAATATTAAGCTTTCAATTTTTTTGTTCTAGATCAGAAGTATGGCTAAATATAACCAGGACAAAGATATGTAAAGAGAGAGACACCTACACACACACCTACAATTTTTTTGCTGAGAAATTTGAAAATTTACTTCCTTATTGGGCGGTGTTCCTTCTCGGGTCACTGCACGGTGTGCATATCGGTTTCCTGAGTGGAGGTGCTGGTTTGGGGTTTATACCCACGGGGCACACTCATTCACAGCAGCACATTTCTTCCAGCTCCAGTCCCCAGTGTAACGTCTTGGCACCTCTCCTCAGAAGGAGGCATGGCAGCCATTTTGTTTTCTGCAGACGTGAGGCCCCAGCGCAGGCAGCTGAAGAGGTGGGGGCCTCTTCGGGAGGGAGCCTTGTGTTGGGGCCTGTCCTTATCTCAAGGACTTGTTCTCCTGCTCCACCAGCCCTATGTGCTGGTGCAAGGAGTCTCTTCTCCAGTGGGCCCGGCAGCTCAGGTGAGAAAGGGGGCAGGGGCTGCCAGCTCCCAGGAGATCGTGGCTTGTGACCTGTGGAGGTTTGGTCTCGGATTTCACTGCAGTCGGGCTGCTCGGAGTGGCTGTCTCTGTCAGAGCCCTTGGTGGAAGGTGAGCTCCCTCGGTGGTCAGACTGTTTCAGCGATGGGAGTTAGGCTCCCTGATTTCTGAGGCACTGGCAGCTCTTTCCATAGAGGAACCCATGGGGGTTTCTGGCAGGTAGTCGGATGGCTAGCCTTTATGAAGGGCCCATCCAAAGCGTTCCCCATACACCTGGACAATCAGGACCTAATTAGTGTGGAGTGCGCCTGAAGATTGGGAGAACCAAATGGTTTCGGTCTTTCATATTATTCAGTCGGTGAACCTCCCTTCCTTTCGTTGACAGGATTTGGGGGAGCATTATGCTTCTTGGAGGCTCCTGGACATTCGAAGTGCGCTAATGCGTTATTTCAAGGATCTCAATGTCTTTTGCCCTTAGTATAGATCTTTTGTGCTGTTTGGTAAACAGAAGTTGTGTCTCATGGCATACAATACTTCCTTTGCCCGGTGGGTGAAGGTGTCTGTGTATTCGGTCTATATCTTGGAAGGAAATTCTCCACCACAGGTTTGAAGGCACACTCTACCAGGCATGCGGAGGCTTCGTTGTCTTCGGTGGATATCTGTAGGGCAGTGGCGTGGACGTTGCTGCATACCTTCAATAAGTATTATAGAGTGGATGGTTCTGTGCGGGCAAAGGCCATGTTTGGAGCGTTGGTTTTGCATGTGGCTGGTTTGGCATCACACCCTCGTAGGAATAGCTTTTGAACATCCTACTTGTCTTGGAATAGTGGGAATGAATGTAATGGAAGGAGAAATTAGGACTAACTTGATAATTTTCTTTCCATTAGCTCTTCACACTATTCCAGGAGCCCTCCTGTGGTTCGATGCCCTCTTTGGCGGCTCTATGCACTGTCTTTGTATCCTGTTTTCCAGGGGCCTTATCTTCGGATTTTTCTTGGGGCTGGTTATGTTAGTTGCTGACCATGCTCCTGTGTGGATATTCTTTTTTTCCTTGCTTGAGGACTGATGCTGAGGAACTGGGCTGCTAGCAGGGAGCTGTGTAATGGTGCTCAGTTCTTTATTCTCTATCTCCATCTGCTGATTGATGGGCATAACTACCCGCTCGTCCTGCAATAATGTGACAAACTAATGGAAAATCCTAATTTCTCCTTTCATTCCACTTGGCAGAAAAACATAGATAGTAACAACAACATAAAGCTGTAAGATTTCATGTTGAAATCCGAGAAAACAGCAAAAAAAGTATAGGGATTAGTTTTTCTTGCCTCACTTTGTATATAGTAGAGAATGTGTGTGTGTGTGTGTGTGTATGTGTGTATATATATATATATATATATATATATATATATATACACACATACACACACACACACATTCTCTACTATATACAAAGTGAGGCAATATATATATATACACACACACACACACACATTCTCTACTATATACAAAGTGAGGCAAGAAAAACTAATCCCTATACTTTTTTTGCTGTTTTCTCGGATTTCAACATGAAATCTTACAGCTTTATGTTGTTGTTACTATCTATGTATGGCTATGTAACGTGTACTATTGGTGCGCTTATTACTGGAACAATAATATTATAGCGCCAGACGTTACTTTGCTTCATTTCCAAGCCAAGGAAGTTTGTTGTAGCTACCGCCAGGTCATTTCTGGTACATTCAAGTACCACACATCAATTTTATGATTTTGGCAGGCAGGTTATTACAGCGTATAAAACTGTCATATGCTTTAATGGTGTGCTTACTAACTGTGCTCCACTGTGTGTGCATAGATATATACAGTGGTGGAAATAAGTATTTGATCCCTTGCTGATTTTGTAAGTTTGCCCACTGACAAAGACATGAGCAGCCCATAATTGAAGGGTAGGTTATTGGTAACAGTGAGAGATAGCACATCACAAATTAAATCCGGAAAATCACATTGTGGAAAGTATATGAATTTATTTGCATTCTGCAGAGGGAAATAAGTATTTGATCCCCCACCAACCAGTAAGAGATCTGGCCCCTACAGACCAGGTAGATGCTCCAAATCAACTCGTTACCTGCATGACAGACAGCTGTCGGCAATGGTCACCTGTATGAAAGACACCTGTCCACAGACTCAGTGAATCAGTCAGACTCTAACCTCTACAAAATGGCCAAGAGCAAGGAGCTGTCTAAGGATGTCAGGGACAAGATCATACACCTGCACAAGGCTGGAATGGGCTACAAAACCATCAGTAAGACGCTGGGCGAGAAGGAGACAACTGTTGGTGCCATAGTAAGAAAATGGAAGAAGTACAAAATGACTGTCAATCGACAAAGATCTGGGGCTCCACGCAAAATCTCACCTCGTGGGGTATCCTTGATCATGAGGAAGGTTAGAAATCAGCCTACAACTACAAGGGGGGAACTTGTCAATGATCTCAAGGAGCTGGGACCACTGTCACCACGAAAACCATTGGTAACACATTACGACATAACGGATTGCAATCCTGCAGTGCCCGCAAGGTCCCCCTGCTCCGGAAGGCACATGTGACGGCCCGTCTGAAGTTTGCCAGTGAACACCTGGATGATGCCGAGAGTGATTGGGAGAAGGTGCTGTGGTCAGATGAGACAAAAATTGAGCTCTTTGGCATGAACTCAACTCGCCGTGTTTGGAGGAAGAGAAATGCTGCCTATGACCCAAAGAACACCGTCCCCACTGTCAAGCATGGAGGTGGAAATGTTATGTTTTGGGGGTGTTTCTCTGCTAAGGGCACAGGACTACTTCACCGCATCAATGGGAGAATGGATGGGGCCATGTACCGTACAATTCTGAGTGACAACCTCCTTCCCTCCGCCAGGGCCTTAAAAATGGGTCGTGGCTGGGTCTTCCAGCACGACAATGACCCAAAACATACAGCCAAGGCAACAAAGGAGTGGCTCAGGAAGAAGCACATTAGGGTCATGGAGTGGCCTAGCCAGTCACCAGACCTTAATCCCATTGAAAACTTATGGAGGGAGCTGAAGCTGCGAGTTGCCAAGCGACAGCCCAGAACTCTTAATGATTTAGAGATGATCTGCAAAGAGGAGTGGACCAAAATTCCTCCTGACATGTGTGCAAACCTCATCATCAACTACAGAAGACGTCTGACCGCTGTGCTTGCCAACAAGGGTTTTGCCACCAAGTATTAGGTCTTGTTTGCCAGAGGGATTAAATACTTATTTCCCTCTGCAGAATGCAAATAAATTCATATACTTTCCACAATGTGATTTTCCGGATTTAATTTGTGATGTGCTATCTCTCACTGTTACCAATAACCTACCCTTCAATTATGGGCTGCTCATGTCTTTGTCAGTGGGCAAACTTACAAAATCAGCAAGGGATCAAATACTTATTTCCACCACTGTAAATAAAATGATAAATTTACTATATGTTGTCTTCTTATTTTGAAGCTGAAGTTGGTACATTTTTATTGACTCAGACTTCACCCAAAATTGCTTCCGATTGACTCCACAGCCCTGCTTACAACACAGTGTATTTAACAGGCATACCCTACTGATCCAACTTAAATGCCTGATCTCTGCAACACAACAAAAGTAAAGTACGTAATGGACATAACACAACTTTTCCGCTGTACAATTCCCTAAGTAAAGTACGTAATGGACATAACACAACTTTTCCGCTGTACGATTCCCTAATGTGGCTGTGCCACATGAACTTGATCTTAGCACATCATCACCCTGTATTTGTTCACACTGGAGCCTGCAAAGGCCTCTCCGGTACTATGTAAGTCACATTGAGCCTACAAATAGATGGGAAAATGTGGGATGCAAATGTAACAAATAAATAAATAAACAGCTAATAGCTCTGCTTAGAGCTATAAAGCCACACTAGTGCTTTCAGGCTAAGAGCACATTTTAGTATTCTTGTTTAGTGTTTTAAGTCAACCCTTTTGTGTAGCAGAGCCAAGTATATGGAAACATAGTAACATAGTAGATGACGGCAGAAAAAGACCTGCATGGTCCATCCAGTCTGCCCATGACAAACTCATATGTGTATACCTTACCTTGAATTTGTACCTGTCCTTTTCAGGGCACAGACCATATAAGTCTGCCCAGCAGTATTTCCCGCCTCCCAACAGACCATATAAGTCTGCCCAGCAGTATTTCCCGCCTCCCAACCACCAGTCCTGCCTCCCATCACCGGCTCTGTTACAGACCGTATAAGTCTGCCCTCCCCTATCCTCGCCTCCCAACCACCACCCCCTCTTCCCCCCTACTGCTCCGCCACCCAATTTCAGCTAAGCTTCTGAGGATCCATTCCTTCTGCACAGGATTCCTCTATGCATATCCCACGCATGTTTGAACTCCGTTACCGTTTTCATCTCCACCACCTCCCGCGGGAGGGCATTCCAAGCGTCCACCACCCTCTCCGTAAAGAAATACTTCCTGACATCTTTCCTGAGTCTGCTCCCCTTCAATCTCATTTCATGTCCTCTCGTTCTACCAAGTATATGGAAGCTCACTGGAAATGTTTTCTAATGCTTCAGGAGCCATTTTATTTATCATATGTCCTGCGCTGCTCCTTGGAGTATTAATTAGCTGAATTTGTTTCTAGTTTACAGTAAGGCTGCAGGTAAGCAGAAGGCTGTGTCCTTCAGCTAGGATTTGAGTTCATGGTCTTGCCACACTACATTGTGTTACAATATTTACTTCTCATAGGCTATTTATTTATTTTTGACATTTGTACCCCACATTATCCCAAACATACCCGAGTTCAGTGTGGCTAACAGTAAATGGATGAGTGCAAGGGTTTTTATGCACATGTGTATATACATCTGATTTGATTCCCCCTTGGTTTCGGAGCTGACTAAGTGTAACTGTCACTGCTAGCAGATTTTGAGTTTATGGTTGAATAACACAAAGGCTGTTTTTTTTTGGGTCATTGTTATAATATCCATGCAGAGGGAATAGTCTGAAAATGCTTTACTCAGTTTCCCAGAGAAATGGAAATGATCTCAATGCTGTCCAGCAGGATAGATTTCTGATCTGTTTTTTATGAACAAGAAAAACACCACTACTTTTGGAGGTACATGGTGTCTTGTAGCAGTACTATTTATACTTTTTAATACACATACTTCTCTGAAGTTATGTACGTACCCAGTGGCGTACCAAGGGGTGGGGGTGGTCCGCCCCGGGTGCACGCCGCTGGGGGGGTGGGGGGTTCCGTGCACCTGTCGGCTCCGCTCGTTCCGTGCTCCCTACGCCCCGGAACATGTTACTTCCTGTTCTGGGGCAGAGGGAGCATGGAAATAGCGAAGCGGCACCCCCCCCCCCCCCCCCCCCCCCAGCAGGTAAAAATGCACCCGGGGGGGGGGAGGATGTCCTTTGCCGGGGGGAGGTGGCCTTTCGCCGGGGGTGGGGGGGGGTCGCGCTGCACCCGGGGGGGGGGGGGCATTAGCGATCCACCCCGGGTGTCAACCACCCTAGGAACGTCGCTGTACGTACCCCAAGATTCTATATATTGCGCTGAGATTTCCACACAGAAACCAAAGCTTATTCCATAAAAATGTGCATAACTTTAGTTGAGCTAATCAGGACTGATAATTGGATGTTAACCAATTAATACTAATTGGCATTAATTAGAATTTACACGCACTACTCACTAAGCGTATTCTTTAATGTGGTGTATGTAAATATGTCACATAGTTGAAAAGTGGGTGAGGAATGTGTGGGTTGTGGGTGTTTCTAAAATGTATGCGC
This sequence comes from Microcaecilia unicolor, assembly GCF_901765095.1. NCBI lineage: Eukaryota > Metazoa > Chordata > Amphibia > Gymnophiona > Siphonopidae > Microcaecilia > Microcaecilia unicolor. The sequence goes on along the minus strand of NC_044035.1, from coordinate 252,544,790 downwards.
GCTGTTATAGAATACACATACTCCGCGCCTAAATAGATGTCTGGATTTACACCAGGTTTTACTGAGCATGATTGACTGCAACTAAATTTAGTTACATGGACTGGGGCTCGGAGTGTGTGGAAATTTAGGCTTATTCTATAAAGTAATTCCTAAATTAAGTATACTTTATAGAATAAACTTTGATTTCCGCACTGAAATCTCAGCACAATGTATAAAGTCTAGTCCATAGCCAGTGCTTAGCTAGGATTTAATGTGCCCTGGGTGGAAAAATTTAATATGGGCCCCTATATCGTTCTCTCTCTCCCAAGTGTGGGGAAATCTTGCCTGACCAATTTACTTCAATTCTTTGAAGGAGTAAACAAACATGTGGACAAAGGGGAGCCGGTTGATATTGTGTATCTGGATTTTCAAAAGGCGTTTGACAAGGTACCTCATGAAAGGCTACAGAGGAAATTGGAGGGTCATGGGATAGGAGGAAATGTCCTATTGTGGATTAAAAACTGGTTGAAGGATAGGAAACAGAGTGGGGTTAAATGGGCAGTATTCACAATGGAGAAGGGTAATTAGTGGGGTTCCTCAGGGGTCTATGCTAGGACCGCTGCTTTTTAATATATTTATAAATGATTTAGAGATGGGAGTAACTAGTGAGGTAATTAAATTTGCTGATGACACAAAGTTATTCAAAGTTGTTAACTCGCGACAGGATTGTGAAAAATTACAAGAGGATCTTACGAGACTGGGCGGCTAAATGGCAGATGACGTTTAATGTGAGCAAGTGCAAGGTGATGCATGTGGGAAAAAAGAACCCGAATTATAGCTACGTCATGCAAGGTTCCACGTTAGGAGTTACGGACCAAGAAAGGGATCTGGGTGTCGTCGTCGATAACACACTGAAACCTTCTGCTCAGTGTGCTGTTGCGGCTAGGAAAGCGAATAGAATGTTGGGTATTATTAGGAAAGGTATGGAAAACAGGTGTGAGGATGTTATAATGCCGTTGTATCGCTCCATGGTGCGACCGTACCTTGAGTATTGTGTTCAATTCTGGTCGCCGCATCTCAAGAAAGATATAGTAGAATTGGAAAAGGTGCAGCGAAGGGCGACTAAAATGATAGCGGGGATGGGACGACTTCCCTATGAAGAAAGACTAAGGAGGCTAGGGCTATTCAGCTTGGAGAAGAGACGGCTGAGGGGAGACATGATAGAGGTATATAAAATAATGAGTGGAGTGGAACAGGTGGATGTGAAGCGTCTGTTCACGCTTTCCAAAAATACTAGGACTAGGTTGCATGCGATTAAACTACAGTGTAGTACATTTAAAACAAATCGGAGAAAATTTTTCTTCACCCAACGTGTAATTAAACTCTGGAATTCATTGCCGGAAAATGTGGTGAAGGCAGTTAGCTTAGCAGAGTTTAAAAAGGGGTTGGACGGTTTCCTAAAGGACAAGTCCATAAACCGCTACTAAACGGACTTGGAAAAATCCAAAATCCCAGGAATAACATGTATAGAATGTTTGTACGTTTGAGAAGCTTGCCAGGTGCCCTTGGCCTGGATTGGCCGCTGTCGTGCACAAGATGCTGGGCTCGATGGACCCTTGGTCTTTTCCCAGTATGGCATTACTTATGTACTTATGTAAGTAGGAAAGAGGAGGGTATGATCATTTCCTCAGATCCTAGAGTATCTGGGGGGGGGGGGGCGGGGGGGGGGGGGTTTGCTTCAACATGGTCAAAGGCATGATCTTTCTTCCGGAAGAGCAAGCAGTGAAGATCCAGTCGCAGGTGAGCTGGTTTTACGAGCTCCTGGTTCTCTCTGTGTAGGATTATTTGCAGCTCCTGGGTTCTGTGGCTGTGATGTTGGGAAGTGGTGCCTTGGGTGAGGGCGCACATGCAGGTCTTGGTGGGAGCTGATCTCGCAAGATTTCCATTGCCCATTGCCTTCTGTCCAGAGTGAGGCTCTCTCTAGCCTGGTGGGACTATTCGGTACACCTCCTGAAGTGGGGAGGGGGGCCCTCTGGATCCTCTTCAGTGGATTCTGGTCACCATGGATGTAAGTCTCCTCTGATGGTGAGCTCACTGCCTGTCTGGGTTGGGCGGCACAAGGCTCCTGGTCGGTTTGCCTAGCCCTGTAAGTTTTTGCAGCTGCTTCAAGGAAAGGTGGTCAGAGTGATTTTAGATAATGCCATGGTAGTGGCATATGTCAACAAGCAGGGCAGTACCAGGAGTTGGGCTGTGGTCCTGGAGGTGGCCGTGGTTTGCAGTAGGTGGAGATCCGTCTGCAGTCCATGTTGCAGGCAAGAACAATGTTCAGGCGGACTTTCTCAGTTGCTCCCTCTTGGATCCAGGGAAATAGGAACCAAGTCACCAGGTTTTTCAGCTGGTGATGGATCGTTCAGGCTCTTCTGTTTGACTTGATTGTATCTCGGGCCAGTGCGAAGGTAGCATGCTGCTTCTGCCAGTGGAGAGGCCTAGTCTCCCAGGGGATAGATGCCCTGGTTTCAGCTGTGGCCGATGGAGGGGCTGCTCTTTCTTTCCATCGTGATTGGTCAGCTTTTGCACAGGATTGCATGTCGTCCTTATCTGATCCTCCTAGTGATCCTGGACTGGCCTTGCAGGCTGTGATATGCAGATCTGTGGTGTCTCCTGGTGGGGGATCCTTTGCTGCTCTTCTGGAGGCGGGGTCTGCTTTGGCAAGGTCAAGTAGAAATGGAAGACCTCGATCCCTTTTGGCTTATGGTCTGGCCATTTAGAGGAAGCAAATAGTGAAGTGAGGGTTTTCTCCTGCAGTGGTCTGTACCCTACATTCCAGGAAGTTCTCCCCATCCCTGGCTTATGTCAGGTCTGATGTGTTTTCAGTCCTGGTATGGGGAACAGTCCCTTTCTGCCTGGAGGGCCCAGGTCCCTGATATTTTAGGATTTCTGCAGTGAGGCCTGGATCAGGTGACTGCTCTGGCCAGTTTTTGGGGGAAGGTGCAGGAGCCTCTCTTTGGTATTGCATAGAGATGTCTCATTTCCTGAAAAGGGGGGGGGGCTTATCTGCACTCTCCTCTACGTCCTTCCTTCCCCTCCTGGAACGTTAATCTGGTTTTTCGGGTGTTGTCAGAGGCTCCCTTTGAGCCTCTTCGCTCAGCTTCGATCAAGGAACTGACTCTCAAGACAGTGTTACTTGTGGCTATCACTTCTGCTAGGAGAGTCTTAAAGATGCAGACTGTGTCCTGCAGGGATACGTATCTTTCCTTCATGCAGGACTCCATATCTCTGTGCACGGTCCCTCCTTGCCGCAGGTGGTATCTGTGTTTGTGAATCGGGAGATCTGCTTGCCTTCATTTTTTTGGCAGAGGGTTTGGCCACAGTGATTTGGAGGCTTCACAAGCTGGATGTCTGGAGAACCTTGCTCCGGTACTTGTAGAAGACGAATGACTCATCTCTGACCACTTCTTTGTCCTTTTTCCATGGCTTCCATTGTGAGGTGGATTAAAGTGGCTATCGAGGCCATCTACATTTGTAAGAATCACCTGGTGCCTCAGGGTTTGAAGGCCTGCTTGACTAGGGTGCAGGCTACATCCTGGGCGGAGGCCTTGGCAATGGCTCCTGAGGATGTCTGCAGGGCAGCGACTTGGTCATCATTCCATTCCTTTACCAAGCACTACAGATTGAATGTGTGGGCCAGAGCCTTTTCAGACTTTGGCAGAGCCATCATTCAGGGGCCTTGTCTCCCCTCACCCAGTTGGACTGCTTTGGTACCTCCCATTCCTGCAGAATGGTGGTGCTGATGCTAAGAAAGGAGAAATTATCTTACCTGAATTTTCTTTTCTTTAGTCTGCGATGCTATTCTGCAGTCCTGCCCTTGCAAGACCTTGGCACGGGGTTCTGTGTGTACTCTGTGCATTCTTTGTGTTTTTCTGATGTACAAGAAAAGTGATTGACAGCAGTACAGGGTCCGCTTGATACTGCTATATCCTGGTTTCTGCTCGTTTGATTATCATTGCAGCTGCAGTGGTTGGTGGGGGTATGGGTGCATTACAAAGGGACCTTCTATGGCTTGAACAGATGCATACTGGGATCTTCCAAGGGGCACCATATCATATTACTGGTGATGTCACTGGTCGAGTTCAGTCTTTTTTTTTTTCTAACTCCACCTGCTGATAGGAAAGGATAACACCCATTTGTGCAGAATAGTGTTGCTGATTAAAGAAAGATAAAATTATCAGGTAAGACATAATTTCTCCTTTAATGGACCCTGGGTGGAAAAATTTAAGGTGGGTCCCCTACAATACTCACTCTTACAAGTATGAAAGGAGATGTGAAGGCAAAAATGAACTGGAAACCTCAAGTCAAACTACATGTACAGCAAAACTGACACATTCAAATTTAATAAATAAAATACTTATCCTTTTTTGAACATTTTAATTTTTCTGTTTGCTTTGGCTTCAGGGTACCTTTTCTGCTTTTTTTTGTTGCTTTTTCCTAACTTTCTCTTTTCAAGGTCTCATGGCCTTATGATGTGTCTTTTCAGCATATCCACCATCTGTCTTTCCTGTGTCCCTGTCCCCACCCCTGGGCCGTCTTCAGCATCTGCCTTCTGTGTCCCTATGTTCCCTCAGTGCTCAGCAAGCCTCCTCTTTTCCTCTCCCTCCCCACATCTAGTTTCTCCCCTGCTCCAATACAGTCCAGGGCACTATGTTAACTGCCTTGTTAAACACCATCTCCCATTCCTCACTGCAGATTGGCATTTCTCCCTTCCTCCAATCACCACAAGTAGGGTTACCATACGTCTGGATTTCCCCGGACATGTCCTCTTTTTGAGGGCATGTCCGGGGCGTCCGGCGGATTTTGCCCCCGCCCACGTTTGTCCGGATTTCTGGACAAACGTGGGTGGGCGCGGGTGCGGGCAGGCGCGTGCGTGCGGTGGGCGTGTGGGCGGGCGATCGGCGCCGTGGGTCTGGTGACCTGGTCTCCCGTCCCCTCCCCTCCCCTCCCCTTCCTTACCATGTTCCCTGGTGGTCTAGTGACGTCTTCGGGGCAGGAAAGAGCCCCCTCTTTCCTGCCCGGAGCGCTGCCTCCCCTGTCTATCATCCTTCTCGGTCTGGCTGGGGATTCAAAATGGCCGCCGAGAGTTGAACTCTCGCGAGGCCGCTTCAACTCTCGGTGGCCATTTTGAATCCCCAGCCATACCGAGGAGGATGCAGCAGGAAAGAGGGGGCTCTTTCCTGCCCCTAAGAGAAGACGCTACTAGACCACCAGGGCTAGACAGTAAGTGAGGGGGGGGTATGTGATGGGGGGGATGGGACTATGTGACGGGGGGGGGAATAGGGGCGGAACCCGGACCTGAAGGGGGCGTGGCAGGGGCGGGGCATGAGGCGTGGCAGGGGCGGGGTAGGGGGCGTGACATGTGTCCTCTTTTTCAGAGGACACAAAATGGTAACCCTAACCACAAGTCTTCCAAACTTATCGCCATTCGATGGCAGCAGAAGTGCTACAGATATTCTCCTCCTGCCTTCCCTCTGCTACATCCTGCCCACAGGAAGTTGTATTAGAGGCGGTGGGACATGGCAGAGGGAAGATCCTACAGGAGGCTTATCTGTAGCACTTCCACTGCTGGCAATTTGCTATAAGTCTGGAGGGCTCCGGGGGGGGGGGGGGGCAGGGGGTTTATAAGGAGAGTTGCTGTTGCTGGAGAGGAGGAGAACAGAGAGCCACTAAGTCTTGCAAATAGCCCAAAACATACAAAACAATTGAAGTTCATTGTCTGTAATGCTGAGCATTTCCATCCTTCTAGAGGAGGGTTGCCCACAAACAGCAGAAGTAACTGGTTGTTTTGTGGCCTAACACCAAGTTGTAGTTCTTATGTAAATCTGTACTTTAGTGATGGTGGGGGCGGGGGGGGGGGGGCGTTCCTTATTCTGTCTGCTCTGTTCTTTCTTTGGTGCTGGTTTCGTTTGCACTGTTGACTGAAAAACTCTTGCCTTTGTGTATACAGGAGCGAAAAGAAAAGCTGATCCAAGAGGGCAAGTATGAGCGACCATTCAGTCTGTCATATTGAGCGCCTGGAGGCCAGATGCGGCAGGACTTGCAAATAACCCTTTATTTGTGTAGACTAATAAGTATGAATTATTTGCTAAATTAAAACTTATATCCAGTATCTTTGTCCTGCTTCTGTTCTCCGAGTCTTTTAAGTGTGACTGAGGGAGAGAGGGGATTTTGAATTCTTAGATACAGTCAGTGGCTTGAGAGGCCCTTTTGACTGAATTACTGTTAAATCACTAGCATTGAAAGAGAGAAACTCTAATAGTGTGTGATATGGAAACAGCACATCAGACATCTTTGCAAGATATCTTCAGGAAAGGTTTCCAGTAAGAAAATGACTTGGAATCTGCTGTTAACATTTCTCTGATCTCCAGAGTAGAATAATTCATGATGATCAAATGGTGTTTTATAGACAGTCATTCCAAACTCGGTTTAAAATTTATTTCTATAAACTGATGCAGAAAGTAGACAGACTGATTCTGAGGTGCAAGCAGCACTATGCTACTTCATACAAACTGAACAAAGTGCCAACATTCAATGTAGTAAAAAAAAAAAAACTTAAGTAGCTTATCCTTTATTAAAAACATTGACTTTTTAGCATTCTGCAATATTCTAGTCTAGCACAGCCAGGAAGATAAATCAATAGCACATACAGCTTGTTTTATGTTTGATCAGCTTGTTGAAAAATCCATTCCTTGGCTTTCCAGACTTCTCTAAATAAGCAGTTATAAGGTGAACATAATTTACATCTTCCACCTTGAAATTTCATTGCATTTATAAACTGCTTTTATCTTTTGCCCAAAGTGATATAGAGTACATTTATTAGTCACATAAACTAAAGAGCTTTTGTCCTAATGGAAACAAATGTATAGATGCTGAATCCGTACCAAGGGAAGACACTGACCACTCATACTACAGTCACTTAACCTCTGAATGTATCCATTGCTTAAAGTATATTATACAGTCAGCCATTGTAAATTTGTATTACCCAGTATTAAATGCTGTTGCAACTCTTGTTCAGTATAAATTACTGATCGACATCAAGCTGTTGTAAGCTCTCATTAAACAGTTGTTGCAATGAAAAGAACCATGGCAGAACTACTACTACTACTACTATTTAGCATTTCTATAGCGCTACAAGGCATACGCAGCGCTGCACAAACATAGAAGAAAGACAGTCCCTGCTCAAAGAGCTTACAATCTAATAGACAAAAAATAAATAAAGTAAGCAAATCAAATCAATTAATGTGAACGGGAAGGAAGAGAGGAGGGTAGGTGGAGGCGAGTGGTTACGAGTCAAAGCAATGTTAACGAGGTGGGCTTTGTCTAGATTAAAGGTGGCCAAGGATGGGGCAAGACGTAGGGGCTCAGGAAGTTTATTCCAGGCGTAGGGTGCAGCGAGACAGAAGGCGCGAAGTCTGAAGTTGGCAGTAGTGGAGAAGGGAACAGATAAGAAGGATTTATCCATAGAGCGGAGTGCACGGGAAGGGGTGTAGGGAAGGATGAATATGGAGAGATACTGGGGAGCAGCAGAGTGAGTACATCTATAGGTTAGTAGAAGAAGTTTGAACAGGATGTGAAAACGGATAGGGAGCCAGTGAAGGGTCTTGAGGAGAGGGGTAGTATGAGTAAAGCGACCCTGGCGGAAGATGAGACGGGCAGCAGAGTTTTGAACCGACTGGAGAGGGGAGAGGTGACTAAGTGGGAGGCCAGCGAGAAGCAGATTGCAGTAGTCTAAACGAGAGGTGACTCCTGGTGTAAGTTCTTCCACACTCCACAAAAAAAAAAAAAAAAATAAGGAAATGAGAAGTGATTTCCATGTACATGTGGTAAATTTTGAAAATAAGGTATCTATGCTTGGAAGCATAGGACTGAGTTTGTGTTTTTCTTTTCTTATATTTATTTTTTCCTGGACTTGATTCCTTATTGTGGTGGTTGTAATTGGTGATATTTCCTTTGTCTTGATTATTGTGATTGACATTATTTGAAATTTAATAAATGGTGGTTCCAGCAGGCTTATGCTGTTGATGATGGCATGGTGGGGTATTGTTGTGTGGGAGAGAATGAGAGCATTTGTTTATATTGTTGTTTATTGCTTGCTTGTGTTGCTTTTCTCTTATATGGCTTAGTTATTTTGCTTTTAATTGTATTGTTAACTGCTTTGCTTTGTCAGTTAAGGCAGTATATCAAATCATGAACAAATAAAAATAGGGAAATGGTTAGTGTTCTAGTTCAGGATTTTCATCAGAATACCTTTTCTTTGATATGGTTCTTACCATATGTCTCTTGTAAGGTGGATAGGGAGGAGCATTACACTGTAGTGCCTGTTCCTTTTAATCATAAGGTACTGGGTGGGGGAAGACTTGATTCCATGGAAGTAAAAATGAGCTAGTCCAGATTTTCCAGTTAACCAAACCAGTGTACTTTTCTAATGGGTCTTTTTTTCTCTCCACACAGTGCCTTTAGAGTCAGACTCAAAGTTTTGAGGCAAAATAACACCCCTCCCCCAGTCAAAGACAAACACCCTTACCTGAAGTGTATATATTACTTACCAGCAAAATTAAATACAGTTCTGCTCTAGAGTCTGCCTTTCTTTTCTCCAATGGGGGTTGAAGCTCAACTCCTAAGGTGGTAACCTTATGCTTCAATTGACCAGGACTCCCAAACAGCAGGCTCCCCAATACTCTACACTGGGTAAGGTTTCAAAGGGACATAAGTATTACCATACTGGGAAAGACCAAAGGTCCATCAAGCCCAGCATCCTGTTTCCAACAGTGGCCAATCCAGCTCACAAATACCTGGCAAGATCCCCAAAAAAGTACAGAACATTTTATACTGCTTATCCCAGAAATAGTGGATTTTCCCCAAGTCCATTTAATAATGGTCTATGGACTTTTCCTTTAGGAAGCCGTCCAAACCTTTTTTTTTTTTTTTTTTTTTTAGTTTCAAAGAAGTTTTTATTGAGAGAGCAAAAATTACAGATACACTAACATGCAATGATACATAAAAGCTAGAGTATACAGAACTGGACAATAGTAAAATTCACAGAGAAACATCCCAATTCATCATGAATTTTTTTTTTTTATATTTTTTGTTTTTGACTTGAAACCCCCTCCCCCAGACCCTCCAAACAAAACAAAAACCCTCAAAACTAACAGTTAGTCATAAAGGGCCCCCAAGTATCTTCCCACTTTGCTAACGTATGATGTTGAACAGCCCATAGCCTCTCCATTTCACAAACATACCACAACTTATTCAACCAAGAGGTCAAGGGTGGAACATGTGCGGACTTCCAATGGGCTGCTAGCGAAACCCTGGCTGCAGACATGGCGTGTCTAACCAAGACACCTTGAGATGTGGTCAGACCTGGAGGAGTATGTGGAAATAAGAAAAATTCTGGGGACCATTTTATAGATTCTAAAAGCCATTTCTGGAGGCGATAATTAATCACCTTCCAAAAAGCTCGAACCTTTGTACAAGTCCACCAGATATGGCCCATCGTACCCCTCTGTCCACACTCCCTCCAGCATAAAGGCAAGACAGCTTCAAACATGTAGTGCAGACGAACAGGAGTCAAGTACCACCTGTATAAAACTTTCACTGCATTTTCTTTAAACTGAACCGAAACAGACGATTTCAGCAGCGCATGTTCCTTACGATCCCAAACATCACCCAATGGCAAACCCAGCTCCCGATACCAATGCCCACGATGCGCAACAGAGCAGCGCCCAAGACCGCGCAGGTAAGCATATAAACAAGTGATAAGACCCCTGGTGGTCCCTGTATCTTCACACAAGTCCTCCAAAAAGGAAGCCGCCCTAGTCACCAGCGGCTTGATTTGACAAGAGGTAAGAAAATGCTTAACCTGAACATAAGCATAGACATCCAAGGATGAAATAGAGTAAGAATCTATTAAAGTTTGAAAAGAAACAAACCTGTCTTCCTCAAAAAATTGACCCCAGGAGTCTAAACCCTTGGAAGACCAAATCAAAAAAGGGCCCGCACCCTGTCCCGGCGGAAATAGTGGATTATTTAACAAGGGCGTATGTCGTGAAAGAACTTGTCAAAAAGACCATCCCAGTAATAGAAAGTCGTTTCTATTGAAGGACAAACACCACAATGCAGAGATCGATAGCGCCGCGGCAACCAAATCAGAGAATGCAAAGGGCATGTACCCACTGAGGCCTGCTCCAGGTGTATCCACCTCTTCTGTGAAGAGGCATGAAACCATTCAACAGCAGCCACAGCCTGTGCAGCCTTATAATACCAAAAGATGTTTGGCACACCCAAACCACCAGCTTTCGCATCCCTGTACAATAATGAACGAGAGAGGCGTGGCCATTTATTTGACCAGATAAACCGAAGCAAGCGATTGTTGTAAGTCCGAGAAAAAAATCTCGAGAAAGACGAAGAGGCAAAACTTGAAATAAATACAACAGATGAGGAAGCACATTCATTTTTATAGTACTAATCCTACCAAACCAGGACAGCTCAATGGAACCCCAAGAATCCAAATCCCTATACATTTCCCGTAAGAGAGGTGGGTAGTTGATAGAAAATAAATCCGAAAAGTTAGGAGAGAGCATAACCCCCAAACACTTAAGACCCCGGGTCACCCAGCAAAAAGAAAAATGAGCCTGCAGAGATTGTAAAACAGAACCAGGAATATTAACAGCCATTGCTTCCGATTTAGACATATTCAACTTAAAGCCGGAGGCAAGGGAATAATCACCTAAGAGGCTAATTAAGTTAGGCATGGAGATTAAAGGCCTGGTCAGGGTAAGCAAAATGTCATCCGCAAATAAAGCCAATTTATACACTTGGTCCCCCCACAGTAATCCCCGAGATATCTGGATGAGCTCGGACAGCACAGGCTAGAGGTTCCATGACCAAGGCAAACAGCATGGGTGAAAGGGGGCACCCCTGCTGCGTACCTCTCGATAAAGGGAACATGGAGGAGTTGCCACCATTTATTTGCACACAAGCAGTAGGTAACCTATAAAGAGCCTGAATCCAACCTCTAAAGCCGCCCCCAAACACCATGCGTTCCAAAACGCTAAACATGAAAGGCCAATGCACACGATTGAAAGCCTTTTCAGCATCCAACCCCAACAAGCATAAAGGAACCCCCGTCCTCTCAGCTACATGCAACAGATTAACCATACGCTGCACATTGTCCTTTGCATGCCTATGCAGGACGAAACCCATCTGATCAGGAAGCGCCTGGGCGAGGCGATTAGCCAGAACTTTAGCAATAATCTTAACATCAAAGATTAAAATAGAAATAGGCAGGTAGGAAGCACAATTCATCTTATCAGAACCCGGTTTCAAGATTACAGCTATCCAAGTCTCCATCTTGATGGTGGTAAAGGATCACCCGTCTGCACAGCATTCAAGATTTCCACCAGTAAAGGAGCGAGCTCCCCACAAAAAGCTCTATATAACTCATTGGGCAAACCATCAAGCCCAGGAGCTTTTCCAGCTGGCAAATCCTTTATCACCCTCGTCATCTCATCCACCTGTATAGGACCATCCAACAGGTCAGATTGCTCAGCTGTCAGAGAAGCAAGGCCCTGAGACGACAAAAAGTCGTCCATGGTTCCAGGGCGCAAAGCAGAATCAGCTGAATACAGAGATTGATAAAAAGCCCTTAAATTTCTGACGTATCAAAGATGTCGTGAGAACCCCAGTCCCACCATCTAAAATCCACAAGATAGTACGATCAAACCTACATTGCGTCAACTTAAGGGCCAGAAGGCGACCAGGTTTATTACAGAACATATAGTGCTGTTGCTGCTGCTGACCCCGAATAAAGGCCAACTGCTCCAAGTACACGCTATCAAGTTGCAGGCGCAAAGCTTGTATTTGCTGCAACACAGAAGGTGATTGAGAGATCTTATGAATCCCCTCTAAGTGAGACAGTCGAGAGACACACTCCGCCACCTCCCTTCGCCCGGCCTTCGCCCGGGAACTAGCCAGCTTAAGGAAGAACCCCCTCGCAACCGCCTTCAAACAATCCCACACCGTCCCTAGGCTTGGTCCCGAACCCAAATTGAACTCCAAATAGTCCATCAAAACAGATCGGAAACTGCGCTAAGCTAACTGCCTTTACCACATTCTCTGGCAACGAATTCCAGAGTTTAATTACATGTTGAGTGAAGAAAAATTTTCTCTGATTCGTTTTAAATTTACTACATTGTAGCTTCATCGCATGCCCCCTAGTCCTAGTATTTTTGGAAAGCGTAAACAGACACTTCACATCTACCCGTTTCACTCCACTCATTATTTTATAGACCTCTATCATATCTACCCTCAGCCGCCTTTTCTCCAAGCTGAAGAGCCCTAGCCCCTTTAGCCTTTCCTCATAGGGAAGTCGTCCCATCCCCTTTACCATTTTCGTCGCCCTTCTCTGCACCTTTTCTAATTCCACTATATCTTTTTTGAGATGCGGCGTCCAGAATTGAAAACAATATTCGAGGTGCGGTCGCACCATGGAGCGATACAAAGGCATTATAACATCCTCATTTTTGTTTTCCATTCCTTTCTTAATAATACCTAACATTCTATTTGCTTTCTTAGCTGCAGCAGCACACTGAGCAGAACATTTCAACGTATCATCAACGACGACACCTAGATCCCTTTCTTGGTCCATGACTCCTAACGTGGACCCTTGCATGACGTAGCTATAATTCAAGTTCCTCTCTTCCACATGCATCACTTTGCACTTGCTCACATTAAATGTCATCTGCCATTTAGACACCCAGTCTCCCAGTCTTGTAAGGTCCTCTTGTAATTTTTCACAATCCTCCCACGATTTAATGACTGTGAATAACTTTGTGTCATCAGCAAATTTAATTACCTCACTAGTTACTCTCATCTCTAGGTCATTTATAAATATGTTAAAAAGCAGCGGTCCCAGCACAGACCCCTGGGGAACCCCATTAATTACACGTCTCCATTGAGAATACTGACCATTTAACCCTACTCTCTGTTTTCTTTCTTTTAACCAGTTTTTAATCCACAATAGAACACTACCTCCTATCCCATGACTCTCCAATTTCCTCTGTAGTCTTTCATGAGGTACTTTGTCAAACGCCTTCTGAAAATCCAGATACACAATATCAACCGGCTCCCCTTTATCCACATGTTTGTTCACCCCTTCAAAGAAATGTAGTAGATTGGTGAGGCAAGATTTCCCTGCACTAAATCCATGTTGACTTTGTCTCTTTAATCCATGCTTTTGAATATGCTCTATAATTTTGTTCTTAGTAGTCTCTACCATTTTGCCCGGCACCAACATCAGACTCACCAGTCTATAATTTCCCGGATCTCCTCTGGAATCTTTTTTAAAAATCGGCGTTACATTGGCCACCCTCCAATCTTCCGGTACCACGCTCGATTTTAAGGATAAATTACATATTACTAATAATAGCTCCGCGAGCTCATTTTTCAGTTCTATCAGTACTCTGGGATGAATACCATCCGGTCCAGGAGATTTGCTACTCTTCAGTTTGCAGAACTGCCTCATTACATCCTCCAGGATTATAGAGAATTCATTAAGTTTCTCCGACTTGTCACTTTCAAATACCATTTCCGGCACCGGTATCCCACCCAAATCTTCCTCAGTGAAGACCGAAGCAAAGCATTCATTTAATCTCTCCGCTACGGCTTTGTCTTCCCTGATCGCCCCTTTTACTCCTCGGTCATCTTGCGGTCCAACCGATTCTTTTGCCGGCTTCCTGCTTTTAATAAACCTAAAAAAAATTTTACTATGTGTTTTTGCCTCCAGCGCAATCTTTTTTTTTTTTTTTAAGTCCCTCTTAGCCTTCCTTATCAGCGCTTTGCATTTGACTTGACATTCCTTATGCTGTTTCTTATTATTTTCAGTCAGTTCCTTCCATTTTCTGAAGGATTTTCTTTTAGCTCTAACAGCTTCCTTCACCTCACTTTTTAACCATGCCGGCTATCGTTTGGTCTTCCGTCCTTCTTTTTTAATACGCGGAATATACTCATCCTTGGTGCTAGTTCTTAGCTTCCATGGCTTAAGGCAGGCCTTTCTGGGGCTGGATTGGCGGACAGGCTGTGCACTCCAACTTCCAGGACTCTTAGCCACTACTACTACTACTACTACTATTTAGCATTTCTATAGCACTACAAAGCATACGCAGCGCTGCACAAACATAGAAGAAAGACAGTCCCTGCTCAAAGAGCTTACAATCTAATAGACAAAAAATAAATAAAGTAAGCAAATCAAATCAATTAATGTGAACGGGAAGGAAGAGAGGAGGGTAGGTGGAGGCGAGTGGTTACGAGTCAAAAGCAATGTTAAAGAGGTGGGCTTTCAGTCTAGATTTAAAGGTGGCCAAGGATGGGGCAAGACGTAGGGGCTCAGGAAGTTTATTCCAGGCGTAGGTGCAGCGAGACAAAAGGCGCGAAGTCTGGAGTTGGCAGTAGTGGAGAAGGGAACAGATAAGAAGGATTTATCCATGGAGCGGAGTGCACGGGAAGGGGTGTAGGGATGGACGAGTGTGGAGAGATACTGGGGAGCAGCAGAGTGAGTACATTTATAGGTTAGTAGAAGAAGTTTGAACAGGATGCGAAAACGGATAGGGAGCCAGTGAAGGGTCTTGAGGAGAGGGGTAGTATGAGTAAAGCGACCCTGGCGGAAGATGAGACGGGCAGCAGAGTTTTGAACCGACTGGAGAGGTGACTAAGTGGGAAGCCAGCAAGAAGCAGATTGCAGTAGTCTAAACGAGAGGTGACAAGGGTGTGGATGAGGGTTTTGGTAGAGTGCTCGGAAAGAAAGGGACGGATTTTATGGATTTTACGGATGTTGCCACTCTGCTCCCTCCCAAATTCAAGCTATCTGCTTGCTGGTGTTGTACTGCAACTGCCCCTCCCCCACAGATCACAGCAGCTCATCTCCCAATCCTGTGTGCTGCATGCAGTTTCTCCAGTTGTCACTTTAGCAAGTAAGAGGTTTTATTTTCCCTTTCTATTGTCTGGTCATTGTTCCTATGATATTGTTTTCCCCTTTATTCTTTCCCCTACCATCTGAACCTATCGAGTGTTACAGTCCTCCTCCTTCCTGAGACTGGTCCAGATTTCTGCTCTGACACTGGCATTCTAAACCTGTCTTACAGCTACCCTGAGGATAATCCTGTAGTGAGAAGGCAAGAAGGGGGGGGGGGAGAGAATATTGGATGTGGTTTTATCTGTCAAACTCTGGATACATTTTGCTTTTGGACTCTATACTGTAAACTACTGCATCTTGAAGGTACTGTAATACCACTTAATGCAGAGACACAGAGCATGTTTTGCATACACAAACATGCCACCCTTCTAATGGGATACAGGAAAACAAGTGCCCCTGTGGGCCAGACTACGCTTTTGCACAATAAATACAGCGGGGTCTTATTTAATAAATTGCACTAGGTCAACACACACTAATAGTGGGGAACCATCAAGCTCATTTTCAAAGCACTTAGCCTCCCAAAGTTCCATAGAAACCTATGGAACTTAGCCTCCCAAAGTGCTTTGAAAATATGCCTCCATGTTAACTACCTTGTTAAACATCTAATGTGGAAATTCATATTAGGGGTTGGGAAATGAGCATGGACTCTGCCTAGCAGTTAATGCAGATGCTTTTGTGTGTGTTAACTAACACAGCAAGTATAGGCAGTGCAATTACCTGCACTGCTAAAGTTGTAACTAACTGCATTCTGTGTTGTTGACTGTGCTATTAATGATTAGCAGCAACTGCTTGCCTGTCTTCCACAAAGTTCTGGGATGGTCTGCAATAGTCAGAGATTTTGCAGTTGCTATGTGTTAACTAATTTTAAACTAGGGCTGCATTTTGATTAAAATTTTTTAATTGTGATTAATCGTGGGACATAGCAGCCTATGGGGGGGCACATATTTCCTCTCCCTATCCCCCCCCCCAAAAAAAAAAAAAAATTAGATATCATACCTTTGCTGGTGTAGATGCCAAAGCCCCACCAGTTGAAGAAATCCACTTTCTCCTTGTTGTGCCTCAGGAGTGAGGAAGTCAGCTGGGTGCTTCCACCAGTGATGCCGGCACTCCCCGAGTTCGGAAAGTGCAAGCTTTGGTGGAGGCACCCCGCTGACTTCCTCGCTCCTGAGGCAGTATAAGGAGGAAGAGGGTGACTCAGACAACCATTGAACAGGTACTGCAGCTTTGCAGGTGGCCTGAGCCCATTCTCTTCCACATATGCACCCTACCGTGCCTTTGCCCATGCTTGGTCTCATGTACTTTCATGCATTCTGTTTCATGTGCCCCCCCCCCCCCCCCCCGTGCCTTCACCATATTCTCTAATGTGCCGTGTTTTGCATCCCCTTCCCTCCCTCGTTCTCTCTCAATGCCCTCTCCCACCTGCATGGTTGGACATCTCTCCCTCATGGACTATCTCCCTTCCCCACAAAGCCCATCTTTGTCCTGCAGCAACAGCAGTATTGAAAGGCTGCTTCGGCCTGCATCTGGCCTTTCCTAGTTCTGACCTGTCCTGCCCCCTTGAAAACAGGAAGCTGTGTCAGAAGAGGACAGGTGCGTGGGTCAGAGGGAAAGGCCCGATGCAGGCTGTGGCTGTGTTTTAATGCCGCTGCAGGGTGAAGATTTACTATTTAAAAAAAAAAAAAAAAAGGTAAATTGGATGGAGAGTGCAGGTGGGCAGGAGCAGGAGAGCAGTTAATCGTGATTAATGAGCCTCCAGAATGAGGCTTGGAATGTACAGAGAGGCAGTTGGGAGGGCCAGAATGAGGCTTGGAATGGCCAGAGTGTCGTCTGGAATTGGAACACATTAGTTGAATAGTAAATACCATCCAAAAAAACAGGGGAGTCTCTTGGGGTTGGGCAAGGAGGTTGGAGAAAGAACAGCCTGTTTGACCCATTATGTGGGCTGAAGCCTGTAGGCGAAGCTTGCCACCATATTGAGCCACCCAAAACAATAACAATTGCTTATTAGAAATAAGGGACTGCTTATGTGTGGTCCATCTGTAAAAAGTCTAAAGTTGTTCCAGTTGGATAAATAGTGCCTTAAATTGTGGAAAGATAAAGGATTTGTCTTTTTATTTGATAGCTTTTTTGTATTTATTTGAAAGCATCCCAGATGTAGATGTGTGTGTATCTGTAGATAAATGTCTATATAGTGCAATAAAATTGGAAATCACTAAAACTGCATAAAACATTGTAGCTGGTAGAAGCAACAGTATTAAACTCTATTTTGTGCTCATTTTTCTACACTGTTCTATAGAATACAGTAATACACCATGTAAGTGAGGATATCCTGTTTTCTGATGGGTTCATCTTAACTAAATCTGCCTGGGGAAACTTGTTATTATAAAGATGAAATATTTTGAAATTTAAATTGAAACAAAATTAGCTCTCAGTGGGGCACATGGAATCACATTTTCACTTTATAGCTTTTGTAGAAATTCACATTTTAGATATACAAATGGATTCTGTGTTGAGCATGTTTCAGGGTACATGGTTTTATAATTCAGTAATAAAAATAAATATTTTATTTTATTCAGATCTCTCATTTGTTTAAACAGTCCATTGGTTTTCCTATATTTTGTTCTTGTGAAGTTACGCTGTGCCAAAACTGAAAACTTTCTTATCGCCTTCGAGTTGGTTGATAATAAAAAATCCAAAACACGTAATGGACATAACTCAACCCTTCCGCAGTACGACTCCCATTTGTGGCTGTGCCACACGAACTTTATCTTACCACTAGTATAAAAGGCCCGTTTCGGTATGCAATGAAACGGGTGCTAGCAAGGTAATCCCCCCCCCCCCCCCCCCGCAGCATCCTTCCTGTCTCCCCTGCCCCCCCCTGCAGCCACCCATGTCCAGCGACCCTCCTCTCCCCTGCCCCCCTGCAGCCACCCATGTCCAACGACCCTCCTCTCCTTTCCCCTTGCCTCCCCTGTAGCCACCCATGTCCAGTGACCCACCTCTCTCCCCTGCCCCCCCTGCAGCCACCCATGTCCAGTGACCCTCCTCTCCCCCTGCACCCCCTGCAGCGTCTCTTCTGTCTCCCCTGCCCTCCCCTGTAGCCACCCATCTGGTCTCAGGACCCCCTCCCGACCTCCCTCTTCCCTGCCCCCCCTGCAGCCATCCATGTCCAGCGACGCGACCCTCCCCTCCCTCCTCGGTACATCAACCCCCTCGCCACCTGCAGCCGCCAATACTAACGCTGTCCGGCCACTGCTGCGTCTCCTGTTGAGCAGCAGTGGCCGGTACAAAAAGAAAAAAAAGCCAAAAAAAGATTTTAAACCTGAAACATGGCTCCATAGACAACCATCTGGCATTGGCTGTCATCTCTGCAGCCGCTCCTCCTCTCCCCTCTGACGTCGCTGCACTCCTCCGGGGTCTTCCTGCAGGGGCAGTGACATGGAGGAGAGAGGAGGAGCGGCTGCAGGAGAAGCAGCAGTGGCCGGACAGTGTTAGTATTGGCGGCTGCGGGTGGTGAGGGAGTTGATGTGCCCGAGGGGGGGGGGGGTAGGGGCTTTGGTGATGCGCCGGGGGGAGGGTCTTGGGTGATCCGTCGGGGGGGTAGGGGCTTGGATGCTGCGCCGGGGCGGAGGGGCTTGGGTGTTGCGCCGAGGGGGGGGCACAGAGCTGATTGGTAGGCAGGGGAAGGAGTAGGGAAACACGCTCCGCATGTTTCCCTACTCCTCCTGCCTGGCTCGCGGTTTTGCAGGGCAGGGGCTTGGGTTGCGCCGAGGGAGGGGCACTGACAGCTGTTTCCCAGGCCTTGGAATCAGCTGTCAGTGACATCACTGCATTCTAAACTGCCTAGCAGACCACCTCCGAGGGAGCCACGGTACCAGGCACATTAGAACGTTGGAGGTGAGAATTATTATGTAGGATAGCATCACTTTGTATTTGTTCTCACTGGAGTCTGCAAATGCCTCTCTGCTACCATGTAAGCCACATTGAGTCTACAAATATGTGGGGAAATGTGGGATACAAATGTAACAAATAAATAAAAGGAGCTCATTGTGAACACTATCCAGCCTAAAAGTTTGTTTTGTGGCTGTAGATGAGGAATTGTGATATTGCATAAATCTGTGTGTGTTTGTGTTCTTAGGCATGCCTCCAAAGCTTTTGTAATCCTTTTAAGATTACAAAATCATTTAACCTTTTGGTGGAACATAACCCCAAAGGCCAGCTCAGGAACAGGGTATTTTAAGTTAGTCTTTATGGGACCAAACGTGCTTTCCTTGTGCCTTAAAAGGATTCCTTTTTTTTTTTATTTGACATTTTTATCCTACATTATCCCAAGTAAACTCTGCTTCAATGTGGCTTACATTTGAAAATACAGTGAGACAATTCAGTAGCATCATGGGAGCAAGTTGATGGATATGACAGAAACATTTCACAAATTTGAGATTACCATATATACCCAACTGGCGGTTTAAAAGTGTTCTTTAATGATGCTGCATGTTCAGAAATCATAGCCATAAGTATGGATTGTTAGTCATCATCACCTGCACCCACCAGAACAGGCATCCATACACCCATTGCATAAGGAAACAACTTGTACAACATACATCCAAAACTTAATTTTAGACTTTATGTTGAAAAATCATCTTTATTCAAAAGATTCATACAGAAAAAAAAAGTGAACCATCCGCCAAGGCACAATAAACTTCTTTTTCTATCACTTTTATTAAGTTTCAGAAAGAACAAATACAAGTACAGATTACTTTGTGGTACAGAACACATAAGATTCCAGCTGTACAACCCCCACCCCCCTTTCCCCCACCCTCAAAGAAGTTCATTCCTTAATCAATAGACTTGGCTTCATCAAGCATTCAAAATACAACTAAGGGGCTACTGGGGTTAGGGAGTCCCAAAAAGGAGTCAGTGCTCAAAAACTCATCCCCTGCTGTTGTCGCCAAGTCTGGAATACTTTTGTGCTCAATTGGATCATAGCTACATGCCAGTGAGATAGTGTAGGTGCTTCTGGTAGGAGCCACAAACTCAAAATATATATATATATTTTTTTTAACACCAAAATGGCTTGGCATAGGAAAGTCCGAAGACCAACCAGTCAAAAAACCATGGATGAAAAAGGCTTCAAAATGTTAGAGGGGAAAGCACCCAGCTAACCTGCCATAATTGGGAGACATATTTATTCAGTTGCCCCCCAAAAACTTGTATTGCAGGGTAAGTCCGAAACATGCATCCCAGGTGTGTAGCCTTCCTCCCACATTTTGGGCAACAATCATCTGACCTCAATGTGACACAGAAAGCCCTGTGAGGGGAAACATGCAACCAGTGAATGAATTTGAACTGTATCTCTCTATAGCTAATGCTTTCCTCTAAAGTATACACTTGCTTCAGACAAGTCTGTAATTGGGATGCCTGTACAGATGCTGAGACTTCTGCTGTCCATCTCTGCACCAGCAACCCATAACATAATCAGGCTCTGCCAGTTGTTCCCTGAAATGCCCATGATAATACGTGACTGGAATTGATAACTGTGCATCCAAACCCAACATAGTATTAAAACTTTCCCACACTTCGTTGGTCAAAGAATTTTTGGGAAGGGATTGCACATAATGTAACTGCAAATATGCAAAGTACTCCTGAAACATTGGGGTTCCCCTCAAAAGGTCCGATATGGGCTTCAATAAAAAAAATAAATGCGCACTATTCTATAACATTGGGTGCCTAAATCCTATAGTGCATAACCCAAAAGGGGGTGTGGCCATGGGAGGGGTATGAGCAGATCAGGAGTGTTCCAAAAATTTGCACACAGTATTACAGAATAATGGGTCTCTGTGCCCAAAAGTTTCAGCGCTCTGGTGCCCAGAATGCGTGTACCCTTTATAGAATAGTGCATAGTGCCGATCTTTTCTGGTGCTCCTTTTGAGTACCATCTATAGAATTCCCCCTTACATTATCTTTTTATTAGAACCCATAACTTCACACTTTATTTCCCAACAAAATCTCTCTATGTCCACTTTAGACTGAAAAGGATGGCAATGTTCTGATGGAATATAACCGTGTGACAATAATGGTATTTCAGATGCTGATAATACCTGATTAGATAAACTAGAGTAGAGGATGCCACAAAGCACAACCAGCCAACGGGATGAAGTAGAGTCCTTATTCAAAGCACCAGTAACTGGACCCGACACGGACCATGTTTCAGCAGTAAAACCACCTGCTTCAGGGGTCACAATGCAACTTGCCAAGCAAAGGTAAAAATCAAGGAAACCTGGTGCAAAACACTAACACAGCCAAGTAAATCCGTCTTCATATTGGGTTGCTGTTTGTTTGTCAGGCACTTCTGTGCCATCTGACACTACAGATGGATTTACTTGGCTGTGCAATAAATAATATCGCACTTAAGCACATAAGCGATAGCCAAGCTGGTGTTAAATATTTAGGGGCCCCGGCTAGAAACTGGGAAGGGGGCACAAAAGCTGGTCTTCAGCCTATGCCTTCTTCAGCTTGAGGCAGGTTTGGGGGCCCTCCGTACTATGGGAGCCCGGGGCAATTGCACTGTTTGCCACCCCCTAACACCAGCCCTAGTGATAGCTGGCCACATAACCCTGAGGTTCCTGGACAAGACCCAGCATTGAATATCTAGGAATAATGCAGACGGTAGCTAAAAAAAAAAAACCAAAACCTTTCACCTCCGCCAGCCAAATACCTACCCCCTAGATTTTATGTTGAGAGGAGGAAGAATCTGGAAGATTCTTCACTGAGAGCACTTTCTGAAATTGCATCAAATGAAACTGATCTTAACCTTACAAGTAGTGACCTCTTTATTCATCTGTCTATAAATTTCACATTTCATATAATCATACTTATATCTATTAATTTCTTAATGTTCTGTTGTCGCAATTTTCTTCTGTAGATCATTATAATTTGATTCAAAGTCCCTTATTCTGTTTTTAATATGTTAAAGTTCCCATCTAGTTCACTCCTAATTTTCTCATTTTCCCCTTAAGCCATGTTTATAAGTAGTAACATTAGATCCCGGGAACATTTATTTAGTATAGAGTTCCATCTCAGCAAAAAAGATTTTCTCTTCTATAAATAATCTAGGTTCTTTCTATTTTCTTACTGCCCTAGGGAGACATTCATTTCACAATATTCCACCAAAGTAGCACTGTGTAATTTCAGCCATACTGATTTTTTTTTAAGTGTCTACACATTGGTCCGTGATGAAGATTCTAAAGGGCCTGACCATTTCCAAATAAAAATGGATTTGTTTAAACAATATGAAGATTGCTCTGCCTTCCAGACCCCCTGAAGTGTGCTGTCTGGAGTGTCTATTAGTGCTCTGTGCCCTGACCTGTTGCACCTGTTCATGTCAGTCAGCTCAGTTGGGAGAAAGTTTTTTGCAGACTGCAAGGTCTCAGGTACAGGTCCCTGCCTCTCTTTTACATGTCTTTACAGTACTGCCTATTGTGTAATCCAACAGCGATCTTGAAATTTAGAAGGCATGTAATACCTATTATGGTTTGTCAGAATTTGGGCTGAGGTTCCTTTAAGAGACTGTAAATATAATTAGAAATAATGCTTGTGAGACAGATACTATCACAACACTCAACCTTCTAGTGCCTGCCTACACAACAGTTGGCAACTTTGACAAACTTGGAAAACTAGCTAACATGATTGCAGTGGCGTACCAAGGGGGGACGGTGGGTGTGGGTCCGCCCCGGGTGCATGCCGTTGGGGGGTGCCGTGGCGCGCGCCTGTGGGCTCTGACTTCGCTAACTTCGCTCGTTCGCTGCAGCTCCCTCTGCCCCGGAACAGGTTATTCTTGTTCCGGGGCAGAAAGAGCTGCAGCGAACGAGCGAAGTTAGCGAAGTCGGAGTCCACAGGCGCGCGCATCGGCACCCCCCCCCCCCAGCGGCATGCACCTGGGTGGTGTCATTTTGCTGGGGGGGGGAGGTGTCATTTCGCAGGCGGGGGGGGGGCGCATCGGCGATCCGCCCCGGTTGCCATCCAGGCTAGGAACGTCACTGCATGATCGTAACATAGTAGATGACGGCAGATAAAGCTCTGTATGTCCATCCAGTCTGCACAAGATAAGCTCATAGCATAAAGTATGATGTGACACTATATATGCATGCTTGATCTTGCTGTGTCCTTGTCATTTTGAGGGCATAAACCTTAGAAATCTGCCCGGCACTGGCCTTGTTCTCCAACCAGTGGTGTAGCCACAGAGGGCTGCCTCGGGAGACCTGGTCCCCCTCACCTTCGGCTCAGGTCCCCTCTGCTTTAATGACTGATGAAGATGCCAAGCCCACCAGCCAAACAGGTCTCCATGAGTCCTGCCTGTGCTGTCCGAGCAGCACTTACAGTAAGTCAGCAGGTGTATTTCGCCTCTGCTGCTGGTTCTCACACTTGCTCAGTTCGGCAACTGAACTAAGCATGCATAGGAGAGTGGATTATGCCCAAACTCTTCAATAAAAATAGACACCCTGAAAGCAGAGGCTGACTGAATTTCAGTTTCGGCACTGACACCAGCCCAAAATCCATATTTGGCCTAATCCTGGTTTCAGTTGTCTCAATTTCTTCTGTAGATCATTATAATTTGATTCAACGTTCCTTATTCTGTTTTTAATACATTAAAGTTTCCATCTAGTTCACTCCTAATTTTCCTCATTTCCCCCTTAAAACCAGCTCTCTATATAAAACGCACCTCCAACGTTCTAATGAAGCCTCACTTTCCCCAACGTTCTAAAGTGAGGTGGCTGAGACCACTTTTTGGTCCATGAGTGTCTGCCCCGCCCACGCATCAAACGTGATGACGTCGAGGGCGGAGCACAGACACTCAACAAAATGAAAAAGCGATGCCTAAAATGACGTCCCATTAGGAGACGCACTATCCGCCCTTCACAACGCCCCCCCCCCCCAAAGTCGCCGCCCCTCACCAACCCCCCCAACATTGCCACCGCTACCACCAGGACCCCCACTACCACCAGGACCCCACCCAACAAACAGCGACCCAGGCAGGGGCTGCTGCCCACCGGAACTGCTCCTCCTGTAGCCGATCGAGGACTTGCAGGAAGATCCCGGTGCCTCCCTCACTATTTCCAGTCCTCAATCGGAACCCCCCCCCCCCCCAAACAGCGACCCGGCATGGAGAGGGAAGAAGTCAGGGAAGGAAGACAGAAGGTAGCAGCGAGGCCAAAAAACAAACGGAGAGGGCAGTGTAGCTCCGCCCTCGCGTCACAACACGATGACATCGAGGGTGGAGCGGAACAGATAACAGCGCCGAAGAGGACTTGCAGGGAGATCCGGAGCCCCCCTCAGTATTTCGGGTGCCAGGCGGAAGTAAGTAGCGATGAGGACAAAAAAATTAGAGAAAACTGTAGATCCGCCCTCGCGTCAAAACGCTATGACGTCGAGGGCGGGCCGGTAGAGAGAGCGGCGCCAATAGAGGAATTAAAGGGACATCCCAGTGCCCCCCTCGGTAAGCGACATCATCACCAAACAGAACATATCCTCCCAGCAAGGGGGGTAAACGGGGGGAAAGCTACCCCATCTCTTTCCATAACGCAGGCAGCAGGAGGAAGGCAGGGAAGGAACACAGAACCGCTTAACAGAGGGAAAAGGAGGTGGGGAGGGGATCCTCACACCAGAGAAGTGGGGTGGGGGCCCTGCGAGAGGGGAGGGGCTCACACTCACCTCACTCAATAGAGGGTGGGAGGGGACAGAGGGGGAGGGAGGAAAAGGAGGGGGGCCAACGGAAGGGAAAAGTTGGATGGGGGGGCAAGGGAGTAGGGGGAAAAGCAGACTCTCACTCTGTCAAACACACTGTATCTCTGTGAAAACTCAGTCTCTCTCACTCACTGTGTCCAACATATGCACTTGCCACAGTCATTCTCAAACCACACACACTCACTCACAGATACACAAGCACCCACTCTCAATCTCTCTCTGGCACACCATCGCACAGTCACTCTCTCTCTCTCTCACACACAGTCACTCACTCAAACATACACACTACGAGGAAAAACCTGGCTAGCGCCCGTTTTATTTTTTTCCGAAACGGGCCTTTTTTTTACTAGTGTCTATATAAGTGCTAATGCACTTTTCCTTTGAAACTAAAACTTTGATCTGTGTCCTTCCCCTGAGGAACCATGTCCATCCATTCTTCTGTCTTTCTCACTCTTCCTGAACAGGAAGAGCCATCCTTCCCTCCCCCCCCCCCCAAATCAGACAGAGCTTCCCTCCTGGACCCACACACAAGCCCTCCCCCAGTCTACCTTAAACCCTGGTGGTCTAGTGGCCTAACTGGGGAAGGAGCTATCTCCAGTTGTTCATATCCCTGCCATCTCTGCCATCAAAATGGCTTCCAAGTCCTTCAGCAGCAGGCCTCACAAGACTTCTGCTGAGGTTGCAGGCAGCCATTTTTAGATTGGAGCTGTCATAGTCAGGAGCAATTCACAGTCACTCCTGCCTATGCCAGTTCCAATTTCTTTCTTTTTATTCCTTTTCAAAACTACATCAAAATAAGTTTGAATTAGGAAAGAAGCAATTAAAGTAATATCATTTCAAAACATTAACTCCCAAAAGTAAAATATTCCTAACAAAATTAGCTCTATGGTCCACTAATGAAAGGGGGCAAGAATCCCACAATCCGAGGAAAAAGAAAAAAAAACAGGAAACAATATCATATTATTAAATTATAACAAGTGAACAGATCCCTATTATAACTGGCTCAGGGAGTCACAAGTTCCATCTGTAACAGTACCTTTCCCTTCATGGAAAATTGTAATTAGGAGACATCATAAAAAATGCAGGTATGATTATCCAAGGGAACAACACATCTACATAGATATCTTAACTGAAACTTAGCACTCACATCAAACACTCTTCAAAGATTCAGGAACTGTTTCTATCTAGACTGTGTAGACTTAGATACATTAGGAAATATAGAAACCTTAGCTTCAAAAAGTTCAAATCTTTTGTTTTAATATAAAGTTGCATTTATTTAAAAGCTTCTTATCCTGGTGAAGACAAAAGTCACCAACAAGGTAGATCTTAGTATAACCTCTTCTTGCATTTTCTCTAGAATATCAGTCAGGTTCAGGACTATCTGAAGAAACATCCACCATTGATGATTCTCTATCAGGAGTAACTGGAAGAAAAATAAATTCTTTGTAAAGGAGGGAGTGCCTCAGTAGAATATTTAAACACCTCTTGAAGACTTATAAAATGTTTCCTAAGGAAACATTGAAATTAACTAAGGAAAATTTAACAGGCACAAAGTTCAAAAATCGAGTATAGTTCTCAAAAGTTTCAATTTTCCTTTGAAACAATAAATGGTCTTGTAGTATAGTAGTCTGGGAACTTTTAATCTGATTTACTTGGCCCGTTAATTCTTCAATCCTCCCTCCATATATTTTCAAAGTCTCTTCAGCTTTCTGGACCTTAAGTGAATTCTCAGCCACCATTGTAAATACCAAGGAACATACCTTGTAAATAGATTCCAATCCAGCCCAGATAGAATCTAAAGAAACCTCTGATGGTCTTACTAGGGAAGGGGAGTGCAAACCCCGCCGTGGAACGTCCTTGACCTTCCAGATACGGTCTGTACCTCTGCATGGCCCGTCAAAGACACTGGTGCCAAAGTAGAAGATGAATCCTGCCCTCCAACAAAGGCCGGTGTAGCGATGCTGGAATTCTAGCTGCTGATAGCATCTCAGGCATCTCTGACCTTTGGAGTGCTGGAGGGACCATTGGACCAATCAGGGCTGAACGAAGCCTTGCTCTCTAGTGCAGGGCTCTTCCTCTCACCCTGCACAGCAGAAACACCCCAGAGGAATGTTCTGACGGGTAAAGCGAGTAATCGCTGTCTGCTGTAGGGCGCCAACCAAGCTGAAGGAACCTGAGGCTTCCCTTTCCATTTTAGCATCAAAAAAGGTAAGAACATACAGAAAAAGAAGAAATGTGGAAGCTCAGTCAGAGCTCAGCTCTATGCGACTTTTGCCAGCGGCCATCTCGCCACCCCCTCCTGCCAGTTCTAATTTCAAATGGTTGCCACCACTCCTACCCATAGGCAGAGTGACTGTGAATTGCTCCTGCCTCAGTTAAGCACTAGACCATCAGGGTTTAAGGTAGGCCTGGGGTGGGGGCTCTGACTGGTCCCAGAGGAAAGGAGTGGGTGCTGTTTGGGGGTTATGGGTTTCACTTTGGTTTGACTTGGTTTGGCCGAAACCGAGTGGCAAATTTTGGCTGCAGTTTCAGTTGGCTTCTACGTGGAAGATGTGGATAACATAACAACATAAGAGTAGCCATACTAGGTCAGACCAATGGTCCATCTAGCCCAGTATCCTGTTTCCAACAGTGGTCAAGCACGGTCATAAGTACCTGGCAGAAACCCAAATTTTGGCAACACTCCATGCTACCAATCCCAGGGCAAGCAGTTGCTTCCCCATGTCTGTCTCAATAGCACACTGTGGACTTTTCCTCCAGGAACTTCTTGTTCAAACCTTTTTAAACCCAGATATGCTAACCACTTTTACTACATCCTCTGGCAAAGAGTTCCACAGCTTAACTGTTCGTTGAGTGAAAAAATATTTCCTCTTATTTGTTTTAAAAATATTTCCATGTAATTTCCTTGAGTGTCCCCTAGTCTTTGTACTTTTGGAACGAGTAAAAAATTGGTTTACATCAACTTGTTCTACACCACTCAGGATTTGTGGATCTCAAGCATATCTTCGTCTCTTTTCCAAGCTAAAGAGCCCTAACCTATTTAGCCTTTCCTCATAAGAGAGGAGTTCCATCCCCTTTATCATTTTGGTTGCTCTTCTTTGAACCTATTCTAATTCTGCTATATCTGCCACCTCTCGCACTATGCTCTACATAGTGCGAGAGGTGGTGGTGTTAGATCTAGTGAAGTTTGAAGAATAGTCTAAAATTTGGCAGCTAAGATTTAATGCTAAAAAAGGCAGGGCCTTGCATTTGAACTGCAAAAGCCCAAGGGAGCATTATAGCAGGGGAAGTACTTTTGTGCTCGAAAGAAGAGTGAAAATTTGTGGTGATATATTTGATGAGGCCAAGTAGAAAAAGTGAGAACAAAGTCCAGAAGGAAGACCAGCAGGAAAAAGGAGGTGATAATGCCTGTGTATAAGTCTCTGGCGAGACCCGTTTAGAGTACTGTGTACAATGCTGGAGACTGCACCTTCAAAAAGATATTAACAGGATGGAGATGGTCCAGAGGAGTCTGTGATTTTCATCATAAAACATATGGGGACATATTTAAAGATCTCAATCTGCATTGTTTGGAAGAAAGTCAGGAAACAGCAGATATGATAGAGACATTTAAGTACCTACATGGCATAAATACACAAGAGGTGAGTCTCTTTCAATTGAAAGGAAGCTCTAGAATGAAGGAGCATATGATGAAAGTGAAAAGGGATAGACACAGGAGTAATCTTAGGAAATACTCCATTATGGAAAGGGTGGTGGATGTGTGGAAAAGCCTCCAGTGGAGGTGGGGGAGACAAAGACTAACTGAATTAAAAATAACATGGGACAAACACATAGGATTTCCAAGGGAGATGAAAAGATAGTAAATGGTATGGATGGGCAGACTACATAGGCCATATGATCTTTATCTGCCACAGTGGAATAGCCAGATGTGCAATTTTGGGTGGGCCTGAGCCTAAGGTGGGCACAACTTTTTTCTCTGCCCTGGCCTCCCCCTCCCTCCACCACAGCAACCCAGAAATTAAATAGTAAATACCTGAGCTGGTGGGAATCCCTAAGCCCACCAGCTGAAGTGGTCCTCCTACGGTGGCCAGAACAGGGCTGGTGGTAGGTATTCAGGGGCCCAGGACAGAAATCGGGGAGGGGCCTGAAAGCTGGCCTTCAGTCTATGCCTCCTTCAGCTTGATGCAGACTTGAGGCCCTCTATGGTATAAGGGCCCAGGGCATAGGAGCCAACTTTTCAAAATTATTGGGGGTGCTAAGCCCAGTGGAAATAACCCTCCCTGGACACATACAAGGAATTTTCTCAATATTGGGGGTGCTCAAGCACCACAGAGTCGGCTCCTATGGCCCAGGGCACTTGCCCTGTTTGCCACCCCAACACTAGCCCTGGGCCAGAACATTCCCCTATGAACTGTAGTTGGTAGCATTGTCTATGGACCACCGCTGCACTGGCCCCACCCCAGTGCATGCTTAGTTTTTGTCCATGCATGAAAAGCAAACGTGCGTGGGCTGGCACAGCAGCAGCCCATGGATAGTGCCACCAACTGCCGAGAGAGGGAAAAATTCTGACCACCAGAGGAGGACTCTTCAGCTGGCGGGGCTTGAGGATCCCCGCCAGCCATAGCAAGGGTGCCACAGCCCCACCCATGGCTGCACCACTGGAGAACACTCTACATCCAAAACTTCCTTTCCCCCACCCAGCACCTTGCCTGCTTCACTATCATTCCTAGCCACGGCACAACTGTTGAAGGTCCTGCTCACTCCCACATTGCTATATGGCTACTTCAATGTAGCTACTTCAATCCTGGTGCACTTCCTTCTTCCTGTCTGGGGCCCTCTGTAGCCCCACCTCTAATGCTCCAATTGCAGTTCGGATCATGAGTCTGCACGAGCCCAACCAGTACTTTCCCACTCCTGATTTGTAATGGAGAGAGCACTGCATGCATTACAGAAAATGTTACCCAGCGGAGCTTCAACCAATAGTGATTCACGTTAACAGCAGCTGCGCCAGCTAAGAGCTATGATGTCATGCCACAGGAAACCACCCTTTGTTGCTAGGTCACTGCAAGATCCTGTGCACTGCCTAAATCCTGGTGGCTGGCACCAAAGGTTTGTAGAAATTTGCCCCACACCTAAATTTTAACACTAGTTTGTCTAATGGAATTATTGTCCCTGCTTGCCTCTATACAAAATGTAATATAGGAGCTGTTATGATTTACATTCCTCTCAGATCCCCATTCTGTTCACTGCATTTGGCATCTGGAACATTTCTGTAAATAAGCCAGCTGAAGAATGATAAGTAGTAGTAGTAATCTTTTGGAACTTGCCAATATCCATGAGCTGCGATGGTCCATGTGACCATTGGGTGGCACTGTGGATTAACAGGAAGGAATCCAGAGAAAGAGCACTTATGAGGACAAAGCATCATTGATTTATCAGCTTTTGAAAAGTCAAGAATTGCCATCTGTTACTGGAGGAGCTGCAGACTTTCACTTTCTGTAAAAGTATGACACTTTTTCCTACTTTTCGGTGGAAAGTTCATGTTTGATACTCCAGTGAATTTCCTGGGTGGGGGAGGGAACTAAGGTATACAGTATCTATTTTCTGCTTCGAACTAGCACTTGTAATAGTTCCCAAATGGCAGATAGTTTCTCCTTATGTGCTTAAATAATTAGTTTAGATTGGAAGAAGCCCAGAGATCTATGCAGTCCACCTTCCTTCCAATTGCCTGACAGTTTTCTCTACACATGGTAATCCAGGAGAAGGCGAATAAAACAATTTTATTCTCATTATTCTCTTACATTGCAGATACAGCAATGCTCTGGTTCTCATGATAGACCATTGGGAGCCTCTGAAACCTATTCCTTTTGATACTTGGACAGGAAATCTGGGTGTTCATAAAGATGAAATATATGAGGATGTGTCACACACAGTCCCGGTCATTCCCTTCATTCAGGCCAAGTTGCAGCAGCAGCATATGTAGAAATGCCATTGAGGAGCAATTTTAAGCAGGAGATTGACCCTTCTTCCCAACCCAGAATACATGCTGCCCCATTTTGCCCATGCCCCACCCCTCTCCCTCTGAAATATTTCTGTGCCAGAACTGCCACCCTGAACAGCTTCAAATCTCACAACAGCCTTCCTGTCTGTTAATCCACAGCAGGAAGTGTTGACTGTGAGAATTGTTGTTGGTCCTGTGGAGACAAAGAAAAAGCTCCCCAGTTTCCCATGTTCCACTAGAGTTTCCTGATTTTGGGCAGGACTCAGGAGATAGCCCTCCAAAGCAGGAATCTTCAGTTCTATGCAGGAGACTTGGCAGGTCTGTATGGCACCAGAAAAATCCACCTGCAATATATTTTTAAGATGACTATGATGATGGTGGCTGTCTCTCATGCCTTATGCCTGAGCTTGACCGCAGAAATGGAGTACTAATTTTTTTGCTTCAATGAAGGCTTGATTTAACATGAGCTGTGGTTCGGCTATAGAGTTTGCTTCGGAGTCTATCCAAATAAAAATACAAACAATATAGAGCCCCTTTTACAAAGCAGCAGTATTGCTTTGCCACATATCATTTTGGCACTACCGCCAGGCCACTGCAGGAGCCCAGCGATAGTGCCTACCCCAGGGCGTGCTATTTCCAGTGCCTAAAAAATGTTGTTACCCGGTTACTGCCGGGTTACCACAGCTCATTCCTCTTCTGCAGGTGCCCTGTCATGCAGCTTATTTCTCTGGTGCGAGTCACTCCTTCCCATGGGCACAGGGAAGAGAGGCAAGGGGACATTTGTCCCCCATGGATTTCTTAGCCAATGCCTGCCTGTTTGTGGCTTTCCTCATGAAAAATGTATATACTCCCACTATAAATCATATAAGTGAAAGCAGTACTTGTCAACACTGAGGAAAAAGCCTCAGAGTATTATTGGAGCACTCAATTGTGCTTCCCAACTTCAATCACAGGCAGAAAAAACCTCCATATACAGTCAGCAGTGTTACCTATCAATAGTGTTTTAAATAAACTTTAAATGTTCAAGTGTCCAAACCAGAGTTCAAAAGTTCAAAAAGGCAGTTTGGACCATGCTTCAACTTACTGGAAGTTCCTGCGGAAAAAATGTTTACTATGTGCAGATAAGTTTTAAAACATTTTTAAAACCTTTGAACTTTGGTTTGGACACTTGGACATGGTACGCCTGATTTTCTGCTGGGCAAAATAGTGGAAACTATTATAAAGAATAAAATCATGACACATAGACAAGCATGCCTTAAAGGGACAGAGTCAGCATGGGTGCAGCCAAGGGAAGTCTTGCCTCACCAATTTGCTTAATTTCTTTGAAGGTGTAAACAAACGATCAATGTAATGTATCTAGATTTCAGAAAGCTTTTGACAAAGTTCCTCATGTCCCACGCTTTCTCAGATTCTGACACAGTCCTCGTCTCTACAACCTCCACCAGGAGGCCATTCCACTCATCCACCACCCTTTCGGTGAAAGAGATTTTCTTAGATTCCTCCTAAGTCTATTTCCTCTTAATTTCATCGCATGCCCCCTCATTCCAGAGTTTTCGTTCATATGAAAACGGCTCGCCTCCTGTATATTGATGCCACTGAGGTATTTAAACATCTCATCATATCCCCTGTCTCTTGCTTGTCTTCCGGGGTATACATGTTGAGGTTTCTAAACCTGTCCCTATATGTTTTTCAATGGAGACTGCTTACTAATTTTGTAGCCACCCTCTGGACTAACTCATTCTGTTTATATCTTTCTGTAGGTGTGGTCTCCAGAATTTCACGCCGTACTCTAAATCGAGACTCACCAGGACTCACCAGAGACTTATACAAGGACACTATCATCTCTTTTTTCCTGGGTCATCCCTCTCCTTATGTACTCAAGCATCGTTCTGGCTTTGGCCGTCACCTTTCTATCTGTTTAGCAACTTTAAGGTCATCAGACAGAATCAGCCTCAAGTCCGCTCGTCTTGCATACATGAAGCACTTCACTCCCATAATATACTGTTCCCTTAGATTCTTGTACCCCAAGTGCATGACCCTGCATTTCTTAGCATTACATTTTAGTTGGCAATTATTGGACATTCTTCATGCTTTGCTAGATCCTTCTTCACACCATCCACACCCATAGGCACCCGGTATCAGTGGCTTGGGGAGGCTAATCCTCCCCAGCCGAAGATCGGATCCTGATGACGACGCCCACACGACTCAGTTCCGCCCGCCCGGGGCTCGCGCTCGTCCCAACTGCCCACCCTCTTCTCTCCCCCAAGATCCCTTTCCTTTTTTTTCTTTTAAATTTACCTCCAGTCCGGCAGCGCAGCGACAGTGTCAGTGAAAGTGCTCCCAGTAAAAGTGCTTCCCTTCGCTCAGTGTCCCGCCTTCTTCTGACGTCATGAGAGAGGGGAATTGCTGGATATGGGTGAATGGAGGGGCAGGGGAGAGAGGAGCATGGATGGGGAGGGCAGGGCTCAGGGAGAGGGAAATTGCTGGATATGGTGAATGGAGGGGGCAGGGAAGAGAGGAGCATGGATGAACATGGATGGGAGGGCAGGGCAGGGCTCAGGGAGGAGAGGGGAATTGCTGGATATGGGTGAATGGAGGGAGGCTGGGGAGAGAGAGCATGGATGAACATGGATGGGAGGACTGGGCCCAGGGAGAGAGGAGAAATTGCTGGACATAGAGGGAGGGAAGAGAGAGGAAAGAGATGAGATGAGGGAAAAGGAAAAGAGGAGAAAAACTGCACATGGATGGAGAAAAGGCAGAAGCTGGATCCACTGGACAGTCAAGTCTGCGGAGGACTCAGCTTTACTTACGGATGCGGACAAGAAATGAAGAAGAAAGGCGGCGGAAAGTAAAGAAATAAATGGAAAGGAAGCCTGGAAATGGAGTTAAGAGGACAGATAGCAGCAGAATTGGATACTGGGCCAGCATGATCAGAAAAACAAAGTCACCAGACAACAAAGGTAGAAAAGATAATTTTATTTTCATTATAGTGTTGGAATATGTCCACTTTGAGAATAAGGTGCTCAACATTAAAAGTCTATATTTATTTACTTATTTATGGCATTTTATCCCACATTAAACATGAATTAGGGGTTTTGTGGCTGTACATGAGAATTGTGATATTATGAACCCTGTTTCATTGTTGACGGTCTGCATTTTCCGTATGGGTGGTATATTGGTTGTATTAGGTTCTGCCCAGTGTAATATTTATGGTACAGTAAGGTTCTGAGTGTGTTTTTGCACAAAGTTGTGCATAATGTTTGCAGTTGAGCGATTGTGGTTAGTATA
Organism: Microcaecilia unicolor; assembly: GCF_901765095.1. Classification (NCBI taxonomy): domain Eukaryota; kingdom Metazoa; phylum Chordata; class Amphibia; order Gymnophiona; family Siphonopidae; genus Microcaecilia; species Microcaecilia unicolor. The sequence continues at coordinate 252,510,762 of NC_044035.1, read as the reverse complement.
TGCTTTGAGCAACCACTTTATTCTTTGACATATGATACATCTAATATCTACATTAATAAAAGGTATTAATTGTGACTTATTTTTATTTATTTTTTCTGTGGTTAGACAATTATGGATTTAAGCTCCACACCTGGCCCCACCCCTAACCCCGCCCCTTTAGCCTCCCCAAACAGTTGGGCCACCGACCGCCTATGTCCAACCCTCCAGGATGTCCATCCTATTACAGAATTTGGTATTTCTGCAAAGAGACAAACCTTACTAGACAGTCCTTCCACAATATCACTCACAAAGATGTTAAAAAGAGCCAGTGAAGACTGAACCCTGCGGTACACCACAGATAACAGCCATTTTCTCAGAGCAAGCTCCATTACCATACCCTCTGTCCTCCACTAACCAGTTTTAACCTAGTCAATCACTTTAGGTCCCATACCAAGGGCACTCAGTTTATTATCAGTCGCTTGTGCGGGACCGTGTCAAAGGCTTGCTAAATCCAAGTACATCACATCTAGTGCCCTTCCCATGTCCAACTGTTGGTCACCAGTCAAAGAAATCAATCAGATTCATCTGGACACGACCTGCCTCTAGTGAAACCCATGTTGGTGGGTCCTGTAATCCACTGGATATGAACCTTACTATCTCATTTTAAAGTGTTTCCATTAATTTACATATCACAGAAGTCAGATTTATCAGCCTGTAGTTCCCAACCTCTTCCTACTTTGCTTTTGTGAAGAGGGACCACACTACTCTTCTCCCATCCTCCAGGTCCACTACCGACTCCAGAGAAGCATTGAAGAGGTCAGCCAGTGGAGCTGCTAGAACTTCCCTGTCCTTCAGTACCCTCAGATGTATGCCATCAGTCCCATCCGTTTGTCCACCTTTAGTTTAGCCATCTCTACCTGTTTTCAAATCTATGCTGAAAAACCACCTTTCACTGCTGTTTTAGCTCTCATTACTTCCCTCACCATAACTGTCTTGTCTGTCTGTATTTTTTAGATTGTAAGCTCTTTTGAGCAGGGACTGTCTCTTGTATCAGGTGTTCAGCGCTGTATGTGTCTGGTAGCGCTATACAAATGCTAATAATAATAATATGAATGGAAGAAAGCTGAAGAGATGTTAGCGATGGATATTGTGAAAGTCCTTCCCTCCGCCCGAGGGTCTTCGGGATCTTGCCTCCACCCTGGCACTCAGCCTCCTGCCACTGCAGTCCACAGGGCGGGCTCGAAGAAAATAAACTCCAAAAAGGTAAAAGTCACCAAGCTCCTTTATTGTCAGGGATTCACAGTTCAGTAACTTTCAAAAGCAATCCTGCAGCCCTTCAAAACAGTTGCTCCTGTTTTTCTCTCAGGGCCCAGGTACAGCAGAAACACAAACATGTCCCCTTCCAGCTGCTGCACAAATCAGTTGGAGCCAAATTAACTGTCCCCACGATATGTTCCCTCTTAGTCCAACTTCCCCCCCCCCCCCCCCCCCCCCCCCCCCCCCCCCCCCCCCCCCCCCCCCCCCCCCCCCCCCCACCCCCCCCCCCCCCCCCCCCCCCCCCCCCCCCCCCAAAAAAAAAAAAAAGAATCTCTGAATCTTGTCCACCCCCACGGGGTTTCTGCAAACAGTTCTGGGCCTCAGCCCACAAAAATGGAAAAAAAAACACTATAGCTTACTTTCCCCTCCCCCACACAAAGAAGGTTTGTTTTCCCAACAGTTCAAAATCCACAGTGCTTAGTGCCTTGGCACTCAGTTCAGACACACAGTCTCTTCAAGGAACACAGCCTGAACTCTTTTGGGAAAGAAGAAAAGATCCCACCCTTCTGGGTCACTCTATTACTTCACTGACCCTCCTCCCGCATGACCTTTCCCCTTTCCACTTTCAGCCCAGCTGTGACACCAAGAGTTCACCTGGTTTTTCAGTTTAGCTTTCAAGGTATGAGCCCAGGCAGAAAGGTCCATGGGTTCTTCAGATCCTGCCTCCTGCTCCTTCTCTCCAGCAGCTTGCCAGTCCATGGGCTCATTCTCCTCTACTCTGGGCTGCTGTTCCTTTCTTACTTGATTATGTTCCAGGTGCCCCTCCCTTGCCTTGTCAGAGCCTCCTCCCAGGGAATGCTGGGGCCAATAAGAGTAGTTACTTACCTGTAACAGGTGTTCTCCGAAGACAGCAGGCTGCATATTCTCACAAGTGGGTGACGCCACGTCGGCCCCGGAGGATTTTAAAGCAAAATCTCAAAATCTTTACGGCGTTCCGTCGCGCGAGCGATCGTACTGCGCATGTGCGCACACCTATTCCCGCTCGCCGAGCGGACACGCCCCTCAGTTATATCCAAAAGATGGAGGAGACAACTCCAAAAGGGGAAGGTGGGAGGGTTTGTGAGAATATGCAGCCTGCTGTCTTCGGAGAACACCTGTTACAGGTAAGTAACTACTCTTTCTCCAAAGACAAGCAGGCTGATATTCTCACAAGTGGGGTATCCCAAGCTTTCAGGCTTACACAACAAACAGTGGTCAATAGAGTCTCGCAACGGCGAGGCCAAAAAAATTGACCTGAAAAGAAGAAACATCTAAATGAGTGTAGCCTGGAACAGAACAAACATGGGCTTAGGAGGGTTGGAGTTGGATTCTAAACCCCAAAGAAGTTCTGCAGCCCCGACTGCCCAAAACCGACTGACGCGTCGGCTATTCTGCTGAAGGCAGTAGTGAGATGTGAATGTGTGGACTGATGACCACGCCGCAGCTTTGCAGATCCCTTCAATAGTGACTGATTTTAGATTAGTCACCGATTCAGCCATGGCTCTAATTTTGTGAGCCGTGACATGGCCCTCTAGAGTCAGTCCAGCTTGGACAAAAATGAAGGAGATGCAATCTGCCAGTTAAGAAGAAATGATGCGGTTTCCGACAGCAACTGGCATTAAAAGAAATAAACAACTGGGCGGACCTTGCGAGGGAGCTCGTCTGCTCCACGCAAAAAGTGCGCAGCTTGCTTTCGCCAGGGCTTGTAAGATGAGGGAGAAAGCATGTTGGCAAGACAATTGACTGGATCAGATGGTACTCTGATACCAGCGCCCGAAAGAACCTTGGCTGCATGCGAAGAACTACTCTGTTAAGATGAGAAGTAAGGTAAGGAGCTTGAGCTACTAGAGTCTGAAGCTCACCGACCTTTCGAGTTGAAGGAACAGCCACCAAGGAAAATGACCTTCCAGGTCCAATACTTCAGATGACAGGAATCCAGTGGCCCGAATTGAGCTTGCAGCAGCTGGATGAAAACGACATTGAGACCCCAAGATACTGAATAAGGAGTGATAGGGGCTCTGACCGAAGCATAAGAGCCAACTGTAAAAATTATTGGGGGTGCTAAGCCCAACAGAAATAATCCCCCTTAGACACATACAAGGAATTCTCTCAATACTGTGGGAGAAGTAAACGTCATGAAGTGGACAGCTAAAGGCTGACCTTTTACACGTTGATGATAAGCTCTTATTGCACGAAGATGAATACTGACCGAGTTGGTCTTGAGACCAGATTCAGACAGGTGTAGAAAGAACTCAAGCAAGGTCTGTATAAGACTAGAGGCAGGATCTAGGGCCTCGCTGTCACACCAGACGGTAAACCTCTTCCATGAAAAGAATAACACCTCTTTGTGAAATCTTTTTCTGGAAGCAGGCAAGAGTCGGGAGACACTCTTCTGGAAAAGTCAACGAAACCTACACTCTCAACATCCAGACCGTGTGAGCCATAGATTGGAGGTTGGGATGTAGAAGTGCCCCCTCGTTCTGCGTAATGAGAGCTGGAAAACATTCCAACTCCAGAAGAAGAGGGAATCATATCTGACGTAGCTAGAAAGGAGCAATGAGAATCATGGCTCCACAATCTTGCTTGAGAATCAGCAAGTCTTTTCCACCAGATGTATGGTAGGATACGCATACAGAAAACTTGTCCCCCAAAGAAGGAGAAAGGCATCCGATGGTAGTCTGCCGTGAACCTGCAGCCTGGAACAGAACTGAGGGACTTTGTGATTGAACTAAGTTGCTCAGCCTGTCGGCCAGACTGCTGTTTACGCCAATTAGATAAATGGCTTGGAGAAAACAAGCCGCGTTGGCGAGCCCACCGCTACATCTGCATGGCATCTTGACGCAGAGGACAAGATCCAGTACTCCTTTGTTATCGAGTACATCACAACCCGATTGTGTGGTTGATTAAAATAATTAGGTTGGATAGCCAGGAGGGATGCAACCTTCGTCAGCAGCTTTTGACTGAGTAAGGTGGACTGGACACCTGAGAATCAAAATGGAGAGAATTAACCACCTCTGAGGGGAATTCCGAAGACTGGCGAACAGTTGGGTTACATCCTCTAGATGTGCAAAAGTGTCAAGGGAGTGACGTGAACTGTGGAAGCCATGTGTCTAGAAGTCTCAATATTACTGTGCTGTAATCTGTTGAGACGGGCAATCAACGTGTTAAGGGAACACTTGCACTCCCAGTCCATGAAGATACGCTGCAACAACAGCTAGGCACTAGGAAAAACATACTCTGGACGCAAAGTGAGTAGAAGTATCTTGTAAGCCCAGAGAGCATAACCATTCGTTTTCCTGAAGTATGGGAAGAAGGATGCCCAGGGAAATCATCCTGCCCCTTATGTCTATGATGGGACGGAACCCACAAGGAAGGACCTGGGATAGAAACTCAATCCTTCTTACCCTTGTGGAACAGGCTCGACTGCATTGGTACTGAGAAAGGCAGAGTGTTCCTCTGCAAGTACTCACTGTTGATGGAAGCTAAAGGATTAAACTTCCAATGAACAATGTGGAGGGTTTGATTCCAGATTGAGAATGTATCCTAACCGGACTATTTGAAAAAAACCCCCGGTTGGAGGATATAGAAGTCACCTGTGGTGGAGAATATTTGAACTTCCCCCCGACAGGCAGCTTGGCCGGTACGGACATTTGTTGTTTTTTTTTTTTTTTTTTTTTTATATAGTGGCTATGCTGAATTGGAGCCACTCCAAACCCCTCTCTCTGGTTCCTGCGGAATAGCTGCAGGAGCCTGATTAGGTGCACGCCGCTGACTAGAACGAGCGTGCTGATCTCTTTAAAGAAGTTCCGAGATGAGGAAGTGTATGCACAGCATATCAACAATTTTCTGCTGAGTCTTCTCCTCCAGGTGAGAGGCACACAGTCATGAGAGTCTGCGCATCACCATACCTAGAGCAGAAATCTAGGTGTTACAATACAAGTGATGAAAACGTCATTGGACAGGAACTTGTGACACTTGGAAAAAAGATGTAGCCTACTCCGGTGGGAATGTTCATAAAGATCTGGCAGGACTTGGTCTTGGACGCGATCATGCCAGCCTGGTACGCCATTCTCCAAAGGAGGCTAAGGATGTATGCTCTGGCCTCGGGGGCGCCGAAGCAAGTTCTTAGAACTGCTATCAGTTCTGAGTTGAAGATGGTAGTCCAGGACCTCGAGCATCTGGCATTGGGCTGATTGACAATCTCTATTGTAATGTGTCAAGACAAATAGAGGATCTAGAGGATTCTCAGCAGAGAAAACCCCATGACCTTCATGTTCATCAGATGAACCATCATTGAACTGAGCCAACTACTCAAACAGAGCAGCTCAGATGCAAACATTGACCAGTATAGAGCAACTGTCATACATACAATTCTACAGAACAGCTATGGAAAAATATGTTCTCCTGTAGCAAAATGGCTGTTCTTAACATGCATTTCTGGGCCTGGAAGCCAAGGTATGGAGGCGCGGTAAGTTCTACGAGCGAACACCCATACCAGAGGCAGCATCGGTGAAGGAGACCAGTTGAAAAGCTAGATGCCGCGGGAGGCGGTAGCATCCATGGCATCCAATGGTACCCATGGTCTCGAAGCCAAGGACAACATCTGGCAATGCAAGGGAATCGAAACCAGACTGCCAGATGACTTCCATAACAGAGATGTGACCGATGGTACTGATAGTACTCATGGCACCGACGGTGCCGATGATACACATGGACCGATGACCCCCGGTACCAATGGAACCCATGGTACTTGGTACCGATGATAGTCATGATATCTGGTATCGATGGTACCCATGATACCCTAGTACCGAAGGGACCCTTGACATGTGGTACCGATGGGACCCATGATATTCGGCACCAACAGCACCTATGGTACACATGGTATCGACGGTGCTCAAGACACCTGGTACCAATGGCACCCATGGTACCGATGGTACCTGGTCATGATATTTTGTATCGACGGTACTCATGTACCGACGGTATCCATGATACCTATCCATGGTACCGACGATACCCGATACCGATGGTACTCGTGATACTCGGTACCGATGGGCGATGATACCTGTGATCGATGGTGCCCATGATATCTGATGCCGATGGTGATACCTGGTGCCGACAGTGCCCATGCACCGAAGACACTCGGCACCGATGGTACCCATGGTACCGATGATACCCGGTGCCGACGGAATCCATGGTACCGATGGTACCGGTACCGACGGGACCCATGGCACCGACCATGGTACCAATGTTCCCGGTACCGATACTCCTCGGTACCGACGCACCGGTGACATTCGGCACCGACGGCACCCATGGTACCGATGATACTCGTACCGACGGCACCCATGGTACCGATGATACTCGGCACCGACGGTACCCACGACACCCGGCACCGACGACACCGGCACCGACGGCACCACACGACGACACCCGGCACCGTCACCGAGCACATCACCATGGCCGGGCGCCGAATGCCACCGGCGCGCGGCACCGAGGACGTCGGCACCGGGCGCCATGGGCACCGCCGGCCGAGCACCATCGGCACCGGGCGTCATGGGTGCGGTGTATCGACGTCCAATGCCAGGATACCTCCATAATAGAGGGAGCAACGCTCTCGGCACCGACTGATGTCTGAAGCCCGAATACCTCCATAACAGAGGGAGCAAAGCTCTGGGCACCGATGGTACCGACACCCGCTGATGCGCCCGAATGACCTGCCAAGCAGGAGGCGCCGAGGCAGACCTACTCGATGCATAACTATACCCAGCGTGCATCGGTCTCTGTCGGACTCCAGAAACTCCTTTGGGCATCCCTGACAAGTAGCATAAGTCTCGTCTTTGAGACACTACTTGCGCTTCACAGGGAGATGATCCGGTCCTTTGGAGATCCCTGGCAGAGTAGAATACGTCTCGGTACTTTGAGACACTACTTGCGCTTCACAGGGAGATGATCCGGTCCTTTGGGCATCCCTGGCAGAGTAGAATACGTCTCGGTACTTTGAGACACTACTTGCGCTTCACAGGGAGATGATCCGGCCCAAGACACTTCCGCCGATGCGTCCGAATGACCTGCAGAGCAGGAGACGCCGAGACGGGTGGAGACTCACTTCAAAGGTTACACCACTGATATTGTGTCACCAGGCTGCCCATTCAGTGGCTAACCAGGGATGCACCTGCTTAGGTTCCTGGTTTTTCCTGTGACATACACCTTCACCACTTGTGAGGCTCAAAGACAGTAGTGCTGAAGCAGGCTCTCACAGCTCTCGAGAGCAATTTGTTTAAGTTTTAATAAATGGATCAAAAAATGTGGGCTTGTTTTATTTGCTGGCTAGAAAAAAGAAAAAGAGAAGCTTATATGCTTCGTTGAGGCACAGCCCCTTGTGACTCTGGCAATTACTTAAATTTTTTCTTGCCTCAGGTACAAAAAATACCTGTATATATAAGCCACAATGAGCCTGCCATAAAAAGTACAAATGAAAAAATAAAAAAAGAGATTTACTCCGAAGACCTGAAGAAAACACGAAGCCCTAACGAACTCCGTGTCTCCTCAGACGCGGAAAAAGAAAAACTGAGGGGCGTGTCCGCTCGGCGAGCGGGAATAGGTGTGCGCACATGCGCAGTACGATCGCTCGCGCGACGGAACGCCGTAAAGAGATTTTGAGATTTTGCTTTAAAATCCTCCGGGGCCGACGTGGCGTCACCCACTTGTGAGAATATCAGCCTGCTTGTCTTTGGAGAATCCCTATACCAGGGTTTTCCCCGGGGATGCTGGGAAATGTAGTCCTTCTCCCACCTCCATTTTCTAGGGGGCACTACCTTTTCCATTCCTCTCTCTCTCCCTGAGGAATGATTAAAGGTAAGGCTCTGCTCTGTCTCCCTCAGCTCTTAGCCTCCTTCCTTCTCCCCCCTCCACTTCCATCTGTTCAAAACCCTTATCCTCCCCTTCACAATATACAGGAGGAAGTGAAGTGAAGTCAGTAATAGCCAATGGACAGGTGACCCTAGAAAGAGAAGAAAAGACAAAGAAAAACAGAAACCAGATCCTGAGACCAACACTACAACAAAAATAAAATGGCCAGACAGCAAATTGAGAAAAAAATCTTATTTCTGTTTGGTGATTAGAATGTGTCAGTTTTTGGAATGAATCTCTTTCTGTTTCTCTGGTGTGGTACTGCATGCAGTGTGTGGCTTCTTAGTGTTTCAGTTTAATTTTTGCCTGTATATTTCTATTTTCACTTTGTGGTAATTTTATTTTTATTTGGTGAGGGTCTAGCTGTGTTCTGTGTGTGCAGCTAAAGCTAGATATTCTGTTAACATGAAGTTTCCATTTAGGAAGGTGTAGTAATCTGTCTTGACCAGTTTCCTAGGAGGTATACTGATGTTCTAGGGCTCAATGCAATATTTACAGTGCTGCCTTTTCCTAGTTAGGGTTCTTGTTATGTTATTAGTGGAAATTAGTATAGTATAAGTAGATCTGTTGTAGGTCTGAGTTACTTTATTTATTTTTTGTTGCTGTTAACTGAGATGCAACTAGAATCAGACAATTGTTTGTATGGTAAATTTTATGGGGAAATGCCCCAGCTTATGGGGGAGGGGATGGGGTTTACGTGGATGCATATATCTGTTTAGATTTAATATCATATTGAGGAACATATATGTGTTGGAGGACTGGCTCAATGGGGCCTGAAGGGGCAAAACGGGACAGGACAAGGAGCATGTGTATTTTGTACAATTACTTCATTTTTTAAAGAGAATATTAAAAGACTAGTAAAAAAAGGCCCGTTTCGTGAACAAATGAAACGGGCGCTAGCAAGGCTATAGAGAGAGTGAGCGTGTGTATATGTATGTATGTATGTGTGTGTGTGTGACACAGAGAAAGTATGTGTGTGTGTGTGTCTCTGTGTGAAACAGAGTGTGCACAGGTAGGGTGAAAATGAAGAGACAGCAGTGAAATTTTACATTGGACAGCTGAACCATTTGAGGCGTATTTGTGTGTCTGTGTGAGAGAGTGTGTATATGTGTGTGGGGTGCGTGTGTGTGTGAGATACAGACAGTGTAAGTGGTATGTGGTGCGTGTGTGTGAAAGTGAGTCTGAAGGGTAGGGTCAAAATGAAGAGACAGCATTATAATTCTACATAGCAGCAGCAAAACATTTGAGGCAGTTCTTGCCTTATCTCCCCTGCCGCCCCCCTCCATACCCAACGATTCGTTCCTTGTCTTCCATCCCCTCTGTGTCCCGTGTGTATGTGTGTGTGAGAGAGAGAGAGAGAGGTGCTAGCAGTCCCTGTGATAGTGGCAGGTCAGTTGCTCATTATAGCCAGTTAAGAGTAAGAGTATGTGTGTATGTGCTGGTTTTTTTTCCCTTCCCTCATATGGCCCTCCGTGTCCGTTGTTTGTGTGGAGAGCAAGATCTATATGGTCCTTTTAGCATTGCTGTTGACGTCGCGTAGCAACTGTTGCTGCTGGCTTTCATTGTTCCGCGATGTGTCTTATGTCACGTTCCGTCGCTTAGTAATGGGTTTGCGATGTGATTGGTTGAGTGTCATTGGTCCGCCCTCGACGTCATGACGTTTTACGTGGGGGGCGGGGCCAACACTCATGGGCGAATTCCTGGTTTCACCACCATGCATTTAGAACGTTGGGACTTGTGGAGGCTTCAGAACGTTGGAGGTGCATTTTATATAGAGAGATAAATATAAAAAGTTAAAAGGGAATGTAATTATTTTCTTTATAGGCCTAAATTGGCATTATGGAACTATCTAATCTGTATCGCAGATCCACACTATAAAATCACGACTGTTGTCCAAAACTCTCTGTTGGGTAATGCAAAATTTACTTTGCCTCCCCTTGGAGAAATTCCTTACTACTCTCATGTAGTCTTCCTTTAGTGCCACATTTGCTGGAGTCTCCTGGTGGGCTGTGCATGAGTACGTCCATTATTCATTAGCATTTGTGTCCCCAACAAACAGATACCAGAGTGTGCCCTAAGTGCATTATATATATATATATATATATACACACACACACACACACACACACACACACACCCAGAATAGATCAACATACTTCTTTCTATTTTATCATTTTTTTTATTTACCACCTGCAAACCCAAAGCACAGTATGTATTTTTCTGTTCCTGGTGGGCTCACAATCTAACCCCCCCCCCCCCCTATTTACCAAACCACACTAGCAGCTACTGTGCGGCAGTGCCGACACAGCCAATTCAAAGTGAATGGGCTGTGCCATTAGTGTGCGGCTTAGTATACAAGGGGGTAAGTTTGTAGCTCACACAATGGAAGGTTAAGTGGCTTGCTGAAGATCACAAGGAGCTGCAGTGAGGTTGGTCTGATTTTGAGGCTGCTGTGTCTCTAACAAAGGAGAAAATTGAAAATTCCTCCAGATAAGATTGCACACCTTCCTGAGGTGAGAAATAGAAACCAAAAGTTCCCATGTTGGAAAGAAACACAGAAATAGAGATATAATGTAATTAGATGAGACCTGTAAAAATGTCCTCTGAGGTCTCTGTATCCCTCATGTCTTTTTCTCATCATGCCTCGCCTCCTGACATACAAATTCTTCAGGATTTCCCTAAAGCAGCCTCCTCGAGCTCTTTACCTTCTAACACTGCCAACATTCATGCTTAAGCTCACAGAAGAATTCCCAGATGCTTTAAATCTTCCAATTATGAGAGTACTTCAGCTCAACTAGGTCAACTCCAACACCCAAAAAGCAAATCAGTCAAGCTTAAACATCCTCCCAGAGGGTGTAAAGATAAAATCTGATGCTCTACAACACATTCACCCAAGGAAAATATTAAAGCTATTTTTCACTCTGTAAATTTGAGAATTTGTTACAGATACTATTGCAACCAATCATACTATAACTTCTAACTCCAGACAAGCATGTGGCAATTTCATGGGTTCTAAATGGATTTGAACTGCACCAGGTAGGAAGTGTTATAAAGTTACATTATACACTTGTGGGAAGCATTTCTGCTTAACTAACCTTCTGAGTCATGTGTGTTGTTGGGCTTCCTAGAAAGATTTATCTCATAGATATTAGAGAGAGAGGGAGAGACAGAGAAATCTTTATTTAGAGAGAGACACACACACACAAACATGCATTGATAGGTATTGCTCAATGGCTTTCAGTTCATCGTCTTGTGTTAAATTGCAGAATACGGCTATCCGCCTTTTATGTCATCTGCGGAAATTCGATTGTGTTTCATCTGCTCTGAAAGACCACCTTTGGTTACCGGTAAACTTCCGTATTCATTTAAGGTGGTTTTCTAGCTTTTAAAGCTTTTAGACAGGAGACTCCATCATATCTTTCTTCACTAACAATACTGCACTCCTCGACTCATGTCTTACATTCTCTTAATGATCACTGAATGGTACTACCAGGGCCACGTTCTGCTCAATTAGAAGCTACGCACCACAGTGCATTTTTCTTTGCTGCCCAACATTTTTGGAACTCTATGCCTTTGACTATTCGCAGTGAATGTAATTTGAAAAAATGTAAAGTACTCGTAAAGACTTGCACTCTGGTTTACTAAGCAGCGCTAGCAGCTGTCCATGAGCTAGTGCCGACACAGCTTCGTAAACAGACCTGTTGGTTATTTCAACGAGCATATGCCAGTGAATGAAGTGGCTCTGGAGTGGCAGGTAAAGGAAGATATTGTTTTGTAAATTTCTTGTGTGTATGTTTTTTCTATTGCATATTGTATTTCTTTTTCCTATACTTCTTGTTTTACTTTTGTAAACCGCTATGATCCGTTTGTCAGCTACAGCAGATATATTAATTTTTGAAAAAAATATATATATAGTACTCATTTGTTCAATCATCGGCACAAAAAAAAACCTCCATATAGTTTTTTTATATAGTGTGATTTAAGTTGCATGCTCAAATCCATTTGTATTGTGGATTTGCGCATGCAACTTAATTAGCTTACAAGCCAATCAGCGCCGATAATTGCACTTAACAAGCAATAATCGACACTAATTGGCATTAATTAGAATTTACCTGTCTAACCATATTCTATAAAGTGATGCCGCGTAATTCTAAGACGTGGATCTGAAAAGGGAGCATGGTCGTGGAGGGGTATGGGCGTGCTGTGGGTGTTCCTTGAATTTACGCCTAGTGTTACTACTACTACTACTTACATTTCTAAAGTGCTACTAGGGTTACGCAGCGCTGTACAACTTAACATAGAGGGACGGTCCCTGCTCAAGGAGCTTACAATCTAAGAGACAAGTGACAGTCCGATAGGGGCGGTCAAATTGGGGCAGTCTGGATTTAGTGAACGGTAAGAGTTAGGTGCCGAATGCAGCATTGAAGAGGTGGGCTTTAAGCAAAGACTTGAAGATGGGCAGGGAGGGGGCTTGGCGTAAGGGCTCAGGAAGGTTGTTCCAAGCATAGGGTGAGGCGAGGCAGAATGAGCAGAGCCTGGAGTTGGCAGTGTTGGAGAAGGGTACAGAGAGGAGGGATTTGTCCTGTGAACGGAGGTTATGGGCGGGGACATAGGGGGAGATGAGGGAGGAGAGGTAGTGAGGGGCAGCAGACTGAATGCATTTGTAGTAAGAAGGAGAAGCTTGAATTGAATGCGGTATCTGATTGGAAGCCAGTGAAGTGACCTGAGGAGAGGGGTGATATGAGTAAATCGGTTTTGGCGGAAAATGAGACGTGCCGCAGAGTTCTGAACAGATTGAAGGGGGGATAGATGGCTAAGTGGGAGGCCAGTGAGGAGTAAGTTGCAGTAGTCAAGGCGAGAGGTAATGAGAGCATGGACGAGAGTTCGGGTGGCGTGTTCAGAGAGGAAAGGGCGAATTTTGCTGATGTTAAAGAGGAAGAAGCGGCAGGTCTTGGCAGTCTGCTGGGATATGCGCAGAGAAGGAGAGGGAGGAGTCAAAGATGACTCCGAGGTTGTGGGCAGATGAGACGGGGAGGATGAGGGTGTTATCAACTGAGATAGAAAGTGGAGGAAGAGGAGAAGTGGGTTTTGGTGGAAAGACGATGAGCTCGGTCTTGGACATGTTCAGTTTCAGGTGGCGGTTGGACATCCAGGTAGCAATGTCGGATAGGCAGGTTGATACCTTTGCTTGGGTCTCTGCGGTGATGTCTGGTGTGGACAGATATAGCTGGGTATCATCAGCATAGAGATGATACTGGAAACCATGAGATGAGATCAGGTGCCCAGGGAAGAGGTGTAGATTGAGAAGAGAAGGGGTCCAAGGACCGATCCCTGGGGAACAACAACAGATAGGGGATAGGGGTGGAGGAAGATCCATGAGAGTGAACTCTGAAGGTGCGGTGGGAGAGATAGGAGGAGAACCAGGAGAGGACAGAGCCCTGGAACCCAAATGAGGACAGTGTGGCAAGAAGTAAGTCATGATTCACAGTGTCAAAAGCGGCGTATAGATCAAGGAGGATGAGAATGGAGTAGTGGCCTCTGGATTTGGCAAGGAACAGGTCATTACAGACTTTAGAGAGTGCTGTTTCTGTCGAGTGAAGAGGGCGGAAACCGGATTGAAGTGGATCGAGGATGGTATGAGAGGAGAGAAAATCAAGGCAACGACTGTGAACAGCACGCTCAAGTATTTTGGAGAGGAAGGGTAGGAGGGAGATGGGGCGGTAATTGGAGGGACAGGTAGAGTCAAGTGATGGTTTTTTGAGGAGAGGTGTGACTACGGCGTGCTTGAAGGTATCAGGGACAGTTGCAGTGGAGAGAGAGAGGTTGAGGATATGACAGATGGAGGGGGTGGACAGTATGAGAGATGATGTTAAGTAAGTTGGTGGGGATGGGATCAGAAGAGCAGGTGGTGGATTTCGAGGAGGAAAGAAGGCGAGCGGTTTCCTCCTCGGTGATGACAGGAAAGAGGAGAAAGAGGCCTGGGTTGGTTGGGTGAGGGAGGAGGGTTGCAGGGTGAAGAAGAGATGTCTTGGTAGTGAACTCAAGGTTGATCTTTTGCACCTTGTCGCGGAAGTAATCAGCCAGTGATTGAGGAGAGAGCGAGGGTGGGGTGGGGAGCGGAGGGCACTTTGAGGAGGGAGTTAAGGGTGGAGAAGAGACGACGGGGGTTGGAGCTGAGAGAATTGGTCAATTGGGTGGAGTAGTCCTGTTTGGCAAGGAAGAGGGAGGAGTGGAAGGAGGATAACATGAATTTGTAGTGAAGGAAATCTGAACGGGTGCGGGATTTCCTCCAGAGGCGCTCAGCAGATTGGGTGCAGGAGCGAAGGTGATGGATGCAAGGGGTCAGCTAGGGCTGGGGATTAGTACGCTTTGTGGGACAGGAGGTGGAAGGTGCGAGGGTGTCCAGAGCAGAGGAGACAGTGGCATTGTAAGCGGAGACAGCCTTGACAGACTCGGAGGACATGATGGAGGGGAGGAGATTAGAAATATTAGAGGATAGGGTGGGAGGGTCGATTGCCTGGAGATTCCTGGAGGTAGTGGTTAAAGTTGGACGGGGCTGAGGGGGGGGGGTGAAGAACTGTGAAGGTGATTAGGTGATGATCAGAGAGAGGAAGAGTTGAAACAAGGAAATTGGAGGGAGAGCTGGAAGAGGAGAGGACGAGGTCAACACAATGGCCGTCTCAGTGAGTAGGGTGGTGGAGCAAAGCTGGAGGTTGAAGAAGAATGTAGAGTGAGGAACTGAGAAGCGTGAGGGTCGGACTGGTCATCAACGTGTATGTTAAATCTCCAAGAATAAGGGACAGAGATGAGGGTTCAAGAAAGACCGGAAAGCCAGGCATCGAAGGTCGGTGAGGAAGGGGCGGTAAATGACAGCCACTGAGTGGTAATGGGTAGAATAGCCGGATGGAGTGAGCTTCAAAGGATGAGAAGCAGTGAAACTACAGGAGGGCGAGAGAAGTAGCCCGACGCCTCCACCACTGCCAGCTGGGCAGGGAGTGTGGGAGAAGAGATAACCTCCATGACAAAGGGCCGCGACTGAGACAGAGTCGTCAGGGGGAAGAGCCAGGTTTCAGTTAGGGCGAGCAGTTGAAGGGAACGAGAGATGAAGAGATCGTGGGTGAAGGGCAGTTTGTTGCAGACCGAGTGGGCATTCCACAAGGCACATGAGAAGGGGAGGGAAGAGGGGGGGAGGAGGGGAATAGAAACGAGATTGGAGACATCACGGAATCGTTTGCATGGATAGAGGAGGACAGGTTAGGGGGGCCTGGATTAGGATAATGTCTCCCGCGGATAGCAGGAGGAGGAGCAAGAGAGTGCGGAGGAGGGTGGGGGAGGTCGGTGACGAAGGCGACGAAGATGGGGTGCACTGAGGAGGAATGGTGATGGGTTAATGGTAGGAAGAGGTGTTCAAGGTTAAGAGCGGAGGAAGGAGGAGGGGGCCAAGAGAGATGGTGAGGTGGTGAGGGATGCCGTAGTGAGCAGGACGGGAAGGAACACAGGTGGGCAATGAGTTCCAGGGGTAGACAGCGGTAAGGGGAGGGGAAAAAGATTAGGAAGGGACAGGGCAAGGAAGAGGATGTGGACAGGGGCCATAAGTAGTGGAACAATCAGGGGGAACCGGAAGAAGCTGGGACCACAGGACTGGGGGAGCAGGCAGAGAGAAGCTGGCTCGGGTGGACTGGGGAAGGCTGGAGCAGCTGGGCCCCCAAGCAGCAGAGCAACCAGGGCGCCTGAGGGAGACTGCCTCGCTGTGCGCCACCCCAACAGCCCAGTCTGGAAGACTCACGGTGCAGGCAGGCTGCACCACGCGGCGGGAAGGGCAGCGCGGGCGTCGGGCTGCTGGGCCCGGGACTGCTGCGGTGGTGCAGTGGGTCCCCCGGACCGCTGGGGCCGGGACCGCCCGTGTGCCGCGCCGCCTGGACCGGGCTCGCGCCACGAGGTTGGGCCTGCACCACAGGCCGCAGGCGAACTCCCTCCGACTCCCAGCCGACCCGGCCCCGGGCAATTCCTGCTGGGGAGCGCGAGTGCGACGACCGAGGGCGAACCTGGACCTGGGACAGCAGAGGCCACCGCGCCAACCAACGACTTGGGCTCCTCCGGGGGAGGGGGGGCGGGATCGCACTGCAGCGGGAGCGCTGGGGACACGATCCTCAGACCGGAACTCCCTACAGTGCGTCCTCCCAGTCGGCCATCTTGTGAGATATCCATATAAAATATGCCCAGTCCATGCATTTACACCAGGTTTTCATTTGCTTAAATATAGTTGCAGAAAACGGGCAGTGGGCGTATTCTATAAACTATGCCTATGTTTCTATTTATGTTTTATTTAATTTGATATACCACCTTTACAAGGTATGGTCAAAGCAGTTCAACATAAAAATAGTTAAAAAAAATAAGGGAGAAAGGAAATACATTATCTCCCAAATTCTATATATCATACTTTAATTTCTGCACTTAAATCGAAGTGTATTTTATAACAATGCGCATAATTTAATTGGTTAACTAGATAATCAGTGTTGTTAATTGGATGTTAACAAACAACTATTGGCACTAATTGGCATTAAGATTTACACGCACAACTTGCTAAGGGGTCCTTTTAGTAAGCTGTGGTAAGAAGTGGCCTGTGGTAGTGTGGCCGTGTATTTTTGGCATGCGCTGGGCCATTTTTTACCATGGCTGGGAAAAAGGCTTTTTTAAAATGGTGTCAGCAAATGGCCATGCACTAAAATTTAAAAGTAGAATGTGGCTATTTACTACCTGAGCCCTTACCATTTTCCTCATTCTGTCAAATCGAACATTTAAAGTAGCCTCGTCACAAACTACCTCAGATGTACAGTCACTACTTTGTAGAGTCCCTCAGGGATCTCCTGTTTAAATCTCTCTGTGAGCCCACTGGTTGCTCTTATAACATCAAGGGTTAAATCTACATATTTCTGTGCAGATAACATTCTTATGATCTATCCTAAAAAAACCTTCTCTCCCTCCATTGGTCCTCTCCAAGATTGCGTAGATGCTATTGCTGAGTGGTTATTCGAGCATAGATTGGTGCTAAACAAAGGTAAAACAGTAGTGTCATGGATTACTGGTCATCTTTATAAGTCATCCATTACTATTTCATTTTTCGGTAGTATTATTATTCCAGTTGACTCGTTCAAGTATCTAAGGGATTGGTTCAATTTCAAATGATCATTTGCCCCACAAATCTCTCAATTATGCAAGAGCTGTTTTTTTCACATTGCGTCAATTACGTTCAATCAGGCACCTCTTTGACCGAGATATATTTCATAGCCTCATCTTGTCCTTACTTATTGCCAAACTTGATTACTGTAACATTATTTATTCAGGTCTACCACTTTCACAGTTAAAGAAATTGCAATCAATCCAAAATATTGCTATACAGTTATACCATGCAAAGAAATTCTGATCATGTTTAAGAAAAGAATTGGTTATCCATTGAACAAAAATTACTTACAAATTATTATTATTTACTTTTAAGGCATTTAAGCTGGGCATCTCAGATTATTTAGTATCTCTTACAATCCCATACAACCCAACAAAAGTTTTATGCTCAATCAATGATTACCGATTGGTTCTTCCAGGACCAAAACAGGCTCGCCTTGAGACTACTAGGCACAGTGCCTTCTATTTTACTGCCCCTGATTCATGGAATAATTTACCATTATGTATTTGCAGTGTTACTATCATCAAAGAATTTAAGCAAACTATAAAAGCATGGCTATTCGAGCATGCTTTTGACCTACAGAATGACACGGGGACGGGGAATCGCAATAACCACAGGGATGGGGACAGATCCCAAGGAACTGAAGCGGGGACAGCACAGAGATGGGGGCAGAGCCTACAGGGACGGGGACGAACTTTCTTTCCGTGTCATTTTCTACTTTGAAGCCTGTTAATGAACTGGACTGTTATTTATGTTTGAGTGATGCAGACAACAATATTTTGATTTTTTGGAAAAACAAGCAAACACGCTGGCCACAACTAGCAAAATTTGCATGGGGAATCCTGTATATCCTGTTACCAGACAACTTCTATTCCAGGAAGGACTGTGGGTGGTGGTGAGGAGAGTTATTATAGCTGCTCGCTGTTATTATTGTTTTCTATTTGTAATTTATACACAACAGTTGCACAGCATATTGTTTCCTTTTTATACTTTAATAAAAAGATTTAAATATAAAATCATAATTGTTTGAGACTTCTGCAGATGAGGACAGAACCTGCCGGGACAGAGACAGGGCCTGCGGGAATGGGGCAGGGACAGAGATAGGGCCTGCGGGGATGGGGCAAGGACAGAGACAGAACCTGCACTGATGGGGTGGGGATGGAGACAGAACCCACGGGGATGGGGGATAATCTTGTCCCTGTGTCTTTCTCTATTTTGACCCGTAGATGGTTGATAATAGTTGCCACTCTTTCTCTACTGGCTGACCAGCCCTGAAAGTTTCCTTAAACAGATGCTTTAAAAATGCATTCTGTTTGGTTATTGACTGTTCTTTACCTTTTGGTATGAATGTTTTTCTCGGTCCTATAATTATTGTAGTTCCTTTTCCTTTCTTTTTCTTTATAAAATTTTAATTTACAAATTGTGTACCGCCCTGTTCTGTGTGTCAGTATGGGCGGTATAGAAAGTCTGAATAATTTATAAACTAAGTGGATATCGGTGGTGACTATCTGGATTTATTTTTGACCCAACCATTAGCATTAAAAAAAAAAAAAACCACTCACCAACTGCCAAGACTGGATGTTGGCTGGGCAGAAAATAAACAGTATGTAATGACCATATGGTCAAAGTTCCTTTGGCACCTTTTCCCAGGTTTGTGGCTGGTGTGGTTTTTCTGTGTAGGAAATGAATGCTTGGCCAGAAGACATGATTTGCACAAAGCCCAATGCCCTCACTCAATGAGCTTTTCCCCAAAATGTATATTGCATTTTCATAGTAAGAGTGGGGGGGGGGGGGGGGGGGGGGAGTGCAGCGCATAAACATTTCCTAGTTACTGCTTTGACCTTTTGGAAGGTGGCTGGAAGCCCAGACAATGAATGAATGCCTGCACTGTTACTCTGAGACCACTAAATTGTTGGCATGGACCATACTGCCAAAGCTTAATATGTTCTCAGAGGATGCCTTTTCACACTTAATTGGGACCTGAAATATTTGCAAACCTGAAATCTCACTTGCAGCTGCGTCCTTGTGTATCGGCTGTGCTGGCGCTCGCCTTGATGCATATCAGTAATTAGTACGGCCTCTATCTTTAGATCTGATATTGAAATTGGTTTCTCTGTGGCTGCTTTGACATTTCTATAGTTTTTTTTTGTTAAAGAGGGAGACTAGTGGTCTCTGCTGATGAAGCCAAATGCTGGAAATTTAATGTTGTATTTATTGCCTTCAATATTTCCCTGTTTTCAGGGTTGGCCCTCCTGTCCGTGTTCTTTTTCATCTGGGATGTCTCAGGGAGGCTTCTCATGTCTCAGGAGTTTGGAAACAAGCTGCAGCACATAATAAAAACCTCTCATCATTTTGACGGACTATGCTCACAAATGTTGCTGGCAATTCTATGCAGTGGCATCTAAATTAAGACACCACAAAGGGATGCATTCAGTCCCAATTCCATAACACCATTAGGGTGCATTTAACCCACTATGAAATAGTAGTGCAAATCTAATGTGGGAGTCCTTATACCAAGTTGTGGTAAAAAAAGGGCCTTGTGCTAGTGGCAGGGGCCATTTTTGCCGTGCATTAGTACATAAGCATCGCCATGCTGGGACAGACCAAGGGTCCATCGAGCCCAGCACTCTGTCACTGACAGTGGCCAAAAGAACAAGCAATTTGTCCCCCCCATCCTAGAAATACTGTATTCCCTCGTCCATTCAATAACATTCTATGGCTTTTTCCTCCAGGAAGCCGTCCAACCCTTTTTTGAAATCCGCTAAGTTAACCGCCTTAACCACCTTTTCCGGCAGTGAATTCCAGAGTTTAACTACGCGTTGAGTGAAGAAAAATTTCCTCCGATTTGTTTTAAATTTACCTCACTGCATTAAGGCCCTTTTTACTGCAGCAGGTAAAGGCTGAAAATAGCCATGACCGTGCTCTTACTGCATGGCCATGCGAGGGGGAGCACTTAACGCCACCCTCTGAGGTGGCGGTAAGGGCTCCTATGCTAACCTGGAGGTAACCAAGCAGTGCGTGGTACTGCCTGATTACCGCCGGGTTAGCACCACACTAAAAAATTCAGCTTTATTTGCCCCAGCGAGGGAAATGGCGCATGCTGGGGCTGGAACTACCAGTGGCACTCGTATTGGGCCGTAAGTAGCTTTAGATTTTTTTTTTTTGGCGGGGTTTGGTGACCGGAGGTCTGAAGGGTTTCCCCAGCCTCAGCCCCATCCCCGGACCCCACTATCTTGAGAGACAGCAACTGTGGAGGTGTCAGAGCTGAGGGTAGGTAAAGGGAGCCCACCCAAAGCAGGAACCTGAACAGGGAAGCCTGTTTAGGGCCAGAGTGCTGCGATGCATTGCTCCAGAGGTACATCACTGGAAGGACGACAGTCTAAAGGATCTGTGCCTGAGAAAAGCAGATTGGAATCAGAGGAGTTGATAACAGCCTTGGATTATTATCAATCCTGGGATGGGTAAAGGACCAGAGGTCTTCTTAATGTGTAAGTACTAAACCTTATTAAAGAGATCAAGTTGGAGACAAGCATGGTCTGAGAATGTGATTCACAATCTCGAGGAGACAAGAGGAGTAATACTGTACAAATGAAGTTCCACTGAAACTGTTTATAGTTTACTAGCCGTTAAGCCCATTAAAACGGGCGAGATTTCCAGCTACCCTCCTCGCCGCCGCTCCCTCCCCCCTCCATGCCGGGCCCCCTGCGCTTACCTGACAGCGCCTCTCACCTCCATGTGAAAGCGCTGCAGGCAGCAGCAGATCGCTCTGCTGCTGCCTGCAGTGCTTCCACACGGAGGTGAGAGACGCTGTCAGGTCAGTGCAGGGGGCCCGATACGGAGGGGGGCGGGAACGGCGGCGGGGATGGGGAGGGAGGGTGGAGATTGGTGCGCGCGATGTTCGTTTCCAGGCTCCAGCGGCAGCGTCCGACAGTCCAACTCCGTTTCCCTCTCTGTTCCGCCCTCTGACGTCATGACGTCTTGACGCGAGGGCGGGACAGAGAGGGAAGTCTCTACTGCGCATTTGCAGGTGAGTCAGTCACTTGCCATTTATATGTTTGATAGTTTATTTGCACTTACACTACCGCCCAAGCTAACTTGCAGATTTGGGCAGTTTACAGGTAAAAAACAGAAAATTTCAGAAAAGAACTACAATATTTGATAGGACAGACAGCATCACTCAGCAGTAGTACAATCAGTCAAAGGTGAAGGATAAATAGAGGAAAAAGGGGAAAGGAGAGAGAGACAGTACTTAAACCAAGAACCGGGGAAAGGAGAGGATTTAACAGTGCAATATGAAAACCCAACACTCTTATATGATTAATTGAAAAATCATGTTTTCAAAGCTTTTTTTTAAAGTTCTTAAAGGAAAGTTCAGAATGTATCAGCAATGGATGAGAATTGGGCTGAAGCTGCAAAAAAGAAAGCGCGGTGGTGAGTGGATTTTAATTCAGCTTCTTTAAGATGAGGAAGGAGAAGGCGTGCTGGTGAATAGAGATTGTGAGAGAAGAGAGATAGTCAGGAAGACGAACTCTGTGAGCCTTAAAAACAAGTGTGAGAAGTTTTCCATTGGAAGCCAATGGAGCTTTAGAAACGGGAGAAACACGATCAAACTTTCACGTGTGACAGGAGTTTAATAGCTGTGTTTTGTATCGATTGAAGCTTCTTCAGATTTGAACAAGAGCATCCTAAATAGACAATGTTACCGTAATCCTATTCTAATCTATTCTATTCTATCTAGTTCTTATATACTGACCTTTATTCCTGAAATGGATTCACAGCGGTTCACAAAAGAGAAGAACTCATAACATTAAAGAGAATAAGTTACAAACCAAAAAAAAAAACTTTATACAAGCTTAATCTTAATCCTCAAAAAGATAGGTCTTCAGCATCTTTCTTGAAATGTCTATAAGAAGGTTGTGTTCTTAAGAACACAGCATGTTCCATTGATGTGCCCCCCTGAAAAGTAAAAGATTTTTCAAGAATAGATTTTAATCTAACTTTTCTAATAGAAGGATAACCTAGTGTTAATGTCCAATAATAACAGAGATTTCTTTTGGAAGAGGAAAGCTCCAACAAATCCACCAACCCTTCTGCATTCAACCCAAATATTGCTTTAAAAATCAAATGTATCATTTAAAATCTAATACACTGTGCAATAGGTAACCAATGCAACTCCCTCAATACAGGTGAAACGCTATCAAACCAATCCAGACCAGAAATCAATCTGGCCGCTGTATTCTGCAATAGCTGTAGATGAGCTTTCAATTTACAATTAATCTGAGAATATAAGGAGTTACAATAACCTAACTGAGGAAGAAGAGTGGCTTGTGCCAAAGTTCTAAAGTCTTCTTTCCGTAAAGAAGACCTAATCGCACGCAGTTGTCTAAGTTAAAAAAAAAATGTCTTACTCAGAGCACCAACCTGTTTTTCAAATGTAAGAGCAGAATCTAAAATAACTCCCAAAACTCTGGAACAACCCTCAATTTTCAAACTTTCACCAGCAGCCAAGAAAAAACAAGGGTCCAAGGCCTCATTCCTTTTTAGTCTCAATAGTATTCTTAATGCTTAGGTCAGACACCCTTATTCTTTTACTGATTTAAACCACAGTTATGTGGTCTTTTGGTTTTGTTTTTTTTTTGTTGCCAAAATGAATTGTTCAGGTTGTTAATCAGCTGCGCTACTTTAAACAGTTGGTTTCATTTTGCTGTCACAGCCCAACAGTGGGGGGCTGTTTGATGGTGTTGTGTTTATATCTGTCTTTAAACAATACAAGGGATTTACAAGTCCAGCTGAAGTTGAAACTCCTGAGGCAGGTGCACTGCATGCCGAAACACAGGACTGCGTCGAGTTTTGATATCATTTTTATAGATCCCTATGGACTGTATGTTTTCTTTAGTTGATCTATGTTTTTGACATTTTTAATAAATATCCCTTATTTGGCACTTCTTTGGTCGTTCCCCTTTTCAATTTGTTTTTTCTCATTTAGGGCCCTGTTTACTAAACAGCGTTAAAGGTGTGCTAATGTTTTTAATGCACATTAATCATGTACGCATGTTAACCATGTACATGCCTACAATATCCCTATAGGCACCTACATGATTAGAGCACGTGCTAAGTGTAGGCACACTAAAAACACTAACACACCTTAGTAAACAGGGCCCTTAGTTTTGCAAAGGGGTTACTTTGGCCCTTTTGTTGTTTTGGTTTATTTCACTCTCCTCATGACTTTTTCAGTTGGTTAGCCAGCCGAACCTTTGTCTGAGCAACTTTCGTGAACTGGGTAGCCATATACTCCAATTCCTTCAGGGTCTCCCCCCTTTCATCTTGATCAGCTAGGTTTGCAGTGTCTGATTCTGCTCTCCAGCACTGCCATCTTTTCTCGGTGCTCCTGAACACTGACATACTCTATGCACATCTTCTCTTGCATTTTATTTACTTACTTATTTATCAGGATTTATTTATCGCCTTTTTGATGGAATTCACTCGAGGTGATGTACAGCAAGAATAAATCAAACATAAGCAATAGACAATTAGAGCAGTAAAAATATTCAAACAACAATACAAATTATGGCATAGTATGCTACATTACAATGTCAACATAATACGTAATAAAACATTTTCATAGACAGTCTAGGATATAAGCAAAGATGGAACATATAGATACATAAAATAGAGTAACAGGAGTAAGAAAACAGGGGAATTATTTTAAAGAAAGTTGCAAATGAGGTCAGAAAGGTGCATGAACATTATCTTAGATAGAGTAGGAATGGATATGCTTCTAGGTCAACAACTCATTCACTTCTGCCAGCCTAGTATACTCTAGCTGGGCTGCTTTCAATACTCTACTATTTGAGTTTAAAGGGGGTCTGGACAGATTCCTGAAGGAAAAGTCCATTGATCGTTATTAAATTTGGGGTTTTTGCCAGGTTCTTGGGGCCTGGATTGGCCGCTGTTGGAGACAGAGTGCTGGGCTTGATGGACCTTTGGTCTTTTCCCAGCGTGGCAGTGCTTATGTACTTATGTACTTATGCAGCTCACTGTAAAGCCACAACACACTCTCTTCCACTGTCCTTCCAATAGGGAAAAGCTTCCAGGATTACTTGCTTTTATACTTTTAACTTTTTCTTTTCTTCTTCTATCTTGCCAATTCTCCTGGCTAGGTGTGGCTTGCATAACAGCCCCAAACATACTCTACTGCACTTTTCTGGCCCCTCCTGGTCTGGCTTACTCCAAACCAGAGTTTACTTGTTGCACTACTTTTCAAAACCCCCAGGAAACAAAATCCTGCTTGTCTAGCACTTGCTAACTTTTATTTTCTTAAGCTCTCTAAGGCAGAGCTAATCCCTATAGTCTTTCCAAAAATTTCCTCCCCCCAGCTGTACTGAGGCCCCAAGCCCTAGAGTTACATAAAGTCAGCTTCTTTGAAGCAGGAGCTCAGATCCCAGAACTGCCGCCTTATGTGGTAACATGACTAGCAGATAGGCTTGGGCCCTTGACATATATAGCCACACAAGGATTAAAAGGTAAAAGGAAAATATTTATTTACATGCAGAGAAGAGTGCAACCTGTTCTCTCCAAAGGTCATAGATAAATAAATGTACAAAGTCACTTCTTACACTCACAAGCTCTATCTCACGTGGCCTGTTCCTATAGGCCCATGGCACACGCTTGGTCGCCCCTCCACTAGGCAACCCAACTACTTTGTCTCTTCCTGGAATCCCCAACATTCCACATTCACTGGTTGTAAGACAAACTTGCCTACCTCAATCCTCTTCTGCTCTGTCACTTACGGGGTAGCACTCATGCTAATGTCACTCTTTTTTCCCAGGCACTGTAGCCCTGCTTGCCACACCCTTGAGGGCCTCTCTGATCTATTCAGCCTCCAGGCATTTAACTCCAGCCTGGTCTGATTCCCACCCTCTGATTTAACCTCAGCCTTGGCAGACTGGCGCCACCTGCTGTAAGGTGGCTGAACTACACTGTTAATGAGGGAGTGCTCCAATCCATCTACTCCCTCACAAGGTCATTAAGAAGAAAGATAAAGTTTCAATATGCAATGATTAAAATTGGTTGAGATATTTTTCTTATGCTAATACAATGATATTTATCACTAAAAACATAAGCACATAGAATAATTTTTGAGAGCTAAGTGTTTCACTGATTTCTGGGGGATTCTATGTGGTCAATTTTTGAATTGGAGGGTAGACAACAGACTGACTGGTTTTGTCTGAGGGAAAGATAGTCTTGATCAGCTTTCACTGACTTTGTATATAAATTACATCTTCATCATAGCATTTTATTAGGTCATATATGGATTTGTGATTTTCTGACAATATTCTATGTCCAGAGGGTATGAGCTGAGGACAGATGAGCCTGTGGAGGGAGATCCACCTCCCCCTTCCCCCAAACGCTTACCCTCTTATTATTATTATTATTATTAACATTTGTATAGCGCTACCAGTGTTTCTTTCTTTGTTCATATCTATTCCCTCTCCCCTCCTCCCAAAAAATTATCCTGGATTGACCCTTTCCCACTGGCAGGAGGAAAGCTGTGCTACTTAACAGCATGGAGCGAAGGAGTAGCCTAATGGTTAGTGCAGTGGGCTGCAAACCAGGGGAACTGGGTTTGATTACCAATGTGACTTCTTGTGACTCTGGATAATAACATAGGCAACCGAGACCCCTCGGGACCTCCGTTCTTCTCTTTACCACTATAACCCCAATAAGACTTCACACATGGTATTTCTTTTTGTGGCACAACTGGGCCGCAGCTTTATTTCAAATACAACATATCTTAACCCTGGGCATACCCAAGCCGCTTCAGCCTCTGGCTCAATAACCCCCAAGCCAAGTCCGCCACACTAGCAAGACTGGCTAAGCTTGTAGAGAGAGCCCCCCGCCGCACAGCAAGGGGGCCGTACCGTAATCGCAGCTGCCAGCTGCCTATTTAACCCCATCCGGCTTGGGTACCCCGCAAAAGCTGCGACAATATATACATTTGTACATCATGCTTTATTTTATTTATTTATTTATTTATTTATTTTTTGTGGAGGGCGGTCTGGGCGTTGTCCGCTGACCTGGCCACGAAGAGACTGACCCTGCTCTCTTCTGGGGCTTTTAACCCCTCTTGGTTAGCCCCTCCTATGGCCAGCGGGGAGCCACGAGCGTCGGGGTCCTGCCCCTTCCTCGCTCGCTCCCAGCCGGCCACGGAGCGCATGCCCGTTGGGGCACGGTGCCATGTTATTTTTGGCTCCGTGCACCCTAGGGGGCACTGCGCCTTGCTTGTTACTTAACCCTCTGTTGCTCCAGGTATGAGAAAAGATTGCGAGCCCATTAGGGACAGAGAATGTACCTGTGTATAATGTGTAAACTGCTTTGGTTGTACTACAGAAAGCTGATATATCAAATGAATGATCCATCAGCCTCCACATCTGATCTTTTGGTGTTGCTGGTCCTGCAAACTGTAAACCTCTGTGTTTTTAGACTTCAGACTGGAGCAAACAGATACAGGTTAGAACTGTTGCTTTCTTCCTGCTTGTTGGAGAGGATCATGCACATGGGGTGGGGGCAGGAGGAAGAAGGGAAGAATATTTTGCCAAATCACTGAAGCAGGAGGCATTTGCCAGCTGACAGCCATGCGTAAGGAGCCTCACTTTTTATAGTCTGCTCTCCATCCATTTTTCTGTCTATGATGATATGGACTGGTGGGCAGAACAATAAGCTGTTTCACTGTCTCCTGAGACACAAATTCACAGTCTCATTACATTGAAATTGATTTTGTGCAACTGGATTTATTTCTTTGTGCAGCATTTATTAGGCAGTATACATCATTCCTTCTCCTTTCACCCCTTTGTAAGAATCTTCTTGCAGTATGCCATTAAAAAGGCACAACACCCACCCAGAGGCAACTGCAGGTATGTTCTGAAGGGTTAAGTTAGAAAGTGTGTTAAAATCTCATAAAGACTTTAGGTATGCCTGAGAAAGGATTGTTAATGCTACTCTTAAATACAGATCCTGTAATTACAAGTTCATTTCATTCATGAGCACTACTTTTGCACCAGTGAGCGTATGTAAATGGTTTGGGGAGTTAAATAGAAATGAGTCATAGCATCAAGCACGGAGATGGATTAAGGCATAGGCAACAGAGGTATGTGACTAGGCACCAACATCTGAAGACAGACGGGTCAGTCGCTGAATATATAGTACATAGACTCCTGACTTCCGCCAGCAATACGCACAGCAATGATATTCAGCTGCTATCCCCTCGATTCTATATAGAGTGCCTAGAGATTCGTTCCAAAATCCAAGTGTATTCTATAACAACGTGTGTAAGTTAATTGGCTTAACAAGCTAATCAGTGTTGATAACAGCTCTTAACAAGCAATAATGAGCACTAATTGGCAATAATTAGAATTTACGTGCACAACTTGCTAAGCGTATTCTGTAATGCAGTGTACCTAACTGCTAATGCACGCAGACAAAAATAGGAATGGTTATGGGCGGGGAAATGGGCATTTCGTGGGTGTTCTGAAATTTACACATGTAGTTATATAATATGGCCCAGTGCTTCTAAGTCTATGTGCCGGGATTTACGCCATGTTTTTGTTGGTGCAAATGGAGGTGTGTAGTTTTAGGCACTGAGATATCAACTAAGCATATTCTATATAAATCTAGGTGCCGCTTACAGAATACACGTGGAGGGGCATAATCGAAAGAGACGCCCAAGTTTTGCTGAGGACGTCCTCACAAAACGTCCCGGTGGAGGGGCGGGGAAACCCGTATTATCAAAAGAATATGGACGTCCATCTTTCGTTTCGATAATACATTCGGGCACGCCCAAATCTTGAAATTTAGGTCGTCCTTAGAGATGGTCGTCACTAGACTTGGCTGTTTCTGATTTTCGTCGATTATGGAAACTAAGGACGCCCATCTCAGAAATGACCAAATGCAAGCCCTTTGGTCATGGGAGACAGCCAGCATTCGTAGTGCACTGGTCCCTCTGACATGCCAGGACACCAACCGGGTACCCTAGGGGCACTGCAGTGGACTTCATAAATTGCTCCCAGGAACATAGCACCCTAACCTTGTTTGCTGAGCCCCCAAAACCCACTACCCACCACTGTACACCACTACCATAGCCCTTACGGGTAAAGGGGGGCACCTAGATGTGGGTTTCTGGTGGGTTTTGGAGGGCTCACATTTACCACCACAAGTGTAACAGGTAGGGGGGGATGGGCCTGGGTCCGCCTGCCTGAAGTGCACTACACCCACTAAAACTGCTGCAGGGAACTGCATACTGCTGTGATGGACCTGAGTATGACATTTGAGGCTGGCATAGAGGCTGGCACAAAATATTTTTAAAGATGTTTTTTTGAGGGTGGGAGGGGGTTAGTGACCACTGGGGGAGTAAGGGGAGGTGATCCCCGATTTTTTCTGGTGGTCATCTGGTCAGTTCGGGCACCTTTTTGTGGCTTGGTCATAAGAAAAACAGGACCAGGTAAAGTCGTCCAAGTGCTTGTCAGGGACACCCTTTTTTTCCCATTATGGGTCGAGGACGTCCATGAGTTAGGCACGCCCAAGTCCTGCCTTCGCTACACCTCCGACACCCCCCCGTGAACTTTGGTCGTCCCCGTGACAGAAAGCAGTTGGGGATGCCCAAAATCGGCTTTTGATTATGCTGATTTGGGTGACCCTGTGAGAAGGACTTCCATCTTCCGATTTGTGTCGAAAGATGGGTGTCCTCTTTCGAAAATAAGCCTGTTAGTCAGCATTGATTTCCATGCTGATTTATTTAGGCGCCATATATAAAATCTCCCCCTATCTGTTTAGCTAAATGGTGGATATTGCCAGAGAAGTCTGTAAAAATTTACAATGGCACCGTCTGTATATTGCTGTTGAATACTGTTGATAAGGGGGTTTATACATTTAGCAACTGCCAGCAAACATATAGATCTCTTTATTGGGCAAAGAGATATTTCCCTCCACCCCGTGCTCTGAGGAGAAGTTTCCCTTTCTCTTTCTGTGAGCACTGTAATCTTAAATCTGGCTGTGGTTAGGCTCTCAGGCTTAGGGTGTGCCTAGGAACAGATACAACAGCACTGCTCCTCCACTCCCATCCTGATCTGTACAGCCTTTTGCTACAGAGGTCCAGCAGCTGTTCTAATCTTGGAGAAAAATAGATCCTTCAAAGGCTGCAACAATTGTTAGAGGCCCCCCACCACAAATGTCATCCAGTGATGAGCTTTCAGGCCATTCTAATCCTTTCTTAGATATGAGGGCAAGGAAGGACGCACCTATAGTCCCAATAAAGAGCAGCAGAACAAATATTAATACTTCAGGTACTGGTAGTAAAATGGCACAGCCCCACAAAATTCTATCACCAGCTGGATTAATGGTTTAATTTTCCAAAGAGAGTGCTAGAGGAGTGGCCTAGTGGTTAGAGCACCAGTCTTGACATCCAGAGGTGGCTGGTTCAAATCCTGCTGTTGCTTCTTGTGATCTCGGGCAAGTCACTTAACCCTCCATGGTGGCCTCAGGTACAAACTTAGATTGTGAGCCGTCCAGGGAAATACCCAGTGTACCTGAATGTAACTCACCTAGAGCTACTACTACTGCAAAAAGGTGTGAGCAAAATCTAAAAAATAGATATAGCATATCCAGGCAGCAGAACTTCACCTGGAACAACATTTTACCACAGCAGGCTCCAATATCAGCTGTCATGAAGACTTTCACATGACTGCTTGCAGCCATTTAATAGTCTTTTTCACCCACAGGAGATAAAACACCATCAGAACAAGTTTAGGAAGTCCAGTCTTGTTTTAATAACAACAGTTGAGTACAGCGGCATTGTAGTGTTGATATGAGATTATGGCCCTTGGCTTGATTCCCTTAGGAAAACACTCATGATAACATGTTCCTAAAATTACACTGTTATTTCTTCAGAAATTTATATTCAGGCATTCAGCACTATAACCATCTCACTGCACTATTCTCATTACTGTGCTGGCTGTTGTGGCAGACTGAATACAATGCGTAATGTCATGAGATCTTCATCATGTATTAACACCCAAGACATGAATATTGATTTTGGTTATTTGCTGCTTGGTTTCCAGTTGGGATTGAAATGACTTTTCAGAGGTTCCCAGCACTTGTGATAGGTTTTATCCAAACGGTTGCAGATCTCCAGTCCCCAGCTGGTTGTTGCAATGCTAAGAGATGACTCAAACATAAATGCCTGTTGGGAGAGATAGGAGGGTATAAGCATGGATTCTCCTCAATGTAAAATGGCAATAAATATATTTGGCATACCATATCCCTTATTTTGACTGTGTGAATCCTTAAACAGTCTCAATCTCCTTGCACTCAAAGCTAGATCTGTTGGATAGGGACCTTGTAATCATTTAAATTATCTTATGCAGCATTTTTCACTAGATAGATACTGAATTATTATGATTATGGTACATTTTGTACCAGTTAATTTTCCAACCAGGAGAAAAGCAGAGGTGAGTAAAGGAAGGAAACTTGTTTTTCTGTTGGTTGTTTCACTATGTAATGAACACCTTCCGATGGGGATTGGAATCTCTTGAGTCTTCCTCTGCTCTTGTTGACATGAAGAGTTTCAGTATGTGGCAATGGTGAAATGCTGGCAAAAAAAAAATCTTATATTGGAGCAATCATGACCTAAGAAAGTCTTAAAGCAAGAGGAATAAGCACAGGGGCTGGGCATACTTCTACGGTCTGTGTCTCAAAATTGGCAGGGAGAGACAGAGATGTGGAGGGTCATTTTCACTAAAATGTCTAAGTTCGATTTGGGATATTTTGCTAGAAACATCCAAAAATTGAATGGTAAACATAGCCATTTTGGCTCAAAAATTGCCTTTTTCCTAGATGTTTTGTGCTCAGTATATTTTTCTTTGGACCATTTTGGAAAATAAAACATCCAAGAGAAAAATATCCAAAAACCAGCCATAGGATGTTTGGGGGCCATCATTCTTAATAGACTGGCCACACAGACATCCCAGCAGAGTAATGGAGCAGCCTAGAGATACTGCAGTGGACTTCACATACTAGGTCCCAGGTATATATCTCACCATAACCCCCTTATCATGGGCGTAGACTGGGGGGGGCGAGGGGGGGCATTGCCCCCCCAAACGACGACGACCCTTAGTGGCGAACGGGCGGCCAGCAGTAGTAAAGGCAGCAAGCAGCAGACAGGCTCGACTCCGCTTCTCTGCCCTCTCTGCATCCCGCCTTCCTCTGATGTCATTTCCTTTCGGGCGGGAAGCAGAGAGGGCAGGGAAGCGGAGTCGAGCCTGTCTGCTGCTTGCTGCCTTTACTACTGCTGGCCACCCGTTCGCCGCTTCAACTTCGGTACCAGGGGCTGTTGGTAGCGGCGCTGCAGCGATTACAACAGTCTGCCTCGGAGCCTCAGCCTTCCCTGCCACACGTCCCGCCTATGCGGAACAGGAAGTTGTACCAGAGGAGGCGGGACATGTAGCAGGGAAGTCCGAAGCAGACTGCTGTTATTGCTGGCTGGCTGCAGTGCCGCTACCGGCAGCGATCAATGCAAGTGAGTGAGGAGGAAGGAAAAGGGAGAGACGCTGGAACCGGGATTGGGGGGGGGAGGTGAGAAAAGGAGAAAAATGGAGGTACTGTTCAGCTGCACCTTTGGGAGGAGCGAGGTGATGGAACCATGTAGGTAGGGGTGAATGGTAGCAGGAGGAGGATCTACAGGATGGAGGGAGAGAGGTGCAGGTCTGCTGTGCTGGATATTTTTTTTTTTGGGGGGGGGGGATGAACAGAGAGGAAGAGGTGATGGATTGGGGGGGGAAGGGATTGTTAGATGTGGATTAGCTGGTAGGAGGGAAGAAGGGAGAATGGATGGTAGGAGGAAGGGAAGAGAAAAGAGAGTGTCAGGGAGTCAGAGAAGCGAGATTCTGGTCATTGAGGGAGTATAGAGACAGGGACACAAAGGGACAATGCTGGACAGAGAGGGGATAAGGGCATACAGGGACAATGCTGGGAGGGAAAAAGGGATATTGGAAGATGCAGGACATAGGGTGGGTAAGAGGACAGGGGAGATGCTGGAAATGGGGCGTAAGAAAATGATGGGGGGGTGCTAGACATTGTACGGGGATGGGGACAAAGAGGGGATATGCTGGACATAGGAGAAATAATGATATAATGGAGAAGCTGACATGGAAGGGAAGGGGACATGGAGGGATGCTGGATTGAAGTAAGGGAAGGAGGATATGCTGGACAGAAGAGGGTGAGAGAAAGAGAATATACTGGTCAGAGGAGTGAAAATAGGGAGAGAGGGTGCTGTATAGAAGGGAAGAAATAGAAAGAGAGGGTGCTGGAAGAGGGGAGAATTAGCAAAAAAAAAACCAGGAATAACAGGATGAAGATTGGGGTGAGGGACACATTGAGGGCAGATACTGAAACTCCAGGAAGGGTAGGGACAGGGCTACTGCATAAAGAAGGCACTGCATAAAACAGAAGACACTTGGGACCAAAGCGAATAGAAAAACTAAATGATGAGACAACAAAGGTAGAAAAAAGTATTTTATTCAGAATTTATTAATTGGAATATGTCAGCTTTTGGAAATGTGTATCTGTGATATTTTGCATGTAAGTTTCAATTTTTCTGGTATTGCTGCATGCTGAGTCTGTCCTTGGAATTAGTGCTGTTATGGTTTAGTAAGAATATGAGTGTGTTTTTGCACAAGTTTGTGTATAGTGTTTTGCAGTGGAGAGATTGTGTGTTGGCCTTACTGAGGTGGCACCAAAACATCAGAAAGGGTGTAGAGCCTAAATCATGACACACTACCTCTTGAAGGATCTACATATAGCCTATGCATTTCTAAGGTCAACACTGGCATGGTATGGGAAAGGGGGTGGGGAAATACTACAGGAGAGGAAGAGGAGGTGCTGGGTAAGGAGGAAAGAAGGAAGGGAGAAAGAGCCGGTTTGATATCTCATACATATTCATTATGGTTATTCCCAAAAAAAGCCAGCTCTTTTTCCCTTCCTTCCTCCCTATTAGCATATTCATTTGCATATGTATATATGCAAATGAATATGCTAATATGCTCCACCCCATCCTTTGCCCCCCCAAATGAAACAGTCAAACTACGCCTATGCCCCCTTATATTGTATGGTGAACCTTCCAGGAGCAGAAAAATACTTACTGTACCTCACTATACACTACTACAATAGCTCTCAAGCTTGCAGGTGTCACCTATATATAGGTATAGTAGATATTTAGTGTATTTTGGAGGGCTCACACGTTCCACCACAAGTGTACTGGTTAGAGTGAAATATGGGCCTGGATCCCCTTCTCTACAGTCCTCTGCACTGACCATTAGGCTACTCCTGGGACCTGCTTGCTGCTCTAATAGGAACGGCCATCATATGTGAAGCTGTCATACAGCCTGGTATGTATTGTAATTGTCACATTTTAGTGGACTGGTAAGGGATCAGTGATCACTGGAAGTGTAGGGGGAGGTTATGCCTTAATCCCTCCAATGGTTATTTGGTAATTTAAGGTATCTTTTGGTCACTTAGTTGTGATTGAAGCAAGGTCTAGCCAAAAACATCTTAATTTTGGCCCTAAACGTTTTCAGTTTGTTTCATTATTGCAGAAAAAAATCTATCTTTTGGGGCCACCCATGTCCCGCCCAAGACATGCTCCCTATTATGCCCTCTTGAAATTTGGATGAACTGTGGAGCAAAACGTCTAAAATCGGGGTGTCAAAAATTACAACTTGGACATTTTTGAGAGAATATGTCCTTTTGCTACCTTATGATGTTTTTTTTATTTTTGTTTTGTTTTGAAAATGAGCCCCTAAGTATATCAGTGTTTAATCATGAAGAAGTGGAACCTGTGCAGAATGCTAGATTCGTCTTTGGCCACCTTGTTGTTCATGAGCCACCAAATCCAACAGGGAGAAAGGCATCTCCTGTAGCCCATGGGAGCCTATGTAAAAGTGCTGACAAGGGCTGTTATCCAAAGGACCAGGCACCCAGTTGAGAAACTGGTGATCAGCAATTCTGATTGTGATCGGCCAACCTGGTATGATACCTGGATATGTGGATGAAAAATTTGTAGTTGATTAATGTGATCAACACTATAGGACCTGACCTTGCACAACATACCAGTTGTTTCTTGGTTTTTGCTACCTTAGCCTTACAGAAAGAAAAAAGGTTAAGCATTGTGGTACTCTACTTCGGCTCTTCTCTAAGAGCACTCATGACATCAGAATGAAAGAGGAGGGGGGTCCATTGGTTCACTATAATGGAATAGTGGCCTAATAGTTAGAGCAGCAGGCTGAGACTCAGGGATCAAATCCCACTGATCAATCCTTGTGATCATGAATAAGCCACTTAACCTTCCTTTACCTCAGGTATAAATGTGGGGGTGAATATTCAAAACAATTTACTACAACTACTTATCATTTCTATAGTGCTACTA
Organism: Microcaecilia unicolor; assembly: GCF_901765095.1. Classification (NCBI taxonomy): domain Eukaryota; kingdom Metazoa; phylum Chordata; class Amphibia; order Gymnophiona; family Siphonopidae; genus Microcaecilia; species Microcaecilia unicolor. The sequence continues at coordinate 252,475,927 of NC_044035.1, read as the reverse complement.
GATGTATGCAGTGGTGAACACTGCACATGTATGAGACAGTCCTTGCTTGACAGTGTTTACAATCTATTCAAAACAAACATAGAGGCTCAAGCCCTATTAAATCGCTTGTGCAGGACCATCTGCTGATATTCAGTGGCACTTAACTGGTTAATACCGCTGAATATCAGCACTACTACTACTACTACTACTATTTAGCATTTCTATAGCGCTACAAGGCGTACGCAGCGCTGCACAAACATAGAAGAAAGACAGTCCCTGCTCAAAGAGCTTACAATCTAATAGACAAAAAATAAATAAAGTAAGCAAATCAAATCAATTAATGTGAACGGGAAGGAAGAGAGGAGGGTAGGTGGAGGCAAGTGGTTACAAGTGGTTACGAATCAAAAGCAATGTTAAAGAGGTGGGCTTTCAGTCTAGATTTAAAGGTGGCCAAGGATGGGGCAAGACGTAGGGGCTCAGGAAGTTTATTCCAGGCGTAGGGTGCAGCGAGACAGAAGGCGCGAAGTCTGGAGTTGGCAGTAGTGGAGAAGGGAACAGATAAGAAGGATTTATCCATGGAGCGGAGTGCACGGGAAGGGGTATAGGGAAGGACAAGTGTGGAGAGATACTGGGGAGCAGCAGAGTGAGTACATTTATAGGTTAGTAGAAGAAGTTTGAACAGGATGCGAAAACGGATAGGGAGCCAGTGAAGGGTCTTGAGGAGAGGGGTAGTACGAGTAAAGTGACCCTGGCAGAAGACGAGACGGGCAGCAGAGTTTTGAACCAACTGGAGAGGGGAGAGGTGACTAAGTGGGAGGCCAGCAAGAAGCAGATTGCAGTAGTCTAAACGAGAGGTGACAAGGGTGTGGATGAGGGTTTTGGTAGAGTGCTCGGAAAGAAAGGGGCGGATTTTACGGATGTTGTAAAGAAAGAAACAACAGGTCTTGGCATTCTGCTGGATATGAGCAGAGAAGGAGAGAGAAGAGTCAAAGATGACCCCAAGGTTTCGAGCTGAGGAGACAGGGAGAATGAGAGAGCCATCAACAGAAATAGAAAACGGGGGGAGCGGGGAGGTGGGTTTGGGGGGGGAAAATGAGAAGCTCGGTTTTGGTCATATTTAATTTCAGGTAGCGTTGAGACATCCAAACTGCAATGTCAGACAAGCACGCTGAAACTTTGGTTTGGATGCAAGGTGAGATATCAGGGGTAGAAAGGTAGATTTGGGAGTCATCAGCATAGAGATGGTAGGAAAAGCCATGGGATGAGATTAATGAACCAAGGGAAGAAGTGTAGATAGAAAAGAGGAGGGGACCAAGAACAGAACCCTGAGGTACGCCGACTGGTGATTTTGAGGGTGGTCTAGGGGATGGAGCTGGCACTTATGCAATTACGTGCTGATATTTATCACTTAATCACCTAAGTTGAATAGACAAATTGGACTGCATAAAATTCAGTCCTATCTTTGTCTGCTTTCACTGAATGTTGCATTTAATCGGACAAGGGATAACTAGCTGCTCAAATATGGATATACAATGCTAGTGCCCAGACATGGCCTGGCATTGAATATTCAGGCATAATGCCGGCAGGGGTAAAAAACAAAACAAAAAAAAAACCCACAGACTGCTGCTGGCTGAATATTTGCTCCTTAGATTATAAGCCGCCCAAGGACAGGAAAATATCTATAGTACCTGAATGTAACTCACCTTCAATTACTAAGGAGTGACCTAAATCCAAATTTCACTTTTTAACAGGGAATAAACTCTTGCCAAGGAAACAACATTAGTACCACTGTTCCTTCTAAGCTAAGCAGGAGTCCTCCAACTGCGTTACTGCCAGTAGGGGGTGATGATTTGAAATCACTAGAGACAGGCAGGTTCCCTGGAGTCCTGCAGAGCTTGCCTGTCCTTCACGATTGAAAATGTGATAGTGAAACAGCACCCCCCACTGGTAGGATCATAGGTGGAGGACTCCCGCTCAGCTTAGAGGGAACAGTGATTAACACCAGTAAATACAAACTCCCAGCGATGTCATCAACTGCCTCTTCCCTTTTTATGGGTGCAGGCTTGTAGAGGGGCATCTTTCTTATTTCATTGGCTATGTATATTTTTTTTTATTTACTCATCCATATGATTTTACACTCACAAGGGAGATCTGTGGACAGAATACATGCAACAGCTCATCTTTAAATATTACTGACCATAGTCCCATCTGCAACTCTCTCTGGCTCCAGCTTGGCCTTGCTGGCCTTCTCGAAGCAGCTTGCATCTGGCCCGTGGGGAGTCATCATGCTGTGCAAGCTGGCCCCTCCAGCCTGAAACCCTTCTTCTTTCGCTTCATAGTGACCTTTGATCAGTCCCATGAATTCACTCATGCAGTTCCCTACAAATACAGAGGTAAGTGCTAGTATCTTGCCACCAAACACCCAGGACACACATTAAATTGTTGGAACTCTATGCCAGGGGTCAGTGAAATGACACAGATATATTGCATCCAATGAAACTGTTTTTTTACACCAATGCTGAGAATTTTAGGATGACAGCTATACAGTGTTAAGAGAGGAAAATATTTTTCAGGCTAGATATCATTCACACTGGTTTTGAAGTTGTTAGAAAGAGTGATAGCCAGGCAATTTATTCTCTGCGGTCACAATTTTGACTCTGTGAATCCGGCGCCAGAGCCCAGGAACAGTTCTTGTGTCCATCCAAACTAGTTCCTTTTAATATCAGGGCTCTCATCAAGGCACTGCTCCATCTAATTGCTTAAACAGCAGCATGCCAAACCAGCAGCATACCGTTAGAGCCGTTGGTGTCCTCAATAGCACACCCAACCCTTTGTGCACCCCTTCGTGCGGCATGGGCAGCGATTGGAAATCGACTACCAGCAATTTTATATTTTTAGTATACGTTTTTAAGTCTAACCTATAACCATTCATATATCTGAATTATACCATTGTTACTACTTTATTTGCAATTAGTTATTGTGTTGTTTCACACAATTGTATGTCAACTATCTTTAATTATATACACTGGTTAGTTAATTAATTCAGAGTTTATGTATGGTCCTATATCTTATAATTGGTCTAGACTTAGTCTTGCCCAATCAAAATTGGCTTGATAACCAAACTAGTTTTTTGACTACCTTATATAATCCTTCTCATTTGGCTAATTAACAACCAAACTAATGCACTAGAAGATTTCTACAGTATTCCAGTGATCTGTATACCCAGACTTCTCTTAAAATGGTTTCCAAGTAGAGAAGGACTAGCTCAATCGTAACAAACACTGGTCATCTAACTAGCTCCAGACAAATCCTCCTCCAACATTCAAACTCTCTAACAAATCAAGATCAGCGTCATTTCAACTAAGTCATCAATTAATTACAATCACACTGTCAAATAACGCCACTGTCTCTACCAATTCCACTAACTTACATTAATGCTAGATCGATCAGTAATAAAACTGAAACTATTAAAGACTGGATTGAAGAATCACAACCTGGTTTTATACTAATAGCAAAAACTTGGTTATGATCTAAAGATGACCCTGTCCTCCAAGATATATGTCCTACCGATTACAATATTGCACATCTCACAAGAGCTAAGAAAAGAGGAGGTGGAATTCTGTAATATATTTCTTCCATCAAGTCAATATCACTTCTAAACTTCTATCACCTCATCTAGAAATAATTGCATATAATATTTCTGATGACTCATTAACAAACAACATTAATATCTTGCTGCTCTTCCATCCCCTGGCAACTGGATTGCAGTTGAAGAAGAACTCCAACACCTATGTCAAATCAGATAACCTATGTTTGATTGGTGACATTAATCTACATTTAGACAAACTAGAAGACCCACATACTAAACGTTTCCTAGATTTTTCTTGAAACGTGGCAGTTCTCCACTCCCTTTGGAAATTCCTCCCACACCAAAGGACATCAATTAGATCTATTCACACACCAACTCACTGATCCAACATATTTCTTTATTTCTAATCCTTCATGTTATCGAATTGAACATTCCTGAAAGACGATGGAAAAATTATTCTAACTCCTATCCCAAAGAATCCTAAGATTAGTAGAAGTGAAGTATCTAATTACAGACCTGTAGCTTCCATTCCTTTATTAGTAAAAGTAATGGAAGGTTTAGTAGCTAATCAGCTCATGGATTACCAACAGGCCTTTTCCATTCTTCACAGCTCACAATCGGGATTCTAACTATCCTTCAGCACTGAGACTTGTACAGCGCTGCGTAACCCTAGTAGTGCTTTAGAAATGTTTAGTAGTAGTAGACAGTACTCAGTACCCTTATTGCAAATTTCACAAAAGAATTGAACATAGGCAGAAAAATCATAATTTTACAATTTGATATGTCCAGTATGTTTGTCACGGTCAACCTTATTATATTAATATATCTATTAGACCACTTTGAGATTAATGGAACAGTCTTAAAATGGTTCCACAACTTCTTATTATCAAGATCCTACCAAGTAAAACAATCTAGTCATATCTCCTCAACCTGGGACTCAAGATGTGGTGTTCCACAAGGTTTCCCTTTATCTCCCATATTATTCAATACCATGATGGCACCATTGGGTTACTCACTGGAGGCTCATAGATCCTTCATCTATGCTAGTGATGTCAGAATTTACATTCCTTTCAATAACGGACTAATAGAAATTCTGCATGAGATTAAAATCAGTTTAGATTTGATGCAATCTTGGGCATCCAATTTCAAGCTCAGACTTAATAGGGAAAAGACTAAATTCTTCCTACTTACCAATCCCTTTCAACCCATTTCCTTAAAAAAACTTCACTATTGACAACACAACAATAAATGAAAATCATGGGTATAACCATTTATCAACACATCATTCAAGTCTCAGGTTTCTAAAGTGGTCTCAAACGTCTTCCATGCATTGTGGAAATTAATGTCCTTTCTTCCCAAGCTCTATACTTCATACCATTATCCAGTCTTTGGTATTATCCAGAGTTGACTATTGCAATGTCATATAAGTGGAAATTAAGATGTCTCTCCTACAAAAATTACAAACGGCACAAAACACTGCAGCTTGCCTTGTGTGTAGGGCTTGTGAAGGCTTCCCCTCTTTTATTAAAACTTCACTGACTTCCCATCAATGCCAGAATCACCTTTAAAATATGTGTGACTGTATACCAAATTCTCTACGGTTTATCTCCTTCTTACATGCAATATCTAATTGATTTACTTCCACGTAATACAATAATAGCCTCTAGAGGATACCTTATCCTCCATTTTCCAAATTGCAAAGGTTTACCTTACAAATCAATTCTCGTCACAGATTTTACTTACCAAACTTTGGAATGCAAATAAGATGTATAGATGATTACTTGAGATTTTTTATATTATTAAAGGCATTTCTGCTAAGTACCCATCTTATAAATAGACAATAAACTAATATTGCCTTGTATTCTTATCTGTTTCAACATAATCAGAACTTTAGCCTTAACTCATAATAAACTTGTAATTGTGCTAATATGTTAAAATTGTTAACCGACTGTATTCTAATTTGATGTTTTCTTGAATGTAAGCCACATTGAACCTGAACACATTTGGGAAAACGTGGGATACAAATGTCATAAATAAATAAACATGACAGAACAGAATAAATTAGAATCACATTCACTAACCATCATTTTCAGAACATAGCCTTTGACAGGAGGATGAGGGTGACTATATTTTATATCTTCAATCCAGTGGTATAATTCATCCTGCTATACACTTTTTATTCTTTTGTGACATAGCTTGGTATAAGGCAGTAACTTACGGTGATAATAAGGAGGTCGAAAGGTGTGGTCAGCCACCCCCCAGCGGGGAGGGAAGATGACAAAATCAGCAATGGCTACCCCAGGCTGTGTGGACTTGGCAGTCAATACAGTGAAAATAGAGGGATCCTAATGAAAACAAAGAACAAACCAAGGTGAGCACAACCAAAGGGCTAAGCCCATGCCCATTAAAGAGCTCAACAGATTTCTCTTTTATGTAGACTTCTACACACCCATTGTATTTCTAATCCCAGACATCCTATTTTGACTCTAGATAGGGCACCTTGGTAATAATACTGAAAACGAGTGAAGGTCTACTAATGCTGACATCCATTGATTTGGCACCAGACACGTTTTTATACTTAGGACCAGATTACTATTATTATTATTTTATGTAAGTAATGCCCTCATGCTTTTATCCCTAAAAATGTTTCAGAACATATTCTTGAACATGGTGCTCGATGGCCACCCTACCACTGGAGCAAGTAAGCAAATTGAACATTTGGCTGCCAATGCACATCAACTGGCGTATGACAAACATTTCTTGGATGGAAGGCCCTTAAATTTCCTTTGCATCCTGTCCCAAAAGCAGCACCCTAATGCAGGGGCTTTCAACTCAGTCTTCAGGGCACACCCAGCCAGTCGGGGTTTTCAGGATATTCCCATTGAATTCAATGGGGTCGATATTCAGACCACGGTAGGCAGCCTGGCTAACTTCCACAGTCGACGGTGAGATTGGATATTCAATGCTGGGCCATTTCCAGTGACCAGCATTGAATATCCACTTTATTTTTGGCCAGTTTAAATTTAACAGGCCAAGCCAATATTCAGCACTGGCTGGTTAAGTTTCAACTGGCCAAAGATCGGCCTGCTGTAAACTAAGGGGCCTTTTTACTACGGTGCGTAAGTGCCTATGCACATCTAACGTGTGTCAAATTGGAACTACTGCCTGGCTACCACGTGCCCCAGGCGGTAATTCCATTTTTGATGCGTATACAAAACACGCAGTACAAAATATTTTCTATCGCGTGGTACTTATCCGGTGTTACGCACCAGTTTATGCGGGTGAGACCTTACCACCAAGTCAATGAGTGGCGGTAAGGTCTCAGGCTGAAAATGGACATGCGCTGGTTTTAATTTTGCACACACATCCATTTTCGGCCACAAACAAATAAGACCCTTTTTCCAGGCAATCTGAAAAATGGACCTGCGTGCGTCCAAAACACATGCCTACACCAGCGCAGACCATTTTTCGGTGCACCTTAGTAAAAGGGTCCCTTAGCCGGCAATGTGCTAAACATTAGTGGATATCCAGTTATATTGTGTGATATAACCAGTTAGCCAGGAATATTCAACGGGAGATAACTGGCTATCTCCCGCTTAATATTCATGGATAGCTGGTTAAGCACTATTTAACCGGCCAAGAGCCATTCCTGGCTGGTTAAATGGTGTTGAATATCATGGGGAATGAGTTGAAAACCTCTGCCCTAACACTATCCTGCTGATTGCATTCATCTGCTGGGTCAGCCGTCACACTCAGGAAAGCCACCCAAACTGATTCGTTGGTTGCTTTTCTCAAGTTGCTTGTTCACAGTAATTGTGCTGAGATGCAAAGGGTCTTGTGACATGATCATGGCTCTGGGGAAAGGGAGCAAAGCAAGGAACACAGCACACATGCCAGCTCATTCTCTAACCATCAGGACTGTAATCCAATCAAACTGTGCACCATGTTTATTATTTACAACCAATTTTTATACCAGCAACAGTGAACAGAATCATGAGTAAATTACTGAGGGCCCAATATGAAAAAAACAACTGAGTTCCTATATTTTTGCTCCTAAATTATGCTCTTAAATCTGTTTCCAATTTTCAGCCAAATTTAGGGGCCTTTTACTAAGACGCGGTAGGGCTAAAGTGCGGTTAGCATGCACCAAGTCGATACTACTGCCAAGGTAATTTTGATGTTGGTGTGTACTGTTTCCTGTGGTAGAAAATATTTTTCTATTTTTTACCATGGGGGGTGTTCCTGGCAGTATTCGGCAGTGCAGCCACATTGGTGTGTGCTGCATGATTACCGCGTGAGTAACATGTGAACCTCTCTGTTAGATCAATGAGGTGGTGGTAAGGGCACAGGCAGAAACTAGCTGTGCGCTACTTTTAAATTTAGGACACAGCCATTTACTGCCCCAATAAAAAAGCCCTTTTTCCCAGCTGCGGTAAAAAAATGGCCCAGCGTGCACCAATTTCATGCGTCCAAACCAGGGGCTTAGCTACGAGGGGCCATGGGGGCATGGGCCCCCACAGATTACACCCTGACCCCCCTCTATAATTGACCTCCCTGCTGCCGCTGCCGCATCAGGTACCTTGTTTACTGGCGAGGGTCCCCAATCCCCGCCAGCCTAAGAGTCTTCTTCAGCGCCGGTCGACTCTGGCGCCTTCATTGTGTGATCATCTGTTTCTGACGCCTTATGGCCTGCATGGGTCCAAAGTAGCGGGGGGGGGGCGGTCAGCAGCGGGGGGGAGGTGGCTAAACAGTGTCCCCCCACCTCAGTCTCTGGCCCCCCCTCCCGCCAAGGTCTGGCTACGCCCCTGGTCCAAACTACCTCAGACCACTTTTTACCGCAGCTTAGTAAAAGGGCCTCTTAGAAGCCTAAGTTTTCAGCAGAAAAGTCATCTTAATTTAGGAGCTTAAAAGCTACGCTTATAAATTTAGAAAGGTCATTCATTTGCTTACATTTGTGAACTTAATTTATGAGCCTAGTGCTGAAATCAGTGCTAAACTCTTAATTTCTTTCTCCCACCTAAGTCTAATCCTGTTACCACCCACTTTTCAAGCTCCTAAATTTAGGAGTTTAGTGAAATTTTGAATATAAAGTTAAGTTATGCACTCCGTCCTAGTAAATTTTTCCAAGAGACCAATTTATGAGCATTACTCTCAATTTTAGGAGCATAAATCCTTTAGATACAGGGTCCTACACAGGCTATATGTGCAGCTCAAGTGAGCTCTGTGGCTGTAGCCCCAGCTCATGGCTTTAAACTACAAAAATATTAGGGGTAGTTATAGATTCTGGGCTATCTTTTCACCCTCAAATTTCATCTGTTATAGGAAAGTGTTTTTTTTTAGTGGACTACCTTAATACATCTTTTGATTAGCTTGCGAATGTAATTCTTCTGATCTGAAGAGGAAGGGTTACCTTTGAAAGCTAATCGAAAGATGTATTAAGTTAGTCCAATAAAAAACGTACCATCTTATTTTCTTTTCTATGTTTTGATTTCTTTCTATTTATTACCTTTTAAAGTGGACTAAGATGGCTACCACACCACTTTAAACTTTGGCAAATTCCCTCGATTAGGCAGCTGCTAGTACCAAAGGCTCTTCGTAAATAGTAGTAGTAGTAGTATCCTGACTCATTCATTTGTTCTGACACATTTGGATTATTGTAATTCTTTGATACAAAATGCAGCTGTGAAACTAATAACTGGGGCAAAAAAGTTTAACCATGTAATCCCATTACAAAGGCCAAACATTGGTTAATATCAAAACACGTATCAATTATAAAATTTATTTATTTATTTATTTATTTATTTATTTATTTATTTATTGCATTTGTATCCCACATTTTCCCACCTATTTGCAGGCTCAATGTGGCTTACAGAGTTTTGTTATGACATGATAGTCATTCCAGGTTATCAGATACAATTGGTAATGTACAAGGTTTAAGTAAGGGAAGAGAAAAGGAGGATGTTATGCAGGATAGTATAGAAGGTGGACTATAATACTGGCTGGGTTGGTGAGGTAGTTTTGTAAGGCTATGGGTTATCTTTGTAGGCCTTGTTGAAGAGATATATCTTCAGAGATTTGCAAAAGTTAGTTATTTCTTTGCTTACTTTGGTTCAAAATACTTAATATTTCTATTCTTCCTATTTTGCTATTTGGTCCCATATTTCTCTCCTCGTTCACCCCACCAAAATCTTTTGACAATTCCATCATTCTGTCAAGTTGTTTTTTAAACTTATTCCATATTTAATGTTATGGGTCCTACACTATAAACCCAGCTTCTTTTATCTTAGACTGGAACACTTGCAAAGAATAAAAATCCATTTATTCCAACAAGTATTTGGATAAGGTCCCCCCCCCCCAAGTTAATAATAAATACAGTTGGAACATAGTCCGGAAATGTCAGCTACTGTTATAAGTTCTTTTTAAGTTTTTTTTTTAATTGGTGTGTGTTTTTGTATGACAGGACCTCACAAACACAGGCAGTTTGCAGTGTAAAGTCAATGGAAAAACTTTATTGGTGAACAAGCAATCAAGCAATACAATCTGTTCCCCTGTACTGACTCCATTCAACCCTAGGTAACAACCCCAATAACATGTACTTCCTTCTCTCTTAGCCATTCTACCTTCTTCAGTATAATTCCAGTTACTGTTACCACCCCTCTCGGCTGGACTGTAGTGATGTGCTCCCAGATACCTGATTGTTGTAGTCGTGGCGAATATCCAGGGAACACACACTCACAGCTGAGGGAGTGGAACAAATAAACTAACCTCGTCCTTTACTCTCAAAGAATAAAGGAGGAAAAGAAGCTAAATTTAGGATTTGTTCCTGAACTGGAAGAACCGCACCTTCAGATCTGCAAATTATCTTTTTCTTTATTGAATACAAATGCAAGCAAATTTTCATTCAAATAAACTCAAATTCACAATTAGTGTGTGGCTTAATAGAACTGCAATAACATATTCAACATTCAAATGTAGAACTACATGTACACCCTTAACTTTTTCTGTTTCTTTCAACAAAATCACCTAAAAAGGCAGAAAAGAACCTTTTCAGATAAATATTTAAATTGTCTTTTAATCAAAATCAGATATTTGTTTTAATACTCTTTCCTTCCTATTGATATCAGAATTTGAGTCTTTATGGGTATTATGGATGTTTGTGCAAGGATCTCACTTGAACCTAGAACACTTAGGCAAGTCAGGAAAACATGGATTTTTTATATTTGATGTTGTTCTGTTCTTTAGTTTTCCCTTAAAATGTTGTAAACCAAAAAAAAAACTATATGTCCTTCAACACCCTTTGCCAATGTCACTTAGCTGTGGTTGAGTTTATTTAGGTGAGGTCTTTCTTGCGTTGGAGCTCAGCCGGAACCCTTCAGAGGATAATCTCTTCTTCCTAAACCTCACTTATAAAGAAAATAATCAGGGAAGCAAAATCTTAAACTCCCTGTACTTGTTCAGGAAATGACTCCACTCTGGTGACAATCATTTCTCAATACTGTGGCCAAACTCTCTAATTGAAATAAAATAAGTTAAAGGTTTTCTCACTACAAAACCTATTTCTCACTGTTGATTCCCTATTGTAAACTTTTGCAGAAGAAGGCTTTTGCACTGCTTTCAGGGATCTCACACAGTAACCCATTCCATATTCAAATAGTAATACAACATTCCATCTCACAGACTTCACATAAAAACATAACATTTCCCTGCACAGCTATCAGATCAATCTTGAGAATACAGCATACTCATACAAAAGCAGTGCTTAATCTGCCACCTGGCAAACCTTGCACTGAACTCAGAGCACTCACAAACAATACACCTTTTCCACAGACACAGCCTAATAGCTTCTTTCTCTAAATAACAGATTCACCTTCAATTTTCCCTTAATCCCCCTTTAAATTCTAGCACATTTCTTTCCCTGACACCCTTATAGTTTTTCTCACTTAGTATAACTACCAGCAGAAATCACAGTCTCCCACACTCCTGTGTCTCAACTGTTTTTCCCTATTCTAAAAAGAGTAGGCAGCCATGTGTCCACTTAATACCTTAGCATACAGACTCTCATTCCACAAAATTGTAACTCACTTTTTATCTCTTGAAACCCAGTTCTATCTCTGAAACACCCTTCACACTCACCTCAGCTCACTTTCAATATCAAAGTACCCTTTTTCAATGTCACATTTCACTTTAAACTCATAAAATATACTGTTTTCTTTTACATTACACAGACACACACCATACGGTTTTCTTTTCCAGTCCTTCCCGGCAGGGAAAATTTTTTCCCACCCAAATCAGCGCAAATTCAGCCCAAAACCCGCCCAAAGTCGACCCCCGCCCCTGACACCCCCACCCCTGCCGTCATCAACCCCGCCCCTGCCGTCATCGGCCCCGCCTCTTCCGTCACTGGCCCCACCTCCCCGTCATCGGCCCCACCCAGAACGTCACTAACCGGAAAACCGCCCATTTGGGCAGGAAAACCGCCCACCTGGCAACACTGCTTCCTGGCTCTCTTAGCTCAGCAGTCTCCCTAGCAACTCACCCCCCCCCCTAGAGGAACACCTGACATCACTCAACCAATCAGCTTGTCAGCTAAAGACTGTTTTTTTTCTCTGATCTGTTTAGAATCTTGGCTGCTCTCCCTCCCCCATAGAAGTTACTGCAAAACTTCCTATATAGAGAGTTTCAAAGTCAATTTTAACCTGACTTGTACCCAAAACAGCAAGGAACATTTTATAGTACAATCCCCACTTAATCATGGTTTATTCCTTGAAAAATAAAACCATATTTAAGAAACATCTCACACTTCACCTAACTCCATTAATAATTTCCAAACTAACTTTAAACCTTTTCCAGCCAGCAGCATCCACCAAAACCCTGGAACAGCCCCCCCCCCCCCCGCCCCCCAGAGCCCCAGGAAAAAACATTTAATATATGTTACCATATATTACATTACTCAAACATAAGTCCATGCCTGAGAAAAAAAAGGCACTCTTTACCTTTGCAGTCTGCTGTTTCATGCAATCCCTGGGTATCTACAGGGTGCAAACCGCTGAGCTAGTGCAACTCCTAGCTTTCCTGGAACGCCCCCACAAGCAGTGACATAGCTATGGGGGCCACAGGGGCCTGGCCCCCTAAATTGGCTCTGGGACCCCCAAATTGGTTCTGGGCCCCTGGTTTGGTTGGCGGGGGTCTCCAACCCCCACCAGCTGAAGCCTTTGTCCAGCACTGGTCTCCGGCGCTGCTTCATTGCCTGTTCTGCTCTCTCTTCCCCTCACGTCCAACAGGCTCATTTTATTGAAACTGAGCATGCGCATGCCAGATGTGAAGGGAAGAGAAAGCAGGGCAGGCAATGCTGTGGCGCCGGAGACCAGCGCTGGACAAAGGCTTCAGCTGGTGGGAGTTGGGGACCACCACCAGCCAAGGTATGTGCAGCGGTGGCAGTGGGTGGGGAGTGGCAGGGCCCCTCACTTTGGCCTCCTCCCACCTTGAAGTCTGGCTACGCCCCTGCCCAGCCACTGCCTTGGGAGAACTCCTTCCCTTGGAGCTTCTCTCCTGGAGACCCCTTCAATTTGGACTTCTCCCCCTGGAGAGCTCCTCCCTTGGGGCCTCTCAGAACTGTTCTGCCACAGGGGATTTAACCACCTCCTTGCCTGAGCCCCACCCCTCTGACAGCATAATAGCACCACTTGCTGTATGGTGGTTTAACTTCAACACCAGTGACGGAGTGTTCCTTGGAACACCTGCCATTATACCCCTCACTCCCTCACAAATATTTATGTTACTTTGTGAATTATAAACCACCTTGATAGCATGACCCTAAGGCAGTATAATCAAATAAATACAGAACTTGACCTTGAACTGTCCCTAGATTCAACACTGCAGTGAGTAAAGCAGTAGTCTCCAATGTCAGCTGCAGTCAGCTTTACTGCAGCGTCAAGTTTACTGCTCATGACTGTCCTGATCTCTTTCAACATGGTCACTTCTCATCTGCAGCAACTCTAAATGTTTTCCACGTCTTCGTGTTGTCTACAGACATTTCCCGTTTTGGAAGTTTGCAGTTCCTACTGATGTAGCAGTCTGTTCTGAAATGGAGGATTCACTCAGGAACCTCTTCTAGACATAATGTTATGGTAAAGAACTACCTCACTTTTTTCTGTCTACTCAGAACAGATACCAATAGCAGCCAGTATCCTGCTCTTCTGAGGGGCAATTGGTTTCCAAATCTCACTGCTATCTCCAGACATGTAACTGCTGAAACCTAAGGCTTTATCATAGTGACATAATTAGTAGTTCTCAGATTCGGTCCACCCAGTCCATTGCCCTTGTCTAGTCATCTCTTTTCCTTGCCACTACCTTTTGACCTTCAGTGCCTTCATTTTCCATCTTTACTGAATTCTCCTTAGCTCTAGCTTCTGCTGCTCTTTCATGTACAACACCATGTTCATTTTACTAATACGTGTGGACTGGAGGCCCAGTCCCTGCTCAAATAAGTTATTAGAACTTACAGCATGATCGAAAGCAACACAGTTAATAACCATGAAGTTCTCCAGGTTGTATTTATATGGTGTGTAGTTCCCATGCCAGGCCACAACATTGAATGGGGAGAAATGCTATAAAAACCAACAGAAAGAAGATTTTAGTAATTTTAACTTGCTCTGCTTTTTATTAAAGCAAATAAAAATATACTGATCTCAAAATAAAACGTTTAAAACTGTTATTAGGTATGTGAAATGAAAGGAACTCAACACCTCTCACCCTCTGACTTGGTGGAAATAGTTCAGCATATAAACAAAGTATCTAAAATGTGCCTTCACAGGTATAATGAAAGAGATAACAGGTGAACCAAGATAGAAACCTCAAGGAATCTAATCAAGGAGTTTAAGCAAGGACAGAGTATCAAGGAGTAGACTGTACCAACAATATCAAAATCAGCAGATAGGTCAAGGAGGATGAGGATGGAGTAATAACCTCTAGCCTTCGCCCTGAAGAAGTTAGTAGAAACCTTAGCAAAGGCCATCTCAGTGGAATGGAGAGGGCAGACGTCAGATTGGAGCAGACCGAGAATGGCTTAGTTTTTATGAAACTCAAAGCAATGAAGGTAGCCTGGTTTGTTCAAGTAAAAATCACTGAAGCCTGAAGTGTTTTCATGGCTTCTTACTGTTTTGGATGAACGCAACTGTTAAGTTGATGCCAACGTTGCAGCTCCAGATAAATGTAAGTAAAAATATTCCTGCATTTCTAGAAAGGGCAGCTCACATCCCACACATATTCACATGGTAAGTGGGCAATTCTATAAATAAGGCACTAATATTTATGCACCAAATACGTGTATGTATGCGTGTACACATATGCGTGAATGCTGAAAACCGCTTAAGAATATTCTGTAAATGCATGCATATCTTACATAGCACAAATAGAGGCCCTCTTACAGAGCATCGGTAAGCCCAACGCAAGCTTACCGCTCGCTCTTTTGGGACTACCGCCGGCCCAACGCGGCCACCAGCTGTAGTCCCACTCCGAGTATGGTGCCATTTATGGGGGAAAAAGAAAACTCCTGGAAATGGCTAGCATGGCGGTAACATGGTGGTAATTGGGCATTGCTAAGCGCTGCCCGGTTACTGCCGGGTTAGTGCCGAAGCTATTATCGCCAATTCAATGAGTGGCGGTAAGGTCTCCCCACAGCATGGCCATGCGGTGAGAGTTCTCACCACGTGGCCATTTTTTTCGGGTTTTTAGTGGCTGTGGGAAAAAGGGCCCTGGTGCGCGGGAAAAACAGCCCCTGCCACCAGCACAGGGCCCTTTTTCCCACAGCTTAGTAAAAGGACCCCATAGACAGTCACACACATGGACAAAGTCTGGGTGGAGCATAGGTGGGATTGATACTTATGCATGCAATTTATAGCATGCTATAAGTTACGTGCATATTTATAGTTTACATGCATGTGAGTCCCACCCATGCTTCACTAGATTCCACCTATGTATGCACCCACCTGTAAAGTGTGTGCTATGTAAGATATGCACCTATTTTCAGTGAGTGTTTGTATAAAAGCTATAGGTGGGATTCTATATATGACACCTAAAACATCTGTGCAGAAAACATTTTCCACTTAAGTATATTCTGTAAGTGGTGCCTAGATTTAGGCACGGTATATAGAATTACGTTTAGTTAATATCCCAGTGCCTAAAACAATGCACATCCATTTACACCAATGAAAATGGCGTAAATCCCGGTGCGTAGATTTAGGCACACTGGGCCATATTCTATAACTATGCGTGTAAATTTCAGAACACCCATGAAACGCCTATTTCCCCACCCATAACCATGCCCCTTTTTGGCTGCAAGTGTTAGAAGTTGGGCTCACTGCGTTACAGACTATGCTTAGTGAGTTGTGCGTGTAAATTCTAATTATTGCCAATTAGTGTTCGTTATTGCTTGTTAAGTGCTGTTATCAACGCTGAATGGTTTGTTAAGCCAATTAAGTTACATGTGTTGTTACAGATTATGCTTGGATTTTGGTGCAGATCTCTAGGTGTGCTATATAGAATCCGGGGCATAGCGGCCATCTTGAAGATTGATCCTATAGAGCAGGGGTAGGCAACGCCAGTCCTCGAGAGCCATAGGCAGATCAGGTTTTCAGGATATCCACAATGAATATGCAGGAGATAGATTTGCAAGCACTGCCTCCATGGTAGGCAAATCTATCTCCTGCATATTCATTGTGGATATCCTGAAAACCTGACCTGCCTGCGGCTCTCGAGGACCGGAGTTGCCTACCCCTGCTATAGAGATATGCTTGAATGTGGAAGAACTCTGTTCACATGAGTTATTAGTGGCTCTGTTTAATGGATGTGATTATATTTTTCTTTTTGTTGCACAAATTTGAAACATTGCTGCTTCTTTTCAGAAGACCAGCTCTGAAGCTGATTGCGGCAAAACATGCATGTCGGCTTTGATCTGTTCATCTTTCAAAGACGTGTGTAGTTTGCACATAGGAAATTCTATATGCTGTGATACAGTAATACAAAAGACAAGTTTAAAGTGAGATGTAAGAGACTTGAAGGTTTGAAGAATATTGCTTTAAAACAAGAAAATAAGAAATGACCAAATGAAGATTATAGCGGTCTGGAGCACACTGGTGAAATGGTCTGTTAGCACCTTTATGAACCTCATCTGATGGTCATTCAAAAAGATGACTTTACGTTCAAGTGAACATGACTTAGGCTATATCTACAATGAGACTTTGAAAATAATTTTTTAACGGTTTGGATATGTGGGTTTGAGGTTTACTTATTTATTCCAAACTGTGAAACTTTAGTGCCCTTTTAAGTGATTCATCATATTTACAGAATAGCACATGGTCAGAATTTTGACATTTATTTATTTATTCATTCATTCATTCATGACATTTATACCCCACATTAGCCCACAATAGACTCAAGTTCAATGTGGCTTACAAACAAACAATAAAGTGAATAAAACATAATAATGTACAGATTATAACACAAATTACAATAAGTTCTAGAAGCAAATTAATTCATGTGCAGTAAGTAACCAGGGATTTAGACTATCTCAAGGACAAACAAATAATTAAGGGTGGATAGGTGAGAGCATAATTAGGCAGGACTAGATTTAAGAAAAGGGTGTAGGTAAAATTAAAATACAGTTCTTTGTATTCAGAAAGGCCAGACTGAAGACTTCTAAAGGTTAGGTAATCATCTGTAAACTTGATTGATTTAGGAAGAGAATTCCAAATTTTGGTGCCTTGGTGGAGTAATTAGCAGAGTGAATTGTTTTTTATATCACATTCTTACAGATAGGGAAATGTAAGACAAGATATTCTCTAGATGATGAAACAGCATTACGAGGAGGTAATTCAATAAGATTATTCATAGATGATAGGGCTGCCCTTTGGATCATATGACTTTGTTAACCTTTCCAAAAGTTCATTCGTCAACTCGTTACATTGCAGCTAAATTATGGAACAATATTCCTGTACAAATTCGGATCATTGATTCATATTATCAATTTAGACAGCCTTTGAAAACTTTAGTGTTTAAAAAATATTTCTGAATGTATGGGTCTAATATTGGTATCTGAATCTTAGTGTAACCTGCTTTGATTCCAATTGGATTAAGCGGGATATAAGAGCTGGAAATGGAATGGAATGAATGGAATATATGCCATTATTTTAAACATATATGTGATGAGTACATAAATGTTAAACCCCACTTGACAGAATTACTTCCTAAGGGGCCCTTTTATTAAGATGCGTAGGCGCCTACACATGTCCAACGTGCATCAGTTTGGAGCTACTGCCCGGCTACTGTGAGCCCCGGGCAGTAATTCCATTTTTTACGCATGTCCGATAGGTGCAGCAGAAAATATTTTTTATTTTTTACTGAATGGCACTAACCGGGCTGTAATCGGCAGTGTACGCGAGCTGACAATTACCACCTGGTTAATGCGTGTGACCTTACCGCTAAGTTAATGGATAAGGTAAGGTCTCAGGCCCAAAATGGACGCACACCAATTTTGTTTTGCCGCATGTCTATTTTCGGCCCAAAAAAAGGCCTTTCTTGCAGGTGCACTGAAAAATGGATCTGCACTCATCCAATACATGTGTCTACACCAGTGCAGGCCATTTTTCAGCGTACCTTAGTAAAAGGACCCCTAAGTGCTGGATTCATTAAATGCACTCAGAATTTGATGCAGAAAAATTGGTGCTGAACAGTATTCTATAACGCGCATTCCGGGATCGGCACCCTTTATAGAATAGTGAGTAGCACCAGGATCCAAGCTCAACTGTGGGCATGAGGAGCTACTCCAACTGAAACCAGGTGTAAATCCCAGCGTACTAGTTGCACTTAGATCCACACTGTTCTATAACACTGCTTGCATTTAAGGGAAAGCCCCTGACCCACCCATACCCCTCTTATGGCCACACCTCCATTGCATATCCACACTATAACATTGCATGCATTTTAAGAGAAAGCCCCTGACCCGCCTATAACCCTCCCATGGCCACGCCCCCTTTGCAGATCCTGAGCCGACAAAGATAAGTGTATTCTAATTTTTTATGTGCTTATTTGTTACGCAAAAGTTAGTGTCCACTTTATAGAATTATCCCCTAAGTGTGCAATACATAACAGAGGATTTTCGAAAGTGCTAAGGATTCTTATACCTGTTGGGCTGCAAAGAGCTTGCCCTGGAACTTGCTAATGATTGTGTAACCACTGGGTACTTCGCGGTCTTCATACCAGGCTGTAGGCACCAGGAAATCTCGGGGGTTAGCCAACCCATTGGCTCCTGGAATGGGGAAAGAAGCAAAGGTTGATGGGCAGCGGACCAGGTGTGCATGAGAAACTCAGTTGATGTAGCTGCCAGACCACCAAAGCATGTCTTTCATTTCCTCATTCCACAAGGCAGCACACTGAACAAAAACACATTAAAGGTCTCCCCCCCCCCCCCCCCCCAACATACACTCCCCATCATAATATCTCAAACATAATATCTCTGCAGACTTCACTTACCTAGCAACCAAATGGTGGAACTCCTTACCACCCAAAATGAGAAATATGCAGGAATATACTAGATTCCACAAAATCCTCAAATCGTTCCTATTCAAACATACCCTCACAAAGAACAACCATGTCTCAAACATTTAATTATTACCTGAATTGGTTATTACTCTATTTACCATTAACTTTCTCTTTGCTTCATGTACAATTTCTCATTTATAATAGATTTTCTAAATGTTAAACATCCATAGCTATCCCAGTATGTTTATGATACTGCATTGTAAAATTGGATTCTTACAACAAATTACTTTCTTATGCATTATTATGTATCCAATACTGTTTATTGTAAGCCACATTGAACTCAAACTTGTTTGGAATAATGTGGGAAATAAATGTCATAATTAAACAAATGTAACAAGCAGATACTTTTCCTAGGCACTTCAGTTCCTAGGTGTTTATAAACTGTAAATGTAAGGGCTTGATAATCGGCCTGTGGCAGTCGGCAGTTTTTAGCTGCTGACAGCTGTGGGCTGAATTAAGCCTGGATATTCAATGCCGTGCCATGTCCCAGGCTCTGGTACTGAATATCCGACTAAGTGCAATCATGAAGAAGTTAACCAGGAACTGGCCAATATTCTGACCGGTGCCTGGTTAGCTCGGTAGATAAATTTAGGACAGCCATTTACTAAGCTGTAATAACAAATGGGCTTAGCACACTCTTATTATATGGGTTATTCCCATGCACAAAGGCCATTTTTACCATGGGTGTAAAAACCCCAATTTTCATTTTGTTTCATTAATGATTGTATGCTAATGTTGCAACATTTTGTAGGAGGTAAACGCTCACTCTTTGCCTGTGATACACCCCCTATAAAAAAATACAAAAAACATTAGCCCTTAGCTAATATGGAATGCAATAGTGCTTCCTGCATTAGGATTTTTTTTTTGCTGCATAGGCGTGCATTAGTGCCTAATGCAGCTTAATAAAAAGACACCTTTATGCACTTATATAATCAGTTATGGGCCAGTGCTCAGAACTCTCGCGGTAAGCCAACAGACCTGAAACCTAGCTTGCCAATGTTCAAAGGAAATGGTATTCAAATTATATGTACGCTGGAAAAGCAAAAGCAAAGGGGGGAACATGCTTGGTGCATGCTCTGCTCCTGTGCATATGTGCCTGACAAACCCAAAAATGAAGCACACATTGGTTTTCTGCGCCTATAAATATAAGCATTTCAATTTTTTTTTCTTAGAAGGCTTACATTTAAACACAGGGAGCAGGCGCAAATGGGTGCTTTTACTTCTGGGTTTGCTCTGACTTGCACATATTCGACTCTTACTACCAGCACTTAGGGGCTTCCACAGACTTCCTTCTACTTCCAAATTATATAAAAACTGACACAAAGTTATTCAAAGTCGCTAAATGCAGGAGGATTGTGAAGAATTACAAGAGGACCTTACGAGACTGGGAGACTGGGCGTCTAAATGGCAGATCACATTTAATGTGAGCAAGTGCAAAGTGATGCATGTGGGAAAGAGGAACCCGAATTATAACTACATCATGCCAAGGTTCCATGTTAGGAATCACAGACCAAGAAAGGGATCTAGGTGTCATCGTTGATGATACGTTGAAACCTTCTGCTCAGTGTGCTGCTGCGGCTAGGAAAGCAAATAGAATATTAGGTATTATTAGGAAAGGAATGGAAAACAAAAATGAGGATGTTATAATGCCTTTGTATCGCACCATGGTGCGACTGCACCTTGAATATTGTGTTCAATTCTAGTCACCGTATCTCAAAAAAGATATAGTGGAATTAGAAAAGGTGCAGAGAAGGGCGACGAAAATGATAAAGGGGATGGGACGACTTCCCTATGAGGAAAGGCTAAAGCGGCTAGGGCTCTTCAGCTTGGAGAAAAGGCGGCTGAGGGGAGATATGATAGAGGTCTATAAAATAATGAGTGGAGTTGAATGGGTAGACGTGAAGCGTCTGTTTACGCTTTCCAAAAATACTAGGAATAGGGGGCATGCGATGAATCTACAAAGTAGTAAATTTAAAACGAATCAGAGAAAAATTTTCTTCACTCAATGTGTAATTAAACTCTGGAATTTGTTGCCAGAGAATGTGGTAAAGGCAGTTAGCTTAGCAGAGTTTAAAAAAAGGTTTGGACAACTTCCTAAAGGAAAAGTCCATAGACCATTATTAAATTGGACTTGGGGAAAATCCACTATTTCTGGGATAAGCAGTAGAAAATGCTTTGTACTTTTTTGGGATCTTGCCAGGTATTTGTGACCTGGTTTGGCCATTGTTGGAAACAAGATGCAGGGCTTGATGGACCTTTGGAGGGGCATTTCCGAAAGGGACGTCCAAGTTGCGATTTGGACGTCCTTGCAAAACAGTGAAATCTAGGGGCGGAGAAACCTGTATTTTTGAAACAAGATGGACGTCCATCTTTCATTTTGAAAATACCGTCAGGGATGTCCAAATCCTTAAACTTCACCATCCTTAGATTTGGACGTCCCTAGACATGGTTGTTTATGATTTTCGGCGATTTTCGAAACCAAAGACGTCCATGTCAGAAACAACCAAATGCAAGCCATTTGGTCGTGGGAGGAGTCAGCATTTCTAGTGCACTGGTCCCCCTGAAATGCCAGGACACTAACCGGGCACCCTAGGGGGCACTGCAGTGGACTTCATAAATTGCTCCCAGGTACATAGCTCCCTTACCTTGTGTGCTGAGCCTCCCAACTCCCCCCCCCCCAAAACCCACTACCCCCAACTGTACACCACTACCATAGCCCTTACGGTTGAAGGGGCACCTATATATGGGTACAGTGGGTTTGTAGTGGGTTTTGCAGAGCTCGCTGTTTCCTCCACAAATGTAACAGGTGGGGGGGTATGGGCCTGTGTCTGCCTGTCTGAAGTGCACTGCAGTACCCACTAAAACTGCTCCAGAGACCTGCATGCGCTGTCATGGTCCTGAGTATGACATCTGAGGTTGGCATAGAGGCTGGCACGACATATTTTGAAAGATGTTTTTTGAAGGTGGGAGGGGGGTTAGTGACCACTGGGGGAGTAACGGGAGGTCATGCCCGATTCTCTCCGGTGGTCATCTGGTCATTTAGGCCACCTTTTTGTGCCTTAGTCGTAATAAAAACAGGTCCGGGTGAAAACATCCAAGTGTTTGTCAGGGACATCCTTGTTTTTTTCGATTATGGGTCAAGGACGTCAAAAAGAGGACATGTCCGGGTAAATCCGGACATATGGTAACCCTACATAAGGTATGTACACTGCTGCCATCACCATGTGTATTTTTGAAAGTATGAAAGCCCACGTGTCCAATCCTGACCACAGGGAACACCTCCCCAAAATGTAGGATAAACTAAACGTCAGCCGGCGTGGCTAAACAGTAAGATAAAGGAAATCATTAGAGCCAAAAAACAATCCTTCAGAAAGTGGAGAAGAGAACCAACTGAAAGTAACAGGATAGATCATAAGGAATGCCAAGCCAAATGCAAAGCGGAGATAAGGAGGGCAAAAAAGGACTTTGAGAAGAAATTAGCGTTGGAAGCAAAAATACATAGTAAAAACTTTTTTAGATACATTAAAAGCAGGAAACCGGCCAAAGAGTCGGTTGGGCCGCTGGACGAAAATGGTGTTAAAGGGGCGATCAAGGAGGACAAAGCCGTAGCGGAGAAATTAAATGAATTCTTTGCTTCGGTCTTCACCGAGGAGGATTTGGGGGGGACACCGGTGCCGGAAAGAATATTTGAAGCGGGGGAGTCGGAGAAACTAAACAAATTCTCTGTAACCTTGGAGGATGTAATGGGTCAGTTCAGCAAGCTGAAGAGTAGTAAATCACCGGGACCTGATGGTATTCATCCCAGAGTATTAATAGAACTAAAAAATGAACTTGCGGAGCTACTGTTAGAAATATGCAATCTGTCCCTAAAATCGAGTGTAATACCGGAAGACTGGAGGGTAGCCAATGTTACTCCGATTTTTAAGAAAGGTTCCAGAGGAGATCCGGGAAATTATAGACCGGTGAGTCTGACGTCGGTGCCGGGCAAGATGGTGGAGGCTATTATTAAGAATAAAATTGCAGAGCATATACAAAAACATGGACTGATGAGACAAAGTCAGCACGGATTTAGTGAAGGGAAGTCTTGCCTCACCAATCTAATGCATTTTTTTTTTTGAGGGGGTAAGCAAACATGTGGACAATGGGGAGCCGGTTGATATTGTATATCTGGATTTTCAGAAGGCGTTTGACAAAGTGCCGCACGAAAGACTCCTGAAGAAATTGCAGAGTCATGGAATCGGAGGTAGGGTATTATTATGGATTAAGAACTGGTTGAAAGATAGGAAGCAGAGAGTAGGATTGCGTGGCCAGTATTCTCAGTGGAGGAGGGTAGTTAGTGGGGTCCCGCAGGGGTCTGTGCTGGGTCCGTTGCTTTTTAATGTATTTATAAATGACCTAGAGATGGGAATAACTAGTGAGGTAATTAAATTCGCCGATGACACAAAATTATTCAGGGTCGTCAAGTCGCAGGAGGAATGTGAACGATTACAGGAGGACCTTGCGAGACTGGGAGAATGGGCGTGCAAGTGGCAGATGAAGTTCAATGTTGACAAGTGCAAAGTGATGCATGTGGGTAAGAGGAACCCGAATTATAGCTACGTCTTGCAAGGTTCCGCGTTAGGAGTTACGGATCAAGAAAGGGATCTGGGTGTCGTCGTCGATGATACGCTGAAACCTTCTGCTCAGTGTGCTGCTGCAGCTAGGAAAGCGAATAGAATGTTGGGTGTTATTAAGAAGGGTATGGAGTCCAGGTGTGCGGATGTTATAATGCCGTTGTATCGCTCCATGGTGCGACCGCACCTGGAGTATTGTGTTCAGTACTGGTCTCCGTATCTCAAAAAAGATATAGTAGAATTGGAAAAGGTACAGCGAAGGGCGACGAAAATGATAGTGGGGATGGGACGACTTTCCTATGAAGAGAGGCTGAGAAGGCTAGGGCTTTTCAGCTTGGAGAAGAGACGGCTGAGGGGAGATATGATAGAAGTGTATAAAATAATGAGTGGAATGGATCGGGTGGATGTGAAGCGACTGTTCACGCTATCCAAAAATACTAGGACTAGAGGGCATGAGTTGAAGCTACAGTGTGGTAAATTTAAAACGAATCGGAGAAAATTTTTCTTCACCCAACGTGTAATTAGACTCTGGAATTCATTGCCGGAGAACGTGGTACGGGCGGTTAGCTTGACGGAGTTTAAAAAGGGGTTAGATAGATTCCTAAAGGACAAGTCCATAGACCGCTATTAAATGGACTGGAAAAATTCCTCATTTTTAGGTATAACTTGTCTGGAATGTTTTTACGTTTGGGGAGCGTGCCAGGTGCCCTTGACCTGGATTGGCCACTGTCGGTGACAGGATGCTGGGCTAGATGGACCTTTGGTCTTTCCCAGTATGGCACTACTTATGTACTTAACCACTCTGTAGGCACACTAGCGTTTTAGCACATGCTAATTTTTAGCTAGAATGCTAAAAATTATTCCTATGGGTGTCTTCAGCATTCGTGCACATTAATTTTTAGTGTGCGCTAAAAACACTAGCACACCTTAGTATATTTCTACCTACATATGTGAAATATAATTTTCAAAAAGCCAAGTTCTGTGAGTAAAGCACCATTTTATCCACAGAAATAACTTTTTTTTTATTAACCATCTTTAGGGCCCAGTGTGTGGCAGCTAATATGATTGTAAACCCCCTGGTGGCGGAGCAAGGTGTTACAATGATGGTACCAAATATGTCACAGTGTTTCCCCAAAATGATTCAACGCCAACCAGGTAGATTAACAATAAAAAGAAAATATTATTTTATTATTTGAATTATATTTAAATGTTAATGAAATTTTACCAACTTGCAAATTTAACATAGGTATTTTCAATTACAGGTTTGCAACACAAATCAGTTTAGTCTCTAGAAACACTGAGAGCATTGTCAGATGAGTATAAATATTAGTTACATAAATCATTTAAGCACATTCCATTTTACAAAACACTAGATTCTTTAAAGTTTCTTTTCTCCTATCTTTCAGATTTCCAGAGACCTTCAAGTTTTCCTCTACTCTTTTTTTCTTTTAGTTATCTCTTATTTATTGTTCAGGTTTCCTTTACTATTTTCTCTTATGTGCACTTTTTTAATAGTTTCAGTCACTTAGCTGCTCTCTTTGTTTTCTCTCTGGCTCCCTTGAACAGTGGGCACCTTTTCTTTCAGGTGATGATCTCCAGCATCAACTTTCTTCCAGTCTTTTCCTAGTAACATGTTCTCACCAATACAGCTCCCTCCCAACTGCCAGCCTGAGCTGTTTGTCACTCTCCTGAGAGTTCCATCAGCATGCGTAACAATCAGCGCATGCACACAGACCACTCAGTCTCACTGCACAGCTCACTGCCTCTACACCAGATCTAGAAGGAGCCACGTAATCTTTTATAATTTAACCCATAGGGTTACAAGATTATTGAGTAAAACCTTGTATACAGCTGAAATGTGGGACCCTGCCCAGGGAAATATGGCATCAGACAGAACTGTTCAGTGGTGATCAATGCATGCCTGAACAGCCTGTTTAATCTACATGCTGATTTAAGCTTGAGAAGCTATTTTTCAGTATTATTGTGTTTATTTATTTATTTAAAAATTTGTAGACCGCACTCTTATACAGTTCTAGGCGGTTTCCAAAAGAGCTTACATGATAAAAAATGTAATCAAATAACACACAAAGCTCCAAACACAAACATAAAGCATAAAATAAAATATATATAAAGCAATTAAATATAATAAATCATTACATTTTGGGCTCTACATGCTATTATTAGTGAGGCAGTATAACCTATAAAGGTGGATGTGTATATGTGTTGTCCAACACTTTGATCATTGATAGATTCACCCCTGATGTAGGCGATCATATGCCGAAACATGTTGGGCTGCTGGACAATTTTTGAAAAAAGTCTGGACACTATTGAAAAACCACCCATATTTCTAATAAAATTGGTAGAGCCAACTGGCTTCCCCCCTGCTCTTCGTTTGTTCATTCATCAGCCTATGCAGTTGACAGCTTTTAAAAGAAACATTTTACAAACTATGAATTCATAAAAGTAAAAAAGTTAGGGATTAATCATTACCAATAGGTCCCAAGTCAGGTAACTCAAAATGCACTCCAAACAGCTCCAGGATGTATCCTCTGGTCTCCCCAAATACCTCTACGCTGAATCGCATTCCTTGCTGCACATGAACATATAGACAGGTGGTTAAATCCACTATGCCAGAAAGAAGAGGCTTCACACATCTGCAGAAAGCAGCAAAAAGTAGTCTACAAAGCAGACCAAAAATCCAGAACAATTCTGTATTCAAAGGAACCCGACGTGGCTATGTTTTGCTGTATTGGCTGCATCAGGGATTAATAAAACAGAAATGGGGGATAAAAAGCAGGGCTTCCCCTAGTCAGCAAAAGCAAATATTATAAGTTCTGTGCATATTTCCAGCAGGGGCATAGCCAGAAATTAATTTTGGAGGGGGCCCGGGGGTGGACTGGGGGAGCCAAGCATTTTCTCTCTCCCCCTTCCTCCCCCCCCCCCCCCCCACGCCACTGCAGAACTGTGGAAGGTGACAGACTGCTACCATACTGCTTTTCAGGGTTTCTTTGAATAATGAATTGTTCTGGACTTTTGGTCTGCTTTGTGGGTTAAATCCACTACTATAGACAGGTGAACAAGTTCTGATACAGACATCCGAACAATTAACCTTTTCAAAACAAAACAAGCATCAGAATGAGGGGGTCATGATGTGAAGCTCATAAGAACATAAGAGCAGCCATATTGGGTCAGACCATCTAACCCAGTATCCTGTTTCCAACAGTGGCCAAGCCAGGTCACAAGTACCTGGCAGAAACCAAAGAAACAGTTTACGGAACAACATCGGGAAATATTTTTTCACTGAAAAGGTAACAGATGACTCTCTAGTGGGGCCCAGTGACCGGGCCTTATTGTACAGTTTCACAGGCAAAAGGCAGAGTAAGGATTAGCCTCTGCTCATGGCCCAGACCCTATGCTTGAATTCTCAGCCTTCTGTTGCTGTTTCAGGCACATCGTCAACTTTCTACAGCCTGCACCACTTACAAGATGGTAGGCATTGCTTGGGCTGGACAAAGAAAAACATTTCTAAAGTATGAAAGAACCCAAGTACCTCTGCGAGGATCTGAAGCCATTTGGGTTGATTTTCAAACAACGATATACATTTATCAGCAGCTGGTAAATATGTTACTCTGCTGTCCATAGATATTCAGAAACCGAAGGAACAGTGCCATGACGAAAATACATCAAACCACCCCACAACTCTATTTACACAGTCAGGAGGCAGAGGGAGGGAAAAGCAAAGAAAGCAATCAAAAGCTATTTTTACAGTGGCAATATGCAGACGTTATATGAATAGTTCATACGTTTAATTTAGGCCTGCTAAACTACCTGAATAGCAATGGCAGTAATCAGTGGCAAGTACATATATTCACCTGATGACTACAGGGATAGCACTGTTAACTATATATATTGAAAGTCATGGCTGACGTTTGAATGAAAATGCTGATCATTATGACTGAAAACTACCTGCATTATCCGCTACAGCTAGGCTACTGCTGAAAATCAGATTCAAATGTCTTTTCTTTGACAGGGGAGAGGAAGATTTGCCCATCGGAAGGCAATGCTAGGGAAGAAGAGAAAGTGGTGAACCTTAAGATATCAGCTACATTATGCTCTCCCATTGCTACATTCATGACCAACTGAAAGGAAGAGGGAGAGAACAGGAGTTTGAAAACAGCGGCAGTGGTGGGAGGGAAGGGGGAGAGAGAAAATGCTTGGCTCCCCCAGCAGGGGCGTAGCCAGACCTCGAGGTGGGAGAGGTTCAGAGCCCAAGGTGGGGGGGCACATTTTGGTTGCTGGCCCGTCGCCACCCCCCTCTGCTGCTTCACTGCCCCCCTCCGCCGCCCATTGCCACCGCTGTAACATCTTGGCTGGTGGGGGTCCCCAACCCCCGTCAGCTGAAGACTTTGGCCAGTGCTGGTCTCCGACGCTGCCGCATTGCGTGCCCTGCTCTCTCTTCCCCTCACATCCAGCATGCTCCTTTTAGTGAAACTGAGCATGCTCAATTTCACTAAAAGGAGTGTGCCCGACGTGAGGGGAAGAGGGAGGAGGGCACGCAATGCGGCAGCGCCGGAGACCAGCACTTAGTTACATCTGATGCTTGCAGTTAAAAGTAAAAGTAAAAGTGAGATGTAAATGATGATTCCTCAGTAAACCAAATGAAACAGCAAAACCTGGAACAGGATTTTGCTATTGCAAACCTCGGCATGCAAATAGAGGATCAACTCATCTTAAATTTGCTGTTCAGGGAATATAGCCTATGAGAACAGTAAAGCCTGTGTTTGTTGAACTGGCTACTGGTCTCCAAACAAACAGATCAATGATGACTTGGGTCACTTTGAAGAAGAGATGAAGCTGGTAGCAATTCTTGGCGAACAGACATATGTGTCACAACAGACTGTTGATCATCCCATGGAAAATGTTAAATTAGACCTGACTGTCCACTAGATTGACAGAGTCTTTAAAGAGAAAATCTTTTGTCTGGCCTTAAGAAGATTGAAAGGTTTGCACACATTTGATGTTCTTGCATTAGTTCTCAAAGATATTCAAACAGACTTTGCCATCAGACTAAAAATTATTAGAATAAGAACAGACAAATGATTCTAACTTTGTGAAAGCCTTCCCTGTAATTGGACAGCATGACAGTGATAATGAAGATGAAAATGCAAGTGAAGAATTAATAGCATCACTTCTAATGCAGATAATAACAATAATAATGATAAATTATTCTTTGCTATATGGAAGTCAAGTGTTTCAGACAGAGGTTGTTCCCTTAATCAAAACCTGCAGACCCAGGTCAAAAGACATCAGTAATATTGCAGCCTGGCCTGAACTGAAGGAATTTTTTTTATCAGACTGAACAATCCCCGTCCTGCTGGTGCAGTTGTTGAACACCTTTTTAACTGTCACTCGCATGAGTGACAATAATTTTCAAATTTTAGCTTTACTAGAAGCAAGGTAGATTGAATTGTAGAGCAATAAAGTTATTGAGATAAAAACATGAACAATAGTTGCGCTCATTGTAGTTGCAGTACTTTTACTTTCTACTCAAAAAGTATTATATTAGGCAATAACTTTTTTTACTTTCACTTCAGTACATTTCTTAGTGTGTTCTTCACTGTACTTTTACTTAAGTATTAAAATATACATTTATTTTTACTTTTACTTAAATACTTTGACCTAGTACTTTCAACAACACTGGTTTGGGCAGTGGTGCAGTAGGAGCATGCAAAGCCTGCAGGACTATGGCCTACTAGTTCCTTCTGAAGCCAGTTTGGTCTACATGCAATCTCAGTTCCAAGGCTTCAACTAGCTCCATTGTTTTTCAAGTTGTTATAACTTTGCAGTGTTGCAGTTCACTAATCCATTTCCAACCATTGGTTTCATCCAATCAACATGGGTTTCTCAATTTTTTTTCAAGACAGACCAATCCAATCCTGAATTTACCCTGTTTCATGCATGGGCTCCATGGCCCTGCTTCCTTAGAAATATCAAAACTGCAAATCCATACAGGCAAGGGAGACAAATCAGAACTGGATCCGCCTGTCTCATAGCCAGCTAGTAACTTTGCTTTGCTTGCTGGTGTAACCACTCAATTTCCCATGAAAACCAAGCAGATATGCATGGAAATACAGGAAGCTGACAGTTATATACACTGCTCTTACCCTCTGCCATCCCTCTCACTGACTAATAGAATGCAAATCTGCTGCCACTACCATTCACCATGGAGATGTGGGTCTTAAAGAAGGAGGTGCAAAACCCCCTGAATGAATGACATTGAAAGTGGGGAGATAGGGGTGGGAGGAGCTAAAAATAGAATGAAGAATGTTGGAAACAGGATGCTGGGCTAGATGGACCTTTGGTCTGTTCCAGTATGGCAATACTTATGTACTTATGTAAAGCAAGTCCCAGCTCTCACCTGAATGACGCAGATTTCATTGGGTTTCACTAGCAGCTTGCCAAATTCTGTTGTGATGAGGAGTTTCCCTTGCTGAGGCACTGCAGCAAATAAAAAAACAGGCTCATCGATTATTGAAATTTTTTAGCAGCTGGAAATAGATTTTGAAGATATTACCTTTCTCTGTATATTCTCCTCCCCTCCCCCAAATCTTTGCCTTCTGTTCTTATACCACACCTCTATGTCTGCTAGATTGTACTGTGGACACACACAGGTTAATATTCAAAAGCTTTTCTTGATATTGTACACTGCTTTGGACAGACATTCATTCGGTGAAGCGATCCATAAGCTTTTGAAAATAATGTGGTTGGCAACGGTGCTGCTGGCCACATCAGTACCTTTTGTTTTTTTTTTTAATGCACGGCAGATAAACGTACAGCTTTGGTCATTTGAATCGTACAAATGGTCCAAGTTATACATTTTAAAAGGGAGCATAGTTTAGGCTGTGGGGAGAGCAATGAAAATATTTAGGAGTCCTTTTACTAAGCTGCGCTGAAAAATGGGCTGCGCTAGTGTAAGCGCGTGTTTTGAGCACACACAGATCCATTTTTCAGCATGCCTCGTAAAAAAGGCCTTTTAAAAATTTTTGATGAAAATGGATGTGTGGCAAAATAAAAATTGGTGCGTCCATCATGGGTCTGAGACACCTGGAGTATTGTGTTCAGTTTTGGAAGCCGTATCTTGCGAAGGATGTAAAAATAATTGAAGTGGTGCAAAGGAAAGCTACGAGAATGGTATGGGATTTGCGTTACAAGACGCATGAGGGGAGACTTGCAGACCTGAACATGTATACTCTGGAGGAAAGGAGAAACAGGGGTGATATGATACAGACATTCAAATATTTGAAAGGTATTAATCCGCAAACGAATCTTTTCCGGAGATGCGAAGGCGGTAGAACGAGAGGACATGAAATGAGATTGAAGGGGGGCAGACTCAGGAAAAATGTCAGGAAGTACTTTTTCATGGAGAGAGTGGTGGATACTTGGAATGCCCTCCCGCGGGAGGTGGTGGAGATGAAAACGGTAACAGAATTCAAA
The DNA here is from genome assembly GCF_901765095.1 of Microcaecilia unicolor. Classification (NCBI taxonomy): domain Eukaryota; kingdom Metazoa; phylum Chordata; class Amphibia; order Gymnophiona; family Siphonopidae; genus Microcaecilia; species Microcaecilia unicolor. The sequence continues at coordinate 252,444,655 of NC_044035.1, read as the reverse complement.
CATGCGTGGGATAAACATAAAGGAATCCTGTTCAGAAGGAATGTATCCTTGGGAGCTTAGCCGAGTTTAGGTGGCAGAGCCAGTGGTGGGAGGCGGGGCTGGTGGTTGGGAGGCGGAGATAGTGCTGGGCAGACTTATACAGTCTGTGCCAGAGCTGGTGGTGGGAGGCGGGGCTGGTGGTTGGGAGGCGGGGATAGTGCTGGCCAGACTTATACGGTCTGTGCCCTGAAGAGGGCAGGTACAAATAAAAAGTAGCATATATGAATTTATCTTGTTGGGCAGACTGGATGGACCGTGCAGGTCTTTTTCTGTCGTCATCTACTATGTTACTATGCTATGTTACTGCCACCCATTGACTTAGCGCTAAGGCCTCATGTGGTAACCATGCGGTAATCATCTAAATATGTAGAATGACGATTAATGCCCAGTTTCCACTGCATGCATGTCTAACTTTGAACATTCTGCTATTTACCTGTTGCCACTTGGCAGGATAACTTACATGTTCATTTCACCACTACATGTATAAGGAGCCCTTTTACTAAGCCGTGTAGGTGCATACACGTGTCCTATACATGTCAATTTGGAGTTACCACCTGGCTACCACGTAGCCTGGGTGGTAATTTCGTTTTTTACTTGCGTATCTAGGAGTATGGTGTGATCAACAGTGTCGAAAGCAGCAGATAGGTCAAGAAGGATAAGGATAGAATAGAGACCTCTGGATTTAGCCAGCAGCAGGTCATTAGAAACTTCAGTAAGTGCAGTTTCAGTAGAGTGAAGAGCGCAGAAACCAGATTGGAGTGGGTCAAAAATAGGTTGAGAAGAAAGGAAGTCAAGACAATGGTGGTGAACGACGCGTTCAAGTAATTTGGAGAGGAAAGGGAGAAGTGGAGATGGGGCGATAGTTGGAGGGACAGGTAGGGTCAAGTGAGGGTTTTTTAAGGAGTGGAGTGACAACAGCACTTAAAGGTAATAGACCAGTAAGATAATACTATATTGAGAAACGTTTTTTGCAAAGTAAGGTCTGACTGTATTCTTGGGTTGTTTTTCCTTTGTATTATGGATATACCTTGAAAAAGCCCTGTTGGCGAAACACATGTCGGTGTATTGCCCTACTTTTCCAGCTTTATAAAAACTGATATAAGCTGCTATACGACCCTACCTTTCAGCTGACATGAACTATTAACAAGCTAAGAAAAAGAACTTTATACCACTCTATTACGGATCTAGAAGTTTTTTACTCAACTGTTAAGGATTCAAATTGATTAAAATAAATATACTCTAAGACCGAAGACAAGAAGGGTACATACCCTGAAACCACACATAAAACAGTGTGATGGTGACTAATGAGGGCACTATTTTGAAACACTCTCAAATATAGGTGCCAGAAAGATCTGTGCTAAACTTATATTCTGTAAAGGGTGCTCTGCGCCAAGCACCTTTTATAGAATAGCACTTAGCGCCAATTCCCCGTGTGAGGACATATGCCTGCTGAAACCTGATGTAAATCCCGGTGTGCAACCAGGAAATCTAACACTACACCTAAAGTTTTGAAATGTCCTTGGCCCGCCCATGACCCTCCCATGGCCACACCTCTTTTCAGGTTACGTGCAAGACATTTTGGGTGTGCAGATGTGTGTAAGTCCAAATTAGTGCCAATTAATGCTAATTGATTAACAGCTCATTAAATAATTAATTTGCACACACATCCACCCTGTGTGCCCAAATTTGGCCGACCTATACAGAATCCGGAGGCAAGCGTCCTCCCAGCACCAGGTGGTGCTGTTGCGCAAAGCTCTCAGAGGCTTTGAGTGGTGAGTTAAAGAATGGAAGCCCTGAGCCACGAGTCAAAGCCTGATCCCTCCACATGGCATCACTACTCATTTTTTAGGTTTCTGTTCTATGATTTTGAATGTTCTTACTGTAAGAAGCATGGACAGATGTAAAGTAAAATAGTCTGAATGGGAACAATACTGTATCGGGGAGGAGGAGGGGAGTAAAATCTAGTAATAAATCAGCAAGCGGGACCATAGTGCTAAAGGCGAAAACTTACCAATTAGAAAATCGCCATCTGAATTATACAAGCACCTGCAATACAATAAAATATGTTCATATGACATCATCTATCCATACAGAATTCCAATACATTCTACAATCATAAATATATGTGCAACCACTACTGGGATAGATAGTTATGCGCACTGATCTCCAGATATCATGATGATTTTCAAAGCAAGAAAGAAAAGATATTCGCGCCTTCTGTCTCACTGCACCCTACGCCTGGAATAAACTTCTTGAGCCCCTACGTCTTACCCCATCCTTGGCCACCTTTAAATCTAGACTGAAAGCCCACCTCTTTAACATTGCTTTTGACTCGCAACCACTCGCCTCCACCTACCCTCCTCTCCTCCTTCCTGTACACATTAATCGATTTGATTTGCTTACTTTATTTTTTGTCTATTAGATTGTAAGCTCTTTGAGCAGGGACTGTCTTTCTTCTATGTTTGTGCAGCGCTGCGTACGCCTTGTAGTGCTATAAAAATGCTAAATAGTAGTAGTAGTAGTAGTACATAACTGCGAACTCAGCCAGTTCCAGTACAGACATTTTTGACCAGTCTGGCAACCCTATACTGCTACATTATGGAAACTGCAGGACTTCAAGGATTTCAATTTTTATTTATTTATACCCCACACAAACTACAATTCTTAACAGCTTACAAATAACATACATAATAATAATATAAACAAAAACAAATAAATACCAACAACAAAAAGTCACAGCTACATTACATAACAGCGGTTAGCATATCTGGGTTTAAAAAAGGTTTGGACAAGTTCCTGGAGGAAAAGTTCATAGTCTGCTATTGAGATAGACATAGGGAAGCCACTGCTTGCCCTGGGATTGGTAGCATGGAAAGTTGCTACTAATTGAATTTCTGCCAGGTACTTGTGACTCGGACTGGTCACTGCTGGAAGCAGGACACTGGGCTAGATGGTCCCCAGTCTGCCCCAGAATGACTATTCTTATGTTCTTATGTAACATTTAACTTGCCAATCATGTGAAAATCCATCAGTATACTTTGTACCTGTTATTGCCATGCTATCATACGTCAGTCACTTGCCTATACCTAGGTAGAAAAGTATGGAAAGGCTTTTTGAAACATACATGCCTTCAGCTTTTTCCAGAAACTCACTGTCTGGATAGTAGACCAGAATGAAAGAGGCAGCACACTCCAACACACCAGACCTACAACCTGGAAAACACTGGAACGATACTCATTAAGTCCAGTGAGTCGAATCAGGGACAATGAACATCACAATGCTTTAAGATTTAAGTTCAA